>NW_005370872.1:718286-775799 GCF_000412655.1 Myotis brandtii | reverse complement strand
TCCCCACCCCCACCACATCCCGGAGGGTCGGGACTGCCCGCGGCTGACAGGTGTCCGCCTGGGGGGCGGCACGGGGTTTGCAGTCCAGGTAAGGCCAGAAAACACCCGACGGGGAGGAGAGGCCAGGTGCGGTGGGCTGGGATGGGGGTGAGCGCGACGCCAGGCCGTCCCTCTTCGGCCGGATCAATGCCGAGGTCTCCAGTTACAGCGTGAGCACTGAGCTCGACCAGGAAGGGCAGTCCTGCTGGAGAAGACGAGCATTCACAGGCAGTGACTTGAAGCCACAGGCTAGGCAGCCGTGGGCGAACTACGGCCCGCGGGCCGGATCCGGCCCGTTTGAAATGAATAAAACTAAAAAAATAAAAATAAAAATAAAAATAAAAATAAAAAAATAAAAATAAACAACTACTTTTCTAGGAAATGTCTGCCATCTGCCAATTCTGGGACTAGTGACACAATCTGAGTGAGTAGGCAGGTAACTGCCCTGGTGAAGATTGTCATGAGTAGCACCCACTGCACCCCTATTTTGAGATTTTCTGTACCTAGAGGCCCCTCTCCTGGCAGCAATGATGAAACCAACTTGCCTTTGCTCAAAAGTCACCTCAATGCTCCTTCCTGACTTTTCTCCCAGACGGTGGAGCAGTAGGCAGACTCCACAGAGTTTTCAGAGCTCAGCGGCCACAGAGGCCCACAGGAGGCCAGGGAAGCCAGCAGGAGGCCAGGGAAGCCAGTGGGAACCCAAATACAGCGGCCCCTACATATTTTTATGGATTTGGCCTCCATCCTAGAAGCTTTGGGACACCAACCAAACATGTTAAATCAGGGTAGGGACTCCTACTTTCTTTTTTTTTTTTTTAATATATTTTATTGATTTTTTTTTTTTTTTACAGAGAGGAAGGGAGAGGGATAGAGAGTCAGAAACATCGATGAGAGAGAAACATTGATCAGCTGCCTCCTGCACACCCCCTATCGGGGATGAGCCTGCAACCAAGGTACATGCCCCTGACCAGAATCAAACCCGGGACCTTTCAGTCCGCAGGCCGACGCTCTATCCACTGAGCCAAACCGGCTAGGGCAGGACTCCTACTTTCAAAAGAGCTTTCCACTCTTGTTGGGGACCCCAAACGTAATCTCCAAATATAAAAATGTGTTGATTTCTTTATTATTTAAAATAGGTGGGAATGACACCGGTGTGAGGCAGCGGGGAGCTGCAAAACTAGGCACAGAGTTGGCACTTGATTATATTTACTGTCTGAAACAGGGAAAGGGCATCGCTTCCTGTCAGACTGTTCTTCACTCTCTGCTCCGAGCATTTCTCAGGCAGGGTGCTCTGTATCAGCCAGGCTTGGTAGCCCAGGATCCTTAAGAAAAGTTGGGCAAGGGCTCTACGGGTGCCGTGAAATGAGGTGAATGCGGAGAAACCAGGGCCACGGTCCTCAGGAAAGACTGCTGCTCTAAGCGGGACAGTGCTTCACGTGCTGGTGTACCTGCATGGCCTCCTAACTTCTTTGCTGTGTTTTTCTCTCTGCAGGCACAAAATTTCCCCTGCTCTCTTTTCAGCTTTTCTAACCTTAAGTTGAAGCAGCTGCTCTAATTTTAATACCCATCTGCTCCCGGAAATGAGGACAAGAATCAGTGACTCGGTGGAGAAATCTAAAATCTTCATGTTGTCCAACCTCATTTACCTAGAGATGAGCCTTCTAGAACCAGCCAGCTTCATGTAGACCACTTCACCAAGAAAAAGAAAAAATTAAAAGCTAGAAAGTACAATTCAAGCCACCAAAAGAGCAGGCTCTGGACATCCAGCAGCAATTGCTGTTTCTTAATCAACAAAAGCCAAAGACCGCCAATTGCACGCATGCTGAGATTAGTCATCTCCATGCATGGCAGGAAAGAGGCTCTCTGATTGGCTAACAATATCTAGGAAAAGACCAGGTATTGCCCCACGAGGAAGCTAACTGGACTTTTAAAAAATTATAAAAGACAGAAGGAACAAAGGGAAAAATAAACAATAAAGGAATAGAAAAACAGGACTGAACGTGGAGGTCATTATAAGACCCTGCCAACTATTAAGAACCACAGGGTATGAACCACAGATACAAGAATGGTCAGCAACAGAGACTATAGTCTCTGCCGTCTGGGAGTTAAGACAGTGGACGGATGAGGGATGGAAAACCACCCCACCTTAATTTTGCAGCCCTGTGGACACAAGATAGCTCTATAGGGAAGCAGAAGCAAGAACATTCTGGCTGCACTTCAGTGCACTAAGACACAGAGGGGTTTCCTGCCCCATGATGAGCTTAACCTTAAATCAGTAGAGAGCTGCTGCCTGGATAATTGTGTCTACAAAGCAGTACAACAAAGGTACTGTAGCTTAAAGATACTCTACAATACTGATCATCCACATTTTTTCTTTAAAAACACAAATATTTAGCATTTCCAATTAAGACATGAAATTAGAAGGGTGGAAAAATGATCAGTAATTAAGAATTAAGGGTTTTTAGGACACTAATTTTTGAGCACAGAGCATCCTCTGATCTGTTTTAGAAGGTTGATGAAACCAATCGCATTTAATATTGCTTGCCAAGTTGGACTCTGAGAATTAACTTAGTGTATAAAGATTATAGACACCATAACTTTTCTTGCATGTGTAAATGCTGTAGGCAGGCAGAAAATAAAAGCTTTATTGAAGGAAAATTTCATTATTCAGAACTTTAATTATAACACATTGAACTGATGAGCAGGACCTTCTCCAGCTAAAACCATGCAACAATTTTAGATAAAATAGAAAATGCTTTGATTCAAAAGTGAGCTTTAAAATGGGGTGGGGGAGCCCTAACCGGTTTGGCTCAGTGGATGGAGCGTAGGCCTGCAGACTGGGGGGTCCCAGGTTCGATTCCAGTCAGGGGCATGTACCTTCGTTGCGGGCACATCCCCAGTGGGGGGTGTGCAAGAGGCAGCTGATCGATGTTTCTCTGTCATCGATGTTCCTAACTCTCTGTCCCTCTCCCTTCCTCTCTGTAAAAAATCAATAAAGTATATTTAAAAAATAAAATAAAATAAAATGGATGGGGGAGCCCGGCCAGTGTGTTGAGTGTCAACCCAGGAACCAAGAGGTCGCTGGTTTGATTCCCAGACAGGGCATGTGCCTGGGTTGTGGGCTTGATCCCCAGTGGGGGGCGGGCAGGAGGCAGCTGATCAATGATTCTCTCTCATCATTGATATTTCTCTCTCTCTCTCTCTCTCTCCCTTTCCCTCTCTCTAAAAAACAATTTTTAAAAAAATATTTAAAAAAAGAAATGTTTAAAATGTGGAGGGAGAGGGGAATCCTTGAGTTTCAGAAATGATAAGAGTAGAGATCTCACAACCAAAGCCATTAGCAGATGCCACTGTATTAACCACAGGGGTTATGGACCTGGAAATAAAACCTAAGAGCTGGAGGTCTGAGTTCTAGAAACCACGTGCAGATGGGAAATGTGGCCTTGAGCACAGGAGAAGAGAGGGGCCTATAACTGAGACCAAACATAACGCCTCTTAGAGCCACCTGTCTGTTTAAAAAGAGATAAATCTAGCAGCAGGCCTGGAGAAACAGCAGAAAGAATGACATCCCTCTAGGACAGTGGTTCTCAACCTTCCTAATGCCGCGACCCTTTAATACAGTTCTCATGTTGTGGTGGCCCCAACCATAAAATTATTTTCGTTGCTACTTCATAACTGTAATTTTGCTACTATTATGAATTACAATGTAAATATCTGATATGCAGGATGTATTTTCATTGTTACAAATTGAACATAATTAAAGCATAGTGATTAATCACAAAAACAATATGTAATTATATATGTTTTCCGATGGTCTTAGGCAACCCCTGTGAAAGGGTCGTTCGACCCCCAAAGGGGTCTCGACCCACAGGTTGAGAACCGCTGCTCTAGGATCTCCAGATGAAAAAGGAGTTGCTCATGAGTAATGAGAACCTTCCATATGAATACCCCATGTGATCAGCAACATCCCCTTAAGGTAGAAATCCTGGGCTCAGAAATGAACATTAAAAACTTGTGCAGGGCCCTAACTGGTTTGGTTCAGTGGATAGAGCGTCGGCCTGCGGACTCAAGGGTCCCAGGTTCGATTCTGGTCAAGGGCATGTACCTTGGTTGCGGGCACATACCCAGTAGGGGGTGTGCAGGAGGCAGCTGATCGATGTTTCTCTCTCATCGATGTTTCTAACTCTCTGTCCCTCTCCATTCCTCTCTGTAAAAAATCAATAAAATATATTTTTAATAAAAAACAAACTTGTGCAGGACTAGGGGAGTGACAGAGTGATGCTTCCACAATACAGAGCACATGAGACACTTGGACACTTACCACAATGAGCTCGCAATAGAAAATTACAAACTGCACAAGGAAACAAACCACCATCAACATGTAGAACTACAGGGAAAGAGTCATTTCCCCTGCTGTGTGAATATACATTTATATATTTTAAGGTAAAATAAGATGTTTAAGATATGTTTGAAATTTTTTTATGATTCTGCACTTAAATTAAGTTCTTTGATTAACTACCTGATTAACTATCCTAATACCTTTGATAAGAGGGCTTCTAATTAAAAATAGAACTACCGCCCGGTGGCATGGCTCAGTGGTTGCACGTTGACCTATGAACCAGGAGGTCACGGTTAGATTCCTGGTCAGGACATATGCCAGGGTTGTGGGCTCAATACCTAGTGTGGGGCGTGCAGGAGGCAGCCGATGAACGGTTCTCTCTTATTGATATTTCTATCTCTCTCTCCCTCTCCCTTCCTCTCTGAAATCAATAAAAATACATTTTAAAAAAATAGAGGTACCATATGATCCAGCAATTCCACTTCTGGGGGAGTGTAGGACAAAATGAATGAAGGGGGTCCAAAGGTACAAATTTCTAGTGATAAAATAGGTACATCATGGGAAGGTAACATACAGCATGGTGACTACAGTTAATAACACTGTATTGCATATTTGACAGTTGCTAAGAGAGTAGATCTTAAAAGTTCTCAGGACAAGAAAAAAATTTTGTAACTATGGATGGTGATGAATGTTAACTAGACATTGTGGTGATCATCTTACAATGTATACAAAAATCAAATCATTATGCTGTACGCCTGAAACTAATATAATGTTACATGTCAATTATACTTCAGTAAAAAAAATTAATGTTAAAAAATGTCCCAGAGAGAGATTTACTCTCAAGGAAAAGGTGTCTGGTAGGGCAGCCACTGCCAGCAAGGGTGGCTCAGGTCAGGGACAGCAGGTTCTGGATGTAGGATACCCCAGCTGTCCACAAGGGGGCCACTGGGCAAGCTGCCCTCTGAAGGTTCCAGCCAGGGAGCTGTGGGCCTGACACTGAATGGAACATTCTGGGCTCACTCTCCTTTGCATATTCGCAAGAATGGCCTGGACATGGGGTCTGCCAGCATCGACATGCTCAGCCCAGATTCTGTTTTGTCCAATATTGGGCACAATGAGCTCCAAACCAGTTATGTTTGGTCTTTTGTGCTAACCTCTAGATCCTATGAATAATTCTATGGATTTGTTTTATCACATCTATGCACATGTAGAGGAAACACTGGGTGAATTGATAAAAAAAAAACTTCAGTGGTAATTCAAATTCTATTACATTGAGTTATAAAGCAAGAATCTAGTCCAACATACAAACATATTTTAGACCAAAATGTGTTTGCATATTTGAGACAAAAGTACTACCGACTTGCTGAAATAAAACACTGGCTGAGCTCCATTTAGAATTCAGTCACATTTGTGTCCTTGCTACAACATTTGCATTGCAAACTGCCTGACATGTGATCCGGTTATCAGTACCTCTATTGTCTCCAACTCTACAGGGAAGGATTTTGGCAACAAAGCCATTAAAAAATCTAATTTTGCTGAGCACAATATAGATTAATAGCCAGCTCATTCTATAAATATTGCTTCCAAAAACAGAAGTTTTGCTGGCAAAGGGAAGACATAAAATCCAACAACATTATCAATTATGGCCACAGCATGTTTAGTCTCTGACAATCGGGAATACTGTTGTAAAAAGCGAAATCGAGCATTCAAGTATATGACCGCAAAAGAGGCCGATCACCTGTGTTACAGTCACAGCCCTCAGTTTGTGAGCCACAACACACTCTGTGTACTGAGTAGAAAATAAAACTGTTGGTAGACATTCTCAAGTACTGAACGAGTATTCTGTAGCAGGGCTTTAAGCATTATAAACAGTGTTTCTAAACCTAAACATAATCCTGTTAGGCAAGTATGGTCGATTCCACTTCACAGGTGAGAAATCTGAGACTCAGAGAAGGTAACACACCCCACAGACATAATATATGGTACAGTGAAGAGTTAAGCCCAGGTTGTTCCTACTACAGTTTGCCTTTACAGAACAATAGAGAGCTACTAAGTTTTCTGGGAGTTTTTTTCTTTCAATCACTCACCTTTCAGGAAGGACAGTCTGAGCAGCAGGTGAACCAGAGCACGCATTTGGAAACAAATGACAATGCCTACTATTAAGTCTGAAAATCATTAGTCTTCATTTCGGCCACTCTTCGCAATCGCTGAGCCTTAAATCCCTAATTATACATGCTAATTGAAGGGCTTTATGGCATAGACAAAGCTAGACAGGCGTAAAGGACTTGGAGATTTGTATTTGAAGATGAGTATCTGGGAATTTGAGACACATCATGAAACAAACAAACAAACAAAAAACATGAAATCCAACTAGATGGAAGGTCAGAGTTTTCCTGACCTGCCCAGCCTCTCCAAGTCCACTTCCCTGGGAGAGAGAGGCCAGCTCCTCCTCAGGCTATTTCTTGCCTATTCTCTGTCCTTTTCCTAACCTCTTTCTAGACTCTCCTACGGGACATTTCATTGACAGAGCACAGTTTCCTGGGGTGGAGAGGTAGCTCTGTAGACCCAAAAGACGTTTTTGCCGTTTTCTTGGGCTTGACCAGGGTTATCTCTCAGCTAGAGGAGGAGGCAAAGGACAGAGCTAAGAGCCTGCACTGGGGGCTGGGGGGCTGGGGCCCAGCCCCGGCACCTCTGCTGACTGGACAGCACGGTTATGTAGGTGGGAGGATGTGGCGTAGGTTTCTCTAGCCATGATGTGTCAAGCTGCCCTGGAAAGTCCTGAATATGACTGATACGTGCTAACGCGCCAGCACAACCATCATGGAGATATCAAGAAATGAAGAGCATGCATTTCAACCTCATGCTAATTTCAAAATATGCTAATTCAAGAAACAGTAAATCCTTTATCCCATTAGATCTTATTCATCGAGCTCAATATAAGCTTTATGACAAATAAAAATCAGAATAAGGCCCTGACCAGTTGGCTCAGTGGACAGAGCATCAGCCTGCAGACTGAAGGGTCCCAGGTTTGATTTCAGTCAAGGGCATGTACCTTGGTTGCGGGTACATCCCCAGTAGGCAGTGTGCAGGAGGCAGCTAATCAATGTTTCTCTCTCATCGATGTTTCTAACTCTCTATCCTTCTCCCTTCCTCTCTATAAAAAAAAATCAATAATATATATAGTTTAAATCAGAACAGGGGGAATGGTAAATTTAAAAAGAAAACAAAAAGCTCTTTTTCTTGATCCTGTAACAATAAATTTGCATTCTAGAAGAGTGATTATGGCATAGTTACAGTTTCAGGATCTAGATCCAATTTATTCAAATAATTGCAACCTATTTATATAAAACTATTTTAAAAACTGATTTGCTTACCATTTGAATTAAAACTTTGAAAACATGCTCAAAACAATGAGGTACCATCTCACACCTGTCAGAATGGCTATCATCAACAAATCAACAAACGACAAGTGCTGGAGAGGATGTGGAGAAAAAGGAACTCTCCTGCACTGCTGGTGGGAATGCAGACTGGTGCAGCCACTATGGAAGACAGTATGGAGTTTCCTCAAAAAGCTGGAAATGGAACTTCCATTTGACCCTGTGATCCCACTTCTAGGAATATATCCCAAGAAACCAGAAACACCAATCAGAAAGGATCTATGCACCCCTATGTTCATAGCAGCACAATTCACCATAGCTAAGATTTGGAAACAGCCTAAGTGCCCATCAGTAGATGAATGGATTAGAAAACTGTGGTACATCTACACGATGGAATACTATGCTGCTGTAAAAAAGAAGGAACTCTTACCATTTGCAACGGCATGGATGGAACTGGAGAGCATTATGCTAAGTGAAATAAGCCAGTCAATGAAGGAAAAATACCACATGATCTCACTCATTCATGGATAATAAAGACCATTACAAACTTTTGAACAATAATAGATACAGAGGCAGAGCTGCCTCAAACTGATTGTCAAACTGCAGTGGGAAGGCCAGAGAGGGTTGGGGGGCAGAAGGGAGGGGAGTAAGAGATCAACCGAAGGACTTGTATGCATGCATATAAGCATAACTAATGGACATAAGACACTGGGGGGTAAGAGAGGGCAGGGGATTGTCAAGGGCGGGAAGGACACATATGTAATACCCTTTGTAATACTTTTAGCAATAAAATAAATAAATAAATAAATAAATAAATAAATAAACTTTGTCACCTGTGGCAATTATTTGAAATAAGTTCCTCATAATTTAGATAATGAAAAATTAACTGCAATTTTTTAAATTGCTTTGCTTAGCTACAACCACTCTCAACAATGTGCAGCCCTCTGAAAAGGGCTGCTGAAGACAACCCCCTCAGACACATTAGTAGTATGCCTGCCTCTGTACTTCCATTTTTAACCAAAAAAAAAGTTTGAATTTTTTTCCTACTGATACCATTATAATAACCTGGTTATTACTTAGCAGGAAAGGAGTACAGAGATACTAGATAATATAGGCATGACATGTATATAGCTTGGAAATTTAACACTTTCCAAGTCTGTTTCCCACTGATCTATGGGGGAAGGGACGGACAAAGGCAGTTGGGACGCATGCTCAGTGAGGTCTGTGTGACAAGGTCTGAGTTTCAGTCACCTGGAAACAAGTCAGTGTCCAGAATAGGCATGGCCGCTGCAAGGCAAGAAACCTGAATATTTAAACTCCCAGACAAAGGAGCCCTCTCTCTTGGCTCTTGGCTCTCTCACACACACACACTGAGCTCCAGCTCTCTCTCTGCAGGGGGCACGGAGCCACGTGGGACCCACATAATGAACTAATGGACTTTAATTAGCCTGATGCTCTGCCAGCCCCAATTCCACTATGGAGTGGAAGCTCTGGACACTGGCCCTGCTTTAGCGGCACCTCTTTCAGGACTCGAGTCAGGGATGTGGGACTTTACAACGAGGAATTAAACTCCACACAAATAAAGACTTTCACCACATCTCATTCTCCCGGGTCTAAAGATATTGTAAGGACCCCGCTCCCACGAGTGACAGAGAAGTTCGATTCTCCCGGTCACACTACCATTGTAAGTAATTTATTTCTACACTTCAGAGAGAAGCCAGAGAAAAAGGACGTGTTATAAACATGAAAGGGGGCCCAGATCCGAAATCCAGTTCCCACTCCTCTGATCTTGGACAAGTCACCGGGCTCCTAGGTGTGGTTTCTGCATCTCTCAAGTGGAGATAACCCCACTTTTCCTGCATGAGGCAGGGCTGCACCCATGACCTTCAGAGGCCACTAACCTTATACTGCAATAGACATAGAACACATGCAAAAAGATCATGACATTTTTTTAAATCATATGTCCTACTGGCCAGAAAATAGTGGATCCAAAATTCTTCACAATGTTTGGAGGCGGTTGGAAATATTTAATGCTGTTATATAAAAAGCTTCATGGTGTGAAAGCCCAAAGGAGAAAACATTTTCAGTCTATAAAGGAGACAGCACACAGCAAAAACAATTTATTTAGGCAAGAGTTTCTACCAGTTCCTCCCTGAGGAAAATATAATCATGCAAAATGGAACCATAGTAAATATTTTTTAAATGTGCTTTACATGTGATTTCAAAATGTCAGCTCAGTAATTCTCAATGCAACCTCTGTTGTCTTCATGAAAACCCATTTCCATGGGTGCTCCCATCACATGAAAAAGTAGTCCACCACCTATCAGCTGGTGCCCAAAACAGGACACACACCCAGGCTCATTGAATGCAGACTTAATTCTTCTGCCCAGCACCAGGTTCCAGTTGCCTTTCAAATTTTTATGCTGCATGTTTTATAAGCTCTTGGTGAACAGACTAAGGTTAACACAATTAGTAAATATGCTTAATTTAGTAATTTGGAAGTATGCCAATTCAGTAACTGTCATACAAACTACATGATATGACATTCCCCTTTTTAAATTATTTTGTGTTTTTGTTTTAACATCTCTTAAAGGTCTCCCAGTCCAATCCAAATTAAATATAATAAGTCACCTACCTAGCATATGCCATGGACAAAGCCAAAAATCCTAACATAATTTAGAATTCATTAAACAACCATGCATTATACTCACAGATAAAGCTTTTGATTAAAATATTTTGTTCTCATTTTGAAGACAAACCTAACAAAATTAGTTCTCAATGACCTTCAGAGGCCACTAACCTTATACTTCAATAGACATATAACACATGCAAAAAAATCATGACATCTTTTTAAATCATATGTCCTACTGGCCAGAAAATAGTGGATCCAAAATTCTTCACAATTTTTGGAGGCGGTTGGAAATATTTAATGTTGTTATATAAATTAGAAGCAAAATAAATTAGAAGCAACATATTAGAAAGAGAAATTCCTATTGCAGGCTGGTCAGTGACATTGGCACAAAGTGATACCCGGTGTGGGAAGAAGCAAAAATCTATAAAAGGAAAAAACATGGACTCCACAGATTGAACACCCAAGGCCACAGGGTGGAGAGGCAATATCCCATGCCTTCCCATCACTTGGGGATCATTGTGGTTACTGAACAATCCATAATTAATGCTTAAAGAATGCCCTTGAGTCAATAAAAAGGCTAAATTATGTTCTGTATTCTCCACTGACATATACAGCTCACTGAGGTCCATTCCTTAAAAATGACTACAAAGAATAGCAGAATCCAAAGAGTCATGTTCAGACATCGGGAAACTCATTCCAAGTGTCTTATCGTGTGCTAGGTAAATGAGCTGAAACTGTATTTTTAAATAATTAAATAATAGTGGATTTAATATTACTATAATGATTTCTTGTCTGATTATTTTTCAATCTAGTATTTCATTATATTATTTCATGAAATACCTGAAATGCATGAATGCATGTCTAACAGCCATTTGCCTGTAAATAAAATATCTAGCTGCCTCAGCTTGGAACCAGAAAACGTAAAGGAAAAAAGTTAAAAATATAAATGTATATATTTATAAACTTTATTCTGTAGGAAAAACTTGAGAATACCTTCAGGATCCTCCCCAAGCATAAATAATAATTAAGGGTAATAATAACAGCAGCTACTATTGCTCCATGCCAACCACCATGTCAAGAATTTTACCTACTTTTCCTTTTTATTTTAATATATTTTATTGATTTTTTACAGAGAGGAAGGGAGAGGGATAGAGAGTTAGAAACATCGATGAGAGAGAAACACTGATCAGCTGCCTCCTGCACACTCCTCACAGGGGATGTGCCCACAACCAAGGTACATGCCCTTGACCAGAATCAAACCTGGGACCCTTGAGTCCGCAGGCCGACGCTCTATCCACTGAGCCAAACCGGTAAGGGCTCTACTTTTCCTTTGAGAATGACACAATTAGCCCAGTTTATCTATATATATAAAAGCCTAAGCAACCGGTCAACCAGTCTCTATGACACACACTGACCACCAGGGGGCAGACACTCAACACAGGAGCTGCCCCCTGGTGGTCAATGCACTCCCACAGCTGAAGCGCCGCTCAGCTGACCAACGGGCGCCAGACGCCAGGCTCACAACTGGCAAGCACAGCTGCAGCAGTGGGAGCCTCTCCTGCAGACACTCCCCCTGTGTGCCCCTCCCCCATCCAGACCAGGACCGGGATTGGGACCAGCATCGGGACTGACTGGGTGCAAGCCTGCAGCCACTTCTCAGTCATGGGCATGTGGGTATCGCCCTAAAACAGGAGCACAGAGACCCCAGCGGAGCGGCAGCGAGCCTACTGAGTGGCAGCAGCAGGTGCAGTGGGGCCTGGATGAGCAGGAGCAGCTCAGCACCCGGCCCAGGCTTGGGCTGCTCCCCGGCCACCTGCTGCTTCGTGCACTACTACATCCCTCGGGGGATGTTGGATGGCGGTTTCAGTCTGATGCCCACAAGCCACGCCCAGGGACACGACTGGTGCACAAATCTGTGCACCGGGCCTCTAGTCCACATATAAGGAAACTGAGACTTAGAAAGGTTCAGTAACTTGCCCAAGGTTTCAGAATGGATAAGTGATAAAGCCACAAATAGAAGCCAGGTCTCATTCTCAAAAACCATCCTCTTAACGAGCGTGGAATGAATCAATGACAGAGGGGAAACAGGTGGCAGGTGACAGTGGGGGAGGAAAACGATCTAAAGTAGTCAAAAGGAAGAAAAATAGGAGTCCTGTCAGCATCACAGAGACCACAGGTGTATAAGATCAGAGTACAGTATCTAAGTCATGTTCATAATGTGAAACAAGAAAAACATAGTAACAGCTAACATATTTTGTGGGCTTAGTGTGCACTAGGCACTTGACAAATATTAACTCATTTAATCCTCCAAATGTACCTACAAAAAAGATACTATCATCATCCCCCTTTTACAGATGAAGAAACTGAGACCAAATGGGTTGACCAGTTGCCAAAGGAACACAGTTACAAGTGGCACAACAAAATCTGAATCCAGAAAGTCTTGCCCCAGAACCTGAGACCTTAACTATGCAATTCCAACATACCCGTTACATTGTCCATGATTTATGCAATGGCAAGGAAGTGTGGGACACAATTTGGAAGCTGATACTAACAAAGAATGCTTTGACGGGTTAAGAAGGCAAGCTTCGTTTATCTGGAAATTTCACTTTCATAAATATAATTATTTCTCAACAATGTTAAGTCACTTGGTTTTTACAGTTGAAGCCCCCAACTCTTTTCACTGTTCTGGAAATTCCAAATGTTCTTATCTTCATGAAGATACAAAGCATACTTTCTAAGAAAATTAAATACACCCACAGCTTCCTAAAATACATTGAAAAATGAAAAAAAATTAAATGTCCATTAACCACTTAAGGAATGTCTCTGCACCTCACAATGATGGCATGATATATGATTTCTATAATGTCATGAGGGAAAGAAGGGCGCCTTTCATCAGCTTCATAAAATGTCACACAGCTGTGAGTTTTCATAACTAAGGCATTAGTGATAATGATAATCTATAGTCACACTACTCCCATATTGCAACTGAAACAAACTCAGAGGATATATATATAATAGGTAGTTCACATACATACCCAAACATATTTAAATCCTTTCCTCCAAAGTTTTAGTCAAAATAAACATCGAAGTGACTTTGAGATTAGCTAAAACTTTAATTAGGTAAAAAAAAAAATAAACCTTCTCCACCTCAATTTGCAATAATGTTACTCAGAAATGAACGATTTGATCATTTCTGATCGGTCCATTCAGCCTTTGGAGGTCCCCATGGTTTTCAATGACTTGATTTTCAGCAGGAAATCACTCACAAAGGACAAGCTGAATTTGTGCTCACTCAAAGGAAAATTCCACCAGGATACAATCAAAGCCCCAGGAGAGCCCAGTGGAAGCAAAACCACCCCAGGTCCTCGAAGGCACGAAGGCCACAACTGGTGGAGATGGGGTAGTAAGATCTATGACTGAAACAATTATAGGTAGTGTACCTAGCTTCCACATGCAGTTCCCTGAATGAGCGAAAAGATGAGTGGAGACTAGATGCTGATCATGGTTTCAAATGCACTGCACAGCCTACCCTGTCCTTCAGCATCTTGGAAGAAAATGTAATATAAAAAGAGGAATTATTGATAATAATTTTATATTGGTCATTGGCAATGAACAAAGCTACTTCTCAGCCGCCTAATCACTAGGTGGTCTGCCATGCAGGTTTCTTAGAAATGACAGCAAGAGTGCCAAACAGACCGTGTTTGCTTCTTCATTTGACAGGTTAATCTCATTCAAAAGAGCAGAATCAAGTTGTGCAGGAGAGAATTGGCCCAGCTTTTGAAATCTGTCAACCTTGGGCTCAAGTCCTGCTCTGGATCCTTCCTAGCTATGTAATGCCAGGTAAGTGTCCTATCTTTCTAAGCCTTAAATTGTAGCTAACCCTAGAACTGAGCTCACAAAGTTGCTTGGGATTGCATAAGAGAATGCACAAAAGGCACTGAGCAGGATGCCAGGCACAGTAAACACTTAAGCATGCCAGCCAACTTTCACATTATTTTGAATCCAAGAATGCCTGGGTTCAATGGCAATGAGTGTATGAATAAGTAAATTGACTTTGTTTTCTATTCTCTCCTCCCATGGGTAATCCTCAGCCTGCATTGTTGTTCTATCCTCTCCATTGTCTGTGAACAAGGAAAAGCCTTGTGAGTAAGACCAAGTAATTAAGGGTTCTTTTATCATTATGAAATTGAGAGGAAGGGGGAAATCACCAAGGTGAAGTTTCTTCACACCTGAGGAAGCAGATTGATAAAGCCAACATGGAATTCACTGGGACTGTTTCTGCACTGCAGTGACTCGGATGGACACCTCTCAGCATGTGGTTGTGGGACAGGACCACCTGCACCTCCTGGGCCTGCTGGGGGTATGAGAAGGGCATTGCTCCCAAGAGATGTCCCCAACAGAAATAACAATGGAAAAGGAACAAAATCAGGAAGCAATTAAGGAACTGTAAACAGAAGGGTTGAGTAAAACCAGACAACATTATCACTTATTTTGTTCACATATCTTTTGGCTCAAATTATTTTCATATCAGAATTATAATTATGGATATCGCTACAATCCACGCATTGGCCACACAGTGGACTCTCTCCTTACCCCAACCAGTTACATGTCATCCACTGAGCTTCAGCCATCAGCACCCCTTTCAATAAGGGCTTATGTCAATCACTTCACTGTGTGTGATGAAATGAGGTACATGCACTTCTATACATTGCTGGGTGCATGATGGGTGTCTTCTGTAGACACGTGCTATTTTCTTTAGCTTTCTTGGCAGAGATCCCTACCTAATCCTGGGAGAAGCACCAACCTCATACTTTGATGGACATCAGTCCCTTGAGAAGTATCATGGGTTCTACTGTGTTCCCCAAAAATTCCCATGTTGAAGCCCCAACACCCAGGACCTCAGAATGTAACCATATTTAGAGAACAAGGTCTTTAAAAAAGGAGATGAAGTTAAAATGAGATTGTTAGGGTTGGGCCCTAATCCAGTAGGACTGGTGTCTTCAAAAGGAGAGGAAGAACGCCAGAGATGTGCACACACAGAGGCAACACCAGGTGGGGACACAGTCAGGGGTCTCAGCAGAAACCAAACCTGCCAACCCCCTTAATCTTGGACTTAGATTCCAAAACTGCAAGAAATAAATTTCTGATTTTTTTTATTTTTATTGAATTGATTGGGGTGATGTTGGTTAATAAAATGACACAGGTTTCAGGTATACAATTCTACAATACATCACCTGTATAGTACATTGTGTGTTCACCACCCCAAGTCAAGTCTCCTTCCATCACCATTTATCCCCCCCTTTACCATTTTCTACTTGGATAAAAAAGCTCTGGTACATTTACACAATAGAATTCTAAATTTCTGGTTTTTAAGCTCTCCAGTCTGGTATTTTGTTGTGGCCTAGCAGACAAGAAGTTTCTATGAGTTTCCAAGGATAAAACAAAGTCCTCAATGACCACATAACTAAGTGCTTTTACTGTTTTAATATTACAAATATTAAAACAAAAGTGGTAACTGTAAATATGCGTGACATCAAAATTTATTGCAATGACTTTTTTTTTTCAAAGTAGTCACCGATCTATGGGTTTCTTAGTGAAATAACTTTCTAATGTGTCTTCAGACAGTGTTTTAAGTGTCAGTGAGACTGAAGGGGGTTGTTGCAGGAGGCTGGTTGTCAGACAGTTGTTCTCCCTGAGCACCTGGTCAAGAGGTGAATCAGGAAAATGAAGCAGCAGAGAAGGAAGTAAGAATGTGACAAAAAGGAAAACACAAGTAAGTTAAAGTGAAGTTAGGAAAGAGAAAAAGGCAGAAAAAGGAAGTGAAACATGAGAGACTCAGAGGTTCCTAAATTCTGTGATAACAGCTCTGATCTCTCATTGATGGGAGAAATTCTGTAGCAAAGAAATGTCTCATCTGGGACACCCCCTCCCAGAAAAATAGTACAGGCATCTAAGTCATTTCTCTCTTCAGTGACAATTTATAAGGTTTTCCTCTTTGCACAAAAAAAAAAAGTGTCTCTGGAATGATATAATTATTTTCAAGTTAAATATGGCTTTAAGAGACTTTCTAAACTTTTCCCTATAGCAAAAAATATAATCATGTCTTTCCATACCTCTAGCAAATTAATAGAGCACAAACTGATCCCTGTCTTAAATAAGTAGCTTGCCCTGATTTCCACAAGATCGGGTATGTTTGCCTGCATGCAATCAGCAGTTTCTGCAGGTACTAAAATAACCTTAAATCCCTTTTCTCTCTGCATTTCTTAGGCTGTGACATCCAGCCCTCACTTCCAGGAGCTTTGAGAAAGCCACAGCAGAACTACCTAACACCTTTGCATTCCTGCACATTTCCGGAGGCTATACAAAATTATCATTTCAAACCATGCCCCTTCATTTTATTCCTGCTGAGGTTGGCTCCGTATACTCTGAGACTCCAATTTCTATTTCTTCTTTTTTAGTTGTTTCATCAGATTTCCAATATATAAGCAAGTACTTCTATGTGAGGCTAAGAATCCACTATAATTTTATTTTCTTATATTGGGGATAAACAAGACCATATGAGAAGTTTTCTAGGATAATGGCATTTCTTTAAAATAGACCCCTAAGCCCAAGGCAAAATAGAAATTGCAACCCAACCATCAAAAATCATATAAAGCAAATTCAGAAAATTCTGCTTCCCCAAAGTGGTTCTCCTTTATTTTATTGTCATGAAAAATCAATGAGGGCTGGGAGGGGGTGGGGGAGTGAGGGAGAGTGGACAGAATATGAACAATTGAATTCAGACTGAGATCAGCTCTTATTCCTCCAAATTTCCCTCTCTCCTCCTTCTAATCCCAAACTTTCTCTTCTCATTTCCTGCTTTTCTCTTATTACCACCTTCCTCCAAGGTCACTGTCTTCCCCTTCCCAATCCAGCCTCCGCCATAGCTCAAACAGTCACGGCAAGATGGAGTACAAAGGCCAAGGTCATTGGGTTATGTCAAAGGCTAGAAGACAAAAGAGATTGGGGGGTAGGGGGAGAGGAGCTCAAGAGCAAACTACAGAGGAAACTGCCTCTGTAGGTTTCAACACAGAATCCACTCAGAGCCTCTTCTCCAAAAGCTGGCAGGTTGTAAGTCCATTTGTTATTAGTAGGAAACACAAATTATTGAAACAATGAATCTGAATTTGAATCAAGAGGAGAGCCCTGTGGAGTATGGCAGGAAAGTTTCCCCAAATACATCAACAAGTTCAGTACGGTTTGGAAGCAGGAATGCAAAAAGCAAAACTGAAGACAAGCAAAAGAACTCCAGATTGCGTAGACTGGCAAAAGAGAGCTGAGACATTGCAGGAGGCAGAAGGCTCGCAGGCACGGGCAGACCGGAGGGCTGTCTACTCTGTAACTCTGATGACACTGGTTGGACCAGAAGTTTCTGTTTAATCCAAAGGCTGAGAGGAAATGTTGATAGAGGAATACATCAGGCTATTCAAACCATTACATTCAACTCCATAAAACTGATCAGAAGTTCATATATATTTTGTGAACTAAGCAAAATGCTATCTATAGATGGGCTTTTTCAATTACATGAACAGGAGAGTTAGACAAAGCACAAATTTAATAGTTTTTCCTATTTGCTTGTACAACCATGATTTAATGCTTTTTCTTTAGACCTTTCAGAAATTCAAACACATCACCAAAAGCAGTTACAAAGAATCAAGCAATTACAAAGCATCAATGTGACTTTTATTGTAAAAGCCTAATGATAAGGAAGGATCATGTTGAAACTATAAAAACAAGTAGCATTTCCCTGCCTAGGAAATACCAGCTTTCCACACATGGAGGTAAATCAGTAAATCCATACAGTCAACAGATAGCAGGCACTGTTATTAGATAATTTAATTGATTAAGCATGATGTTGGACTTGCTCCAAGTTGTTTTTTCACTTTAAGTAAATATTGAAAAATTTGAGTATTGAAAATGTCTTTGAATGTTGCACATACAATATTTTCTCCATGTTAATAAAAAAAGAACATGTAGAAATGTCCATCTGAGAAGAAAGGAATACTTACCCAACTCAAGTCCCCTTTTAAAAATATGAGAGTTCTGCCCGCCGGCATGGCTCAGTGATTGAGCATCAACCCATGAACCAGGAGGTAAGGATTTGATTCCCCGTCAGGGCACATGCCTGTGTAGCGGACTCGATCCCCAGTGTGGGGTGTGATTTTTCTGTCTCTTTCTCCCTCTCTCTTCCTCCTTAAAATCAATAAAAATGTTTTAAAAAATTACAGCAGGTCACCTAAATTGAATGGGTCCATTTATTTCACGACTTTAGACATAATAAGTTTGGGTTTTTTAAATAGGAGAATAGCATACAAATATATTTACTATATATTTTCTGTGACATGGTAGCATTCATAAGGAATGGAGAAATGGAGAAATAGTTGGACCAGGGTATTTCTGTGCTGGGTTTGAGGAAGAGCAAACACTCATGCAGGAATAGGACACAGGAAGGAGTAGAAGTATAGTCCACTGGGGGAAACTTAGCAAATCGTGTTTGTTGGGATTCTTCATGGCATCCCTTTGCCTTTGGAGATAAAGACGCTCGTCTCCTCTGGGTGTAGAGAGAAAACCTCTTTCCTGAGGATTTCATAACCGGTTTCAGGACAGAAGGGCAAAAGGTCAGAGTGACCTCTATCCTGCCATTACCTTGAACTCCTTCCGATAAAAATATTCAGTATGTCCATGTCCCATATTTCAGGGCAGTGTGTCCTGAGCCCCATCAGAGGGAAATCCTCAAGCATGGATCCTGCGGTTCCTGTACGGAAAATGTTTCAATAGCCTCAGTGGATTAGGGAGAGTCCTCTACAGAAAATGGAAGGAACAATAGGATGAGAAAATTCAGTTTGTTATCTTCATGATACAATCCGTTCAGTGCATCCATCACTTGATAGTAAAGAACAGTAGTGAAAAGGAATGAGAACTTTTCACGGTGGACGATGCTAACACTGTCCTGCCGGGTGTACACCCTTTTCTTCCCGCACGTTCTTCTTAGAAAAGAGCTTCGAATGAGCCTGGGATTGCCTTCAATTCGTTCTCATCTCAACTGTATCTTCATGACTTGATCAGTTTCTCCGTAGTTCCCTGCGTGAAGGACTTCCTATTTTCCTACGCGTTGGGCCATTTCAGTTGGTAGGAACATGAGTGGAAATAAAAGTTTAATGCACGTTTGAGTCAAAATCCTCTGCGGAAGTAAATTTAATCTTTAAAAAAAAATTTTTTCTCACTTTCCACAAACTGTTAGCAATACTCATTTAGAAGCTAGAAGTCGTCTCAAATATACTGTCATTTTGAACTTTTATTTTTTCAATTGAGTTACAATTGACCTAGAACATTAGTTTCAGATGCACAACATGATGGGATACTTGTATAGGTTGGAAAATGATCACCACAGAAGTCTAATTAACATCTCTCCCCGTGCATAACAGGTTTTGGTTAATAAAGCCCTTTCCTCATTTTAATAAAAGCTGGACCATTTGTCACCTAACCTTCTAGCCTTCTGGTATGATACCAGTTCTGGAGGACAGCAGTTCTTAACTATTTGAAGCAAATTAACAATGAACAATACCCATGAGGAAACAAGGACACACAGATTGCACAAATAAAGCCAGGGTCGATCAGAATGCCCTGTGGAGGAAGAAAGTTCTGACTAACAGGTGATACTTTAGAAGGTGACACTTGGGAAAGCAAGCTGGGACCAGACAGAAGACAGAAGGAGAAAATGAGAGCCATTCTGGAAGCCACTCGGGGAGGAGAGGCAGTCTCTCACCAGCCGGGAAATGAGAGAAGAACTGAGGGAAGTGGAGGGAAGCCAGTGGGAGGCGGGTACGCAGCAGCAGCGACTTGCAGGGGTCAGATGTTGCAGCCACAGAGGCACCGTGGAGGTGGTGAGATGTGGCAGGCTGTGAGATGGCACAACAATGGCTGGCATCCTGCATCCACTTCTGCCTCTTTCCCACCAGCAGGTGGAATGTGCATAGTGAATGTGGCTGGGCTCCTGGCTGCTGTGACACACAGAGGGGAGCACAAACGACCTAACTGCAGTTCTGGGAAGGCTTTCCCCTGGCAGGTAGCTAGTGCTTCCTGCCTCTAGGAAGGCAGCCACCATGTTTGAAGTGAAACTATCCAGAAACCACTGAGGGAAGCCTAAGCCACACTGTGCTGCCACGGAGCAGGAGACATCAAGGTGAGAGGTGCACGGGGCAGGGGACATAGCCGAGGCTCACCCAGCACCACACTGAAGAGGAAAGGAGCCATCTGAGCAGTGAATCCTCAGCCCAGACGCTCTGCTGACACCTCGGAGCAGAGACAGAGACAAACTCCTCAGCAGAGCCCATTGAAGTCGCAGCCCGAAAAACCCTGAGCAAAAAATGGCAGTTTTAAGCAGCTAAATTTTGGAGCAAGTTGTTACACAGAAGTAGATCCCCAAAACACGGAGATCTAGTAACAAATTCAGTCTCATAGAAAAGCAATTTTCAACTGATTTTGAACTTCTGGCTCTTTTTTTTCCCCCCTCTCATTTTTAAAATTGAGTTTATTGGGTCAGAAGAACCCAAAAATATGAAACACAAAAACCCAGAGCTGCTCTGATTTGGGGGGACATGGTGGCAGGAAGCCCAGGAGCTCTGGGCTGTAAAGCTGTGTGAAGACAGAGTTGATGAGTTCTGAACGTTAACTCCACAGAAGGACATGAAACGCTCACACAAGTCCTGACCATGACCCACCTTCCCAAGGCAGCATCTGGATGCAGGTGCAAAGCTCTGAATCTTTGCCTCTGCAGCCAGGGGCAACCTGGTTCCCATGAGCTGGAACCAGAACATAAAAAAGGTACCTTCTTCCCCTGTCCCAGGGTCTGACCACGGACGCTTCCATCTCCCATTGTGCATGCTTCCTCTAACATATTTTCAAATAATCTTAATGGGTGTTTAAAAGACGCCAGCAACCTCTCACCCTACTCTTTCCACTTCCTCTTCCTTCCCCTTACTTTTTTTTTTTAATCTCAGAAAAGGAACAGAAGTAAAAAAAAAAATAAAATGGTTTTGTATAGTACTTAGTTGGCTGATTAGACTCTAAATCCAAACTCTTGAGATTTCTGTCTTAATTTTGCCAGTCACTAGCTGGGCCACTATCCCTCTGTTTTCTAAGCTGTAAAATGAATGTAATTATCATAGAGCCCTGCTCATAGAATTGATTTCACACTTAAATGATTAATATGTGATAGTCAGGGTTCAATAAATGTTAAGTCATGATTATTATCCCAACTAAAACTCATAGCTTTCCTAATAATATTCTAGTAAGGAGGGATTTATGGCTAATACCTGACATGTACCATCGATAATGATGCTTAAGCTCATTTCAAGTACAAGGCTCATTACATATTAATATTAGCCTTATAAAGGCTCTCTTTAGCTCTCTCTAACTTTTACTAAAGTGGCTCAACAGCACTGCGATCACCAAACGGAGGCCTCACTAGAAAGAAATGCTAAGGAGAGCTTTCTGAATCACAGCCCACATTAGGGTCAGTCAAGTTAACAACTCCAAGGTGCCGGCTTGAATGAGGCGGCCCTTAAAAGGCCCTTGAGCAACACATGGAACCTAGCGTATCAAAGAGGCAGAGAGCCACGGTGCTCTGATCCTCCCAAAATGAGTCTTCTCAAATCGGAAGACCTGTAAGTGGCAAAGCACATGTCTGCTGAACATCACAGTGTTGATTCATTTGCCCTGTATCATGGCAAAGCTGAGAAAAAGAAGTTCAGGTTTAAAAAGTCTGAGTTGGTCACACGGGGACTGCACCCAGAAATGCAGCAGAGTGGCATTCTGAATGCCTAGCTCTCCATGACCACACCTATAGGATCCTTCTCTCTGACATGTCCATCTTTAAAGCAATGTTTGTTGCCGTTTCTTCTTGATCACATGTAGTACGTGTGTGCATTTTTGGAAAGGGTGATCAAAAAGCATTCAACATGACATTACAAGGTTATGATAGCCCAGAAAACATGTCTCAAGGTCAGAGATTTCGGAATGTGTGTCTCTTTTAGCAATCTCATTTATGAGCACAATCTATCATTCCTAATCAATTTCCAATGTTTATTTTGGCAAAGTCTGTTCATCTTCTATTTTAACAGGTCACCACATAAAATGCAAATTGATCTTAAACAGAATTTATTCATTCATTCAATAACAACTACACCAGGCAACACTACACAACTCATAGGAAATAGGTTCTCTGGCCAGATGGTTAAAATATGTCTCCCTTACTTGTTACACATAAATCACAAGCTAATACATAATTGAACAAAGACTTTTTATTGCTAGCACCTTATTTTCATACCTGCAGGGAAAAATCACTTGAAGCCATTGGTTTGCCTGGAAAAGATCAGCTAATTTGTGAACCAGGCTTATCCCAGGGACCACATCTGGTGGCCACGGGAGCATCCCAACCATCTCCTTGTCCCCAGCGCTTCCTTGGGGCAGGAGCTTCTTTGGGAGCCAATGCGGGCACTTAGAAGAACATATCCCTCAACTCATAAACTCTGCCTTCAACTCTCCATTCTGACCCCCAACTCCCTTGGAAATTAAGACCTGCTACTTTAAATATGGAAAAGAAGGTCTGGAGGAAGACACTTCAAACCACTGATAGGCCTTTCTTGGGGAGCAAATGGATAGGAAGGGAGGAAATGCAGGGATTCTTTATGCACTTCTATGTATGGAGCATTATTGTTTTCATAACAACAACTTTTAAAGAACTTCCTGGGATCTGATTTTCTCACCTAAAAGATGACAAGACCAGACCATAAACTGAAAGATATGAAGACATCACTTCAAGCTCTTAAATTCTTTGGCACCAGAAATGAATCCTACACAGCTACTTACTAACACTTCCATTTCCACATCTTAGTAAAGGACAAAGGGGAAAAAAGGGAAGTAAGTTGCTTAATCTCCCAATGCCCCAGTTTCCCCATCTTCAAAAGGGGAAGAGCGACAGAATCAACTTCAAAGGGTGATTTTAAGAATTAAATTAACTAAGAAAAATAAGTGACAACTGTAAGACATCAAATGCCCGCTAAAATTATTTTTATTATTGTTATTATTGATTTTATATCAACCAAAATAATATTTCTGCCAGTATTGTTCCTAACCCTACTAGAATAAGTGCTATAGAACATTTCGAGCTAATATATGCTGTCAAAATATATAGCTATGATTAAATATATCTCTTTGACTAAAATGTTAGCACCAAAGGCAATGTCACTGAACACAAGACAATGCTTTTTAGCTGATAAGGATAAAAATTCAAACAGTGTATTATTTCAGTAGCAATGTAGTATTAAGGAAAGACTGCCAACATCCAGGGGGTCTGGAAAGAGCGTCCCAAATGAAGGCTGTGCAAATTCAAAGTTACTCATGCTTTCTATTACCATCTTACAAATCAGTGAGTAGGAGACTCTGGCACATGCGATCTAAAGCTAAATACACACTAACTATACTACATCGCTTGCATACTAAACATCCAGCAGCTAACAGATCAGATCAGTCATTGAGACCAAATAAGCAAATCACTTCAAGAATTCAATTCCACAAACAATTACCAAGGCTCGTCTCCCTGATAAAGGACTAATAAATGTCTGTACCGCCAAAACTAATATGCAGATTTCACTTATTCACAATCAAAACTCAAACAGGACTTTTTGGGGTATAGAGTAGGGACAACTCACTGGACAATTATAATTTTCATATAAAAAGGGGGAGGATAAGAACATAAAAAAAAGTTCTGCAAGAATTACAAAGTAGCACTATTTAAGTAGTGTATTAATACAAGTCCAGAGAATTAAAAAATAAATATCAATCCATAAAGGTGTAAATTAGGAAACAAACCAGAATTTGCCACAAAGTGTTAACATTTTTTTAATCTAAAACAATAAGAAAAATAGTAGGCCTAAGTACAAATGACCTAAAAAGAGAATTCACGGTGATGGAAGATTATTTAACTTTGGATAGTGGGAACACAGTGCAATATACAGATCTTATAACATAGAAATCCACACCTGAAACCTATGTGATTCTATTAGCCAATGTCACCCCAATAAATTTGGGATGACACACACATACACACATACATACATACATAGGGAGGGAATTCACAAAATAACAACTCTAAAAAGTGACCTACCATAGGGAAATGTTTAAGCCTACCAGTAGTTAAAAATGCAAATTGAAACAAGATATCCTCTTTTCCTATTAAATTAGCAAAAATAAATAAATTAATAATTATTGCTGTTCAGAATGTCAGCAAGAGTTCAGTGAAACGGCTCTTCTTAACACTGCTCACCTATCACACTGTAAATTGGAAAAAGCTCTCGGGAAACCTATGAGAGAGTAAGTGAATATATGGCATAATATAGCTTCAATTTAATATGGGAAAAGCTATTAGTTCCAAGTTGAATATCAAAAATAGTAAATTTGAAGAAAACAATGTGTGACATAAGAGAACTGGTTAGGCCAGGTATGGTATGTAGAATGTTGCAACCATTAAAATCATAAACTCTCTAAAACAACGTAGAAAAATGTAAATAATGGCAGGATATAAAATTAAATGTAGACCATGATTACAACTTTAATTAATTTTTGAATAAATATGAGTAGAGGATGTTTGCAAAAATTATAATAATTCAAGTTATGGATTTTTTTGGTTTTTGGCCAAATTTTGTATGAAGTGATGATATTATTTCACTTTGTAATGAGGAAATTGAGAGGCAGGAAGTAAAATGTCCCTAGTTACACACAGAAAGAGGCAGACCAAGAATGGAACTCAAGTCTTCTCCCTCCAGTCAAATTCATTCCACTCTCACCAAACCGCTATAGTACAGCTTACTTGATAAATTTGGAGAACTAATTTTTCTCAAGCAGTTTGGTTGTATTCAGGCTCATTTGGAAGTGTTATAATTTTACTAGAAATATGTACCCAAAAAAGAGGAAAACAGTAAAGCAGTACATTTTATAATGATATAATTACATTTATTTTTGGTGAGTTACTTTCTCTTGCGAACTTATAAAGAGAACCCACTTTTTCTGCAAGAAAACAAACTGGCATTTACTGCCATTTCACAGTCTGGATAGAAAGGGGAACCGGGGAATTGACCGCCTTTTCTGTTCTGGTGGCTCCACAAGGCTGCCTGCCCAAAGGAGTCTGTCATCACCATGGCAACCTGGCACAGCATCCTTCGGGGAAGCTGGGAGGAGGGGCCTGCCTCCCTCATCAGGCTCACACTGGCCCTTCTGTTCATCCAGTTTCCTCACTTGAAATGCCTTTTTGCCTTCTAACAGTGGAAAACCTCAGGCCCCCCCCGCAAAATCCTTTGTCCTCCACAATGTCTTCCCCATAACTTTCACAAACAGCAGCAACCCTTTTCTTTGAACCACGTTTTATAACAATGGATTGTCAGCTGAGTTTCATCTCAAGTCCAATGTGGCAGTGGCAGTGGCAGTGTTGAAAAGGATTCTGTGCCAGGTTAATCATCCTTTTTTAAAAGGGCAGCTATACCAATCATTAAAACTGTAAAACACTTCTGTTCTTCCATACTGCCCGAGCACCCAGGGCTTCCCCTTTAACCTCCCACCCCACACTCACTGCCCTGGACACCTTGGCTTTTCCCCTGTTACCCCTTTTATCTCACACAAACTGAGCAACTAAGGGGTTGATGCCTGGAGCAGCAGGGGACCTCCAGCCTTCTGGCCAGTGTGGGCTCTGATTGGTCCAAGAATACCAGATGTGAAGGGTTTGGACCATAAGCCCTTTCTTTAGAGGCACTGTGGTTCAGCAGGAAAAAAACTCCCACGTTGGTTAACAATGTCTGCCAAGAGTCTAGAATGGGGAGAGGGCAGACCTGCTGAAAGATGCACAATCTATTGAACCAACTGTCCATTTTAACTAATCAGATCTTGACCCTTTTATTTCCTACTTATAATGCCCCTAAAAGCACCATCTCCTTGAATGCTCTGTGAAATAACTATATTAATAATAACAATAGCAGAAACAATACTTTTTATGGTATTTACCACGCAGTGGGCACTGTTCTGTGCACTTTACATGTATTAGCTTACTTAACTGTCCAAAAACACCCTAAGGTTTGTTCTATGGAAAAGTATTTTTAAATTATATATTTATTTTATATTTGTATTTTATTTAAATAACATTTTCCAAAGGGGGAAACTGAGGTTCAGAGAGGTTAAGTAATTTGGCCTTGGTTACACAAGTCAAAAAGGCAGAGTCGGGATTTGAACCCGGGCAGCTGACTCCAGAGGCCGCATTCCTCCATGACACTATAATTCCTCCCGGGCATTGTTTGCTGAAACAAATTGGTTGCACCTGCATATCAAACTTGGCATTCTCCTGAGTGAAGCAAAATGAAAACAGCTTCCTGACTAATCGCCGTGCTACACCTCGCACGGCTCTCCCCAGACAGAACAGCTGTGCTCAGCCCCTCAGAACCCCTGAGTCAGCAGTGCCCTGTGCTCCCAAACCTGGTCCCAAGCCAGGCAGGTGGACAGAGCTGCCCAGTCATAGGAAAGACCATTCCCACTGGACCAGGAGATAAACAAAAGCCACCCCCAGAAGAGCAGGAAGGAAAGAAACAAGAACAGGGAATGCTGAGTAGGGAAGACAGAATGAATCAGTAGAGAGTCACAGAATGAGGAAGGACCTACTCAAGCCCTGACTTTTACAGACAAGAACAACAGTATTGTGACTACCAGAGACAAACGGGGGTAGGGGAGGTAGAAGAGAGTAAAGGGTGGATAAATGGTGATGGAAAGAGACCTGACTTGGGGTGGTGAATATATAATACAATATACAGATGATATATTATAGAATTGTATGCCTGAAACCTATATAATTTTTATTAACCAATGTTATCTCAAGGAAACTGAGACCCAGAGAGGGGATTGGGCTTGTCCAAGAGCACAATTAATGATAAAACTAATTAAATTCAAATTTCCCCATCTCTAGGCCAACACTCCCAACATCATGCTGCATGAGGACAGCTAAAAAAGTATGAAGGGATGACGTGACAGAAAGTACTACCTGTTCCCCCAAATCTGCTTTGCTCCTCTCCCCAGCACACCAACAGACTATGTTTCCCAGCCTCCCTTGCAGCTGGGTGTGCTCATGTGACTGAGGGGTAGCCAATGGAAGGGAAGCTTGTCCATGCTCAGTCTCCTGCCTGCTGAACACAATGAAAACCCCTGTGTGATGTTGGATAAGGTTGCAGAGCTATCTTTAACCTGGTCCCTGAATGACTAAGTAGAGCAGACACCTTTGGGAGGGGGGAAAAAGCAATCATCATCACCTGGAACTGACCTGAACTATCATTACTATATGGGTGAGAAATAAACTTTCCACAGACAACAGTATTGTGATTATCAGAGAGAAATGGGGAGGAAGGAGCGGTAGAAGAGGATAAAGGTGATGGAAAGAGACTTAACTTGGGATGCTGAACAAACAATACAATATACAGAATATGTATTATAGAATCATACACCTGAAACCTATATAATTTTTATTAACCAATGTTATCCCAATAAATTCAATGAAAAAAAAGAAACTTTTGAGAGATACCATTACATGTTTTTACATGTTTGACTTAATTTGTTACTGCACCCATCTCACCCTAATTAAGGAAAAGTTCCAGTTGATCTTCTCTGACCTAGCCCTGAAAACACACACACACACACTTGCCAATCATCTATATATAAAAGGCTAATATGCAAAGTGTCCCCACAGGAGTTCGACCAGGAGCCAGGAGTTCTATCGCTCACTATGACATGTGCTGACCACCAAGAAGTGTCTCGGAGGCCCCGACCAGCAGCCAGAGGAAGGCCCCAGCTGGCAGCCAGAAGGCTCCAATCGGCCCTGATTGCTGGCCAGGCCTAGAGACCCTACCCATGCACAACTTTCATGCACTGGGCTTCTAGTCTAATTTATAAAATGGTAATATAATGTTTACCTAACCCCATCAGTTTAAAATTATTGAATCAAGAATTTAAAGTTACAAAACATAACAAGCCTCCCTTTGTTTTGTTTTATTTGACAATTAACTCATTAACTATTAGTTCATTTGATATTAAACATGCTTTACTCTTTACTCTTGGCCCATAGTGATGTGCTGGGGCCAGCTCATATCTGCATGCTGATTGTGAAATTTTCAGGAATTTTTTGAGCCAGCTGTTAAATACAGCCATTACTAAAAGTTAAATTAAACAAACTTACAATTAAATAAACTACATTAAAAACAAAGGTAATACATACTCAAGCCCCACCTCTTCCTAATTATTTTACCACATTTTATTATCATCTATGCTCTTGAAGTTCTTTACAACTATGGTATTTGTATGATGGAAATTCTATGTACAGGCACACTAGTGTTCAAGGACATCACCTTGGTAGTTAAACTCAACAATAGTGGGAGTATTTACACCACAGAAATTGGTAAATGATACAAATCAGGGCTTTTTTTCCCCTTTAAACTCAATTGTTAAATATTTACCCTGCTCTTAAGAAATAAAATCATGCTTGAGCATCATTCTTTCAATTATTTTAAACAAGCATGGAGGCATTTGGCCTTAGGTTAACACAGAAATATGTCCATTGTTAATTTGTACACTTAATTTCAAAAATGACTAAATTGCTTTAAGAAAATTATTTAATGTTCTTATTACCACAAAAATAATTAGGATTAATGCCACATAAGATATATTAGTGGAAATTTAACCTCATTATCTATTTTCTATTCAGAGGATACCTTTGGTAATCAGGATTTCTCTTCCTTAAATTATGAGCAATCCTTTAAAACCCAAAAATTGACATAATGGGGTGGGGGGTGATTGCAGTGGTTTATAGGTCAATTCTTTCCAACTGATCTATAGATTCCAAACAATCCTAGTCAAAATCCTAGCAGCCTTTTTTTAATAGATATTGAAAAAACAAATTCTAAAATGTATATGAAAATCTACAAAAGACTAAAAGAACCAATTGATTTTGGGGGGGGAGAGGAAAACAAAGTTAGAGAATTTACATTATTTGATTTCAAAACTAAAGTATAGTACAGATTACCTATAATAATCAAGGCAGTATTGTATTGACCTAAAGGGGGATAAATAGATCAATAAAACACACAATGCAGAAATAGACACAAACATCTGGTCAATTGATTTTTAGCAAAGGTGTCCAGGTACTTTAATAGAAAAATAATACTCTTTTCAACAAATGGTGCAGGGCAATTAGATGTCCATACGGAAGACATCTCCTTGGTGATGCCTCAGCTCTTTTCAGTCTGCACATTTTGATATGCAATGTGCATGAGCGGAAGGGCAGAAAGAGAGGCTTTTAAAGATGTCCATCTTCCCACGTGATATGAATTTAATTTCAATCAGAATATGTAGGGATATTTTCTGTTCTAATTATTTCAATACACTGATCAAATGCAGGGTTTATTTATCTACTGGAACCTGCTAAACCAGTGGCCAAAAGGCTAAAATAAAATAAAAATACTAATACGACAACTGATCCCCCACAGTGTACTGTGTTGCCAGCATTTGGGGAGTATTGTGTTCTGAGCATGTTTAAGGTAGGCTAGGCGAAGCTTTGATGTTCAGGAGGTGAAGCTATAATGTTCAGTAGGCAAAGCTGGTGAGGTGTATTAAATGCATTTCCCATGTATGATATTTTCAGTTTATGATGAGTTCATCAGGATGTAGCCCCATAGTAAGTCAAGGAGCACAGTCATTTCTTTGAAACAAACTACCAGAGACTATCTGATAGTGCAGGTGAAGTAATCTAATTTAATCCACTTCACAGATTAAGAAAATAAACACCAAAGCAATTAAGTCACTAATCCAAAGAAACGAAAACCACAAGGCCACGTCTCCAGGCTTCAGCCCAGGGGTTTCTCAGAGTGTGTCTGTGACCACCTGGATCCACCTGCAGCACAGCCACCTGGGGAATCCCTGTGACACGTGGGTACCTGGGCCCATCCCTGCCTTCTGAAGGGCAATAACAAAGAATGCCAAATCCAAGAGAAAAAAACATGAATATGTTTCCCTGAAACATTTACATTTTTCTTTTACTAAAAACTGGAAAATAACATCAAATTCTGCATTTCCGTGAAGAAAGCAAGTTGGTCTCCTCTTTGCTACTCAGCTCCCCCTGGTGGAATATTGGTTTTTATGACACACCCAGTGAAATCTGACACCAGAGGCTTGGCCAACTTTCCACACACCAAGATAAAAGAGGTCAGAGCTTCAGGACAGAAAAGAGAAAGAGACTAATCAGAAAAGCGAGGAAAAAAGAAGAAATATGCTTTCTTTAAAATCTCACTTCTATCACATGCTAGGTTTTTATTGTATTAAACATAGTGCATACATAATATTAAAATGCTAACTCTATTAAATTACTAACTTGTCTTTAAATGAATGTTCTTAGTATTGGAAATAAGTTTGATCAAAGCTGAAAAGTACCCAAGACATTTTGTGTAGCTTTCATAGAAATCACTAACATTTCCTTAAAGTCTGTTCCTCCCCCAAAATTAACCCAAGACATTTTGTGTAGCTTTCATAGAAATCACTAACATTTCCTTAAAGTCTGTTCCTCCAAACCCAAAATTATTTGCATATTTGCCTCAAGAACAATTCACCTAAGAGGATGTCCTTCTTCTCTAACAAGGAGAAAGCTATTTCCACAGAGTTTTTGCAAGATTTTACAAAGTGCATCCATCCCTGTGCACATGCCCGGGTTGCGGGCTCAATCCCCAGTGTAGGGCATGCAGGAGGCAGCCGATCAATGAGTCTTCTCTCATCATTGATGTTTCTATGTCTCTCCCTCTCCCTTCCTCTCTGAAATCAATAAAAAATATATTTTTTTAAAAACTAATATCAAAGGCTGACTATAAACATACTTTGGAAAGTTTATACATGTAGATGCTTATCAGTATTACATATTAAAATATGGTATCTTCCATAGGAGAGAAAGCATTAGGTATGTGACAACATTACTTCCAAATGAATTATATTCAGTGATATGTGGTATTTAGCCGCCAACTCTGAAAAACAACTTACACTTTATAGCATTTCCAGTTTCTGTAGTGTAAATACACCCACCATGTCTGATATTTAGCCACCAATGTGATGTCACTGAACACCAAGTTGGGAAGAGGTGCACAGAGTCAACTCTCACAGTCCCAGCCGGCTCTGCCACACCTTGATCTTAGCTAAGAGCATCAATGGAATTATACCAGGGCCACAGAAATTGAGATCATCACAGGAGGGTTATATTTGTATCCTACAATGTGGTGACTGGAAATTTCCAATACCTGGGGTCATTATACTTTATACATACTGAAGGAGAGTTGTCCTTAACTCTTCCCTTTCTGCTTTCTTCTCAGGTCTTCTCTCTTTAAAAAAAAAAATTTTTTTTTTTATTGATTTCAGAGAGGAAGGGAGAGAGAGATAGAAACATCAATGATGAGAGAGAATCATTGATCGGCTGCCTCCTGCACACCTCACACTTGGGATCAAACTCCCAACCCAGGCATGTCCCCTGACCAGAATCGAACTGTGTTCAACCACTGACCTATACCGGCGGGGATCTTTTTTTTTTTTTTTAGGTCTTCTCTTAAGAAAGGGCACCAAAATCAATAGTTTAACTCCCAGGTGAACCCTACTACACCCCACACAGCAAATTTAACTGCTGTCTACCCTCCCACACATCCTGGGAAGGAGATTCCATCAGCTGGAGATGCAACTCTTTACCTGGGCTCCCACTCCTAGTGGGGAAAAATGCAAGTAGCCCCCACTAAGCTACCTGCTGTTACTCACACCAGAGTGAATGAAGCATCTGCACCCAGGTTTTGAAGACAGCTCACAGGAGACAGCAGGAAGAGTACCAGCTCTGCAGCATCAGTCAATTCCTTTTGTGTTCAAATTACCCAAAGTCATTTCTGTTGCTTGCAGCTGAAGGACTCTATGGGCACAAACCCATTGTAGATGACTCGGGACAGATAGAATAGACAGGAGTAAAAGCGTCTTCATCGTCTGTTTTCCTGAGGTACTCAGAGGACACCTGAGTGTCTTCTCCCAAGCTCTGGCTAAGAGAACTCTCTTTTATTCCCCCTGCAGGGTCTCAAGATAATACCTGGGTCTCAGAGAAAGTAGAATTGCAGGAGGGAAAGTAGCCTTTGGGAGCTGGGGGCAGAGACGGACCTGAGCAGTTCTCAGTCCAATCTCAAGTGGAGAGCCCCTTCCTAGGCTGCTCTCTGGGGACTGTTTCAGGTAACTCAGCAAGAGGCAAATAAGAATGAAGACAGAACATTTTAACAGGATACATCCAGACAGAGGATTAGTACAACTTTGGCCACGGGGACCTCAAGGACCTTCTGTAGGTGACATCTCAGAGTAAGTCCCTGAGTTTCACACAGGATCGATCACAAGGAAGCAAGGAGCAATCGAAGAAAGCCTAGACAAAGAGCAGCGTGCAAGTTAGCACGATCCATCAAAACAATCCAAGTGTCCAAGTGCCAACAACCACAGTGCTTTTAGATTCAGCCATAAAGGAGTGATGGGGGCAATTAAATCAGACACCCTGGTGGGAAAGAGAGAATCAGCGGGGAACGGAATGAATTTGTCTCAATTAGAAGAAGAAAATGACAGGCATTTGACATCCTAGCTATTACTGGTCATTACTGTAGCATTTCCAAAAAGAAAAACTGTACTCAGAAGAGATTCACTTAATGGTAGAATCAAAAGAAAATGCTAGAACATCAAAAGAAAAATGGAGCCCCACCCCCTGCAGTCAAGAACAGTTTGAAATTAAATCAGTGAGAAAGGCAGCAGGAAAACTGAGTGAAGCATGAGGTTTTGAACCAGGAAAACCTGGGTTCAGACTCCAGTCAGCCATGACTGGCTAGGTCAGCAGATCAGGCTTCTTAACCTCTCCAAGCCCTCCTCCTCTTGTTTGTTTGTTTTTTTAATATATATATTTCATTGATTTTTTACAGAGAGGAAGGGAGAGGTATAGAGAGTTAGAAACATTGATGAGAGAGAAGCATCGATCAGCTACCTCCTGCACACCTCCTACTGGGGATGTGCCCGCAACCAAGGTACATACGCTTGACCGGATCGAACCTGGGACCCTTCAGTCCCCAGGCCAACGCTCTATCCAGTGAGCCACACCGGCTAGGGCATCCTCTTGTTTTTCATCTGTGAAATAGGTAAGACCACCACCATGCAGATTTATTCTGCAGAATAAGTGAGATGACATGCAAAACCAACCAACGTGAAGTTCTCAATGTGAAACAGCGAGTACACCAGATGCGGTGTGTACCAGGACCTCACAGAGGGACATGAACTGTGGACCACATGCACATCAATCTACAGTAATAAATCTCTTCAAGAGGGATGTGGAAGAAAAGAAGAGCAGTAGTTGGTATAAAATGCCATCAGGTAAGCATGGACGAGGTGCCACGAAGAGGGGACCTGCCTGCGACCCTCCAGCATCCCAGTGACAGGAGGCAGTGTCAGGCAGGAAGTAGCATGTGAGAGACAGTAGCTGTCCTGAGCTCAGAGTGAGTGCAAAAAAAAAAAAAAAACACACAATTTTTTCATCCTTGCATCTTGTGTGTTTTAGGTGTGAAAACACAGTAATCAGTGTTGAGCTTTCAGCACGTCTAAAAATAGCTCTTCACCGCTGCTGCGCTTTCTCCATTGGCTACAAAGGCTGTCGTTTGTGTCAGCGTTCGGAAAGGAGCCTGCGAAGGCCTCTCGGGTTGTGCAGAAGGGCGGGAGGAGGATGTTAATGAGTGGGGTGGCCGTGATTAGCACAATTGCTCACACAGATCTTGCTTCTCCCGGAATCTGTTGGAGCTCTGATCTGCCAGCTCGGGCACCCGCATGTTAATGTGGACCTGCCTCTGAGTGGGCACAGCAGTGAGCATTTCCAGTAAGCTGGGTTTCCGTTAGCTCCCCCAGTCTTTCCCACTGCGCTCTGAAAACCCGGCGCTTCTCTTCGCGTGTAACATAGGACCTGAGAAGCACTCAGATCCCGGGTCAGAGGTTTCGGAAAAAAGTCATCTGCCAGCCATGACTGGTTTGGCTCAGTGGATAGAGCATTGGCCTGCGGACTCAAGGGTCCCAGGTTCGATTCCAGTCAAGGGCATGTACCTTGGATGCGGGCACATCCCCAGTTAGGTGGTATGCAGGAGGCAGCTGATCGATGTTTCTCTCTCATCGATGTTTCTAACTCTCTATCCCTCTCCCTTCCTCTCTGTAAAAAATCAATAAAATATATTTTTTTTAAAAGTCATCTGCCATTTTCGGCTTTGGGAGGCGATGCCCCTGCTACTGACAGGTGCCTCCCAGTCTTGCTGGAGCACCTTCCAGGGAGAGCGGTGGGAAAGGGTCAGCTCCCTTGGGCTAACCCCATGGAAGCAAATTCAGGTTTTTGTTCTAGTGGAGTCACAAGTCATTGGCCCCAAGCCAGCCAGGAGCTCACTGCTTCTCCTGAGCCATTTGCCATGAAACTAAGAAGTAAACACATGCTTTACTCTCCAGTTATTTTTCTCTGTGGCTGGCTCCCGTCTTCAGCACTGTGTGTTCTTTTCATAGACACTATATAAACCAGGCCACGATAGATTTGAGACCATTGTGACTATTGCCAACAGCTCCCTGCCCAACCCCAATTTCTTGCTCCTTTCCCACTGTACCTGAGTGGTTCAAATTGATGAGAAAAATATTAATTGAGGCTCATTTTGCATTAAATTAGCTAGCAAACCGCCCGTCACTGAGGAGGAGACAATGGAGCTCGTGTTGAGCTTCCATAAATCCATCTCCTGAGGCTGTGACTTCCTTCCCTTTTCATGCCGAGTCTTCACATTTACAATCACACCTGTGCTTCATAACTACACCCTCTAGTTATTCTAAGGAGAAATGTACAACATGGGAAAAAACATGGGGGTTAAAACTGGCTAATGGCCAAAACCCTTGGTGTGCATAGCCATGATGGCAAAATTCAAAAAAAAAACCACAAAAATCATACAGAAGCTTCACAAGCTTGCCTTTAATCCATACTTAGAGGGCGATTAGGCAAAAGGTGTGGGAGGGGGTTGGTCTTATTTCAATATGTGTTTATGACAAAGGTGAAATAACGCCTATGGAGAAAAGCAGTAATTTTGGACATCCCACCCAGAAGGCACATTTGTGTCTGGTTTGTTGCTGGTGGTTGTGGCAGTTGAACCCTTTCCCCAGATGGTCCTAACTTCTGACTTTCTGGCCCCTGAGTACTGCTGAGCTGCCGTGTCAGACAAGACCCAGATTTTAGATTAGAACAGAAGGTTCCAGTGCCTGCAACAAGACCAAGGAGTTCTTAGTTACAGAAACTACCATCAAGATTTCACATCTTTAAGGTCAAATCAAATGTCCTAGGGAGCCACCTGAAGCTCTTCCCGAACACATCACTGAGGTCGCATTAACCAAAACACTAACATGTTACTTTTCACAAGTGAACAGTTGAATTTTGATCCAACTAGAAGGGTTGACTCTATGGTCTTATACTCTCCTTGGGGGGAGCGGGGGCAACCTACATAAAAACGTACCAAATGCATCATTAAAATCACAGCAGGCAATTTGTAGAAAATCTTTCAGATATTGGTACTGAAATAAATTTTAAAAAATGAACAATTTACTGACATAGCTTTTAAAACATTGCCATACCCAAGAAATTTCCCCAGGAGTGCGGAGGCAAATAGGCAGTTCAGAAGGTCCAAATGAATAAGATAAAGGACATATGATTCACAGCAAATAGCACATTTAGTGAATATTTTTGTTCCTTCAAAAAAATTACTTGGTTTTCTTTGAGTGTGTAAAAAGAACTAAAAGGTGTACTGTAGTGGATTGCATGGTGGCTCCTCAAAAATGATATATACCCATGTCCCACATCCTAGAACCTATAAATTGTGACCTTATCTGGAAAAGGGCGTGTTTGCAAATGTAATTAAATTAAAGACCTGGAGATGAGATCATCTGGATTAAGGTGGGTCCCAAATCTAATGATAAGTCCTGGGAAGGGAAGGGAAGGGAAGAGGAGCAGAGGGGAGGGGAGTTAGACACACAAATACAGGAAAGGCCAGCAGAAGACTCATGTGATGATGAAGGCAGAGATTAAGTGATGAGGCCACAAGCCAAGGAACCCCAAGAACCACCACTTTCTGGAAAAGGCAAAGAAGGATCCTTTCCCAGAGTGTTTGGAGGGAGCTGGCTCTGCCCACACCTGGATTCCAACTTCTGGCCTCCAGAACTGTAAAAGAATAAATTTCTATTGTTTTAAACCACCAAGGTTGTGGTGATTTGTTACTACAGCCCTAGGAAATTAATACAGACACCTTGGCCAGTAACAAAGTTACTGTGAAAAGCCATCCTGTGCCTGGGAAGCAGACGCTTTCAGATTAAAGAGACCTAGGCTGATTATTATAAAAAATAAACCAGGTTCTGTCAATTGTTCACTGTGTGACCTTGGATATGTTTCTTAACTTCTCTGTGCCTCAGTGTCATCTCCATAAAGGTGGGCAATAGAAACAAACCCTACCTCACAGTGTTGTTGGGAATAAATGAGATCATCCCTATGAAAATGCATGCTACAGGGGTAGCAAATGGTGAGATACATTCCCTACAAGCAAGCATGGGCTGAGCTCCAACTCACTGCCAACCTCAATGCAAGTGTTGGGGATTCACGAATGAATGAGAGGAAAGCTCACTGCTAATGGCATCTAGCTCTTTGAACCTGCTCTTCTCAGTAAACTTCTTGCCAATAATTAAAATAATTTCAGTGCCTATATCCACACTTCTATTTATAATACTTGAAATTATCTGCTTCATTCTCTCTATCACACCTAAACACTTATCCATTAATTCTCGCAGGTGGAGTATAATTTCAGCAAATGTGTTTTTGAGATATCTTGATGTCCTGAAGGTACAAAATTATAATGCAATTCATTTACTTTCAGAAACACATGAAGGCAATGATTTTCAATTTCAACATTACATTAAATAAGTAACAAAATAAGTCATTATGATACGAACTATATTTATCCCCATGATGTTCTGTGGCAGTTAACTAGTAACAGCTAACTAACAGCCATTCAAATGTTTGATTAATACCTACTATGTGACAAGATAATAGTATATAAGACCTAGATGACTCATTTTTTTAAAAAAATATAACCTCCTTCAACATAGCTCTGTGTCCAAACTCTCAAAGTGATTTCTCCATGCCTGAGAGCTGAAATACTTGCCTGGGTTAGAAAAGCAGCCATACACAGGTCACCAGCATCTCTCCTAAACTCAGAGTAGGGGAGAAATGCAATGCAATGATGGCATCAGGATTGCTACTCCCTCATTTTGAGGGCTGCCTGCTGTATTAGTCTGAGTTCTCCAGAGAATCAGAACCAACAGGATATATAGAGATACGTGCAAGAGGAAGTTTATTATAGGCATTGGCTCATGTGATTACCTGCCGTCTGCAAGCTGGAGAACAAAGAGGAAGTTTATTATAGGCATTGGCTCATGTGATTATGGTGGTGTAGGGGGTCCCACATCTGCCGTCTGCAAGCTGGAGACCGAGGAAAGCCAGTGGAGTAATTCAGTCTGTGGATAAAGGCCTGAGAATCAGGGAGCCCGTTGTGTAAGCCTGAGTCCAAATGGGGGACAATAGTGTAAGTTCTGGTCCAAGACTGAAGGCCCAAGAACCAGGAGCACGGACAGATGTCTGACGGTGGGAGAAGGTGGATGTCCCAGCTCAAGCAGAGAGCAAGCTCACCCTTCCATCTACCTGTTTGCTCTGCTCAGGCCCTCGGTGGGTGGGATGGTGCCCACTGACACTGGTGAGGTCATCTTCTTTACTTGGTTACTGATTCAAGTGCCAATCTCTCACAGTCACCCAGAAATACTGCTTTGCCAGATACATAGGCATCCCTTAGCCCAGTCAAGTCGACACATGAAATTAATGATCACACCTACATTACAAGGGAACTTCATGGATGATGAAAACCTGTTCTTCCTGATAGGCCTCAGAAACATTTAAAATTTTCCCAAGCCAATCATTTGGGAAAAAGGGGAAACAGTGAATTAAACTTGAATTAAACAGAATGCTTCTAAAATCAGACACAGGCAGCCCATTGGCTAAAGTTCTAGAAAGATCTGTATGGTTGGGAGGAACATTCGGGTTGTCTACATGGTCTGGTAAACCTACCCTCCACAAGCACACACTGTCGATGTGGAGGTGTCTGAATTTATTCAGTTTCCCATACTCTGGTTCTCTCACTTGACTGTATGACCTTGACATACATGAATGTTACCCAGGTGTCTGCTCAAACAGTTTTTATTTTGCCTGAAGATGGCAGAAGCCAGGACATCCAACTGGCACGACTGGTCCCATTTGCCCTGGTTGAGGATGCAAGCAGCCCGAGTGTCTTGGATTTGGGCATCAATGAACATGCCCTTCCCCGTGAAGAGTCTCGGGGACACCATTACAACAGCAGCATCTGTATATGGCTCTGCCCAACCCAGGTAGGACCTCCCCCTGGTCACCTCCTGCCTGAATGGTCTTCCAATGACTCACTTAAAAATGAAGAGTTCACCCTTCTGCCGTGGGCGCCATCGAGGAGCTACAGCCGTGGATCTGTGTTACCCTGTGGCCATGGACCCTATCAAGTGCCACAGGTGACTGAGCGTGAGCATGCTGAGGTGCAGCTGCCGCCAGGGTGCCTCACCAAGCACTCCAAGTTCATGGGGGGGGGGTGATCCAAGAGGTGTGTGGCTTTGCCCCCTTGAGTGGTGTACCATGGAGCTATGCAAAGTCTTAGACCAGAGGACCCTGATGTTAATAAAGGATTCATGGAACAGTCTGACAGCTGTCAGAGGGGTCGGGGAGGGGAGAACAGATGAAAGAAGGTGAAGGAATTAACCAAAGAACATACACGCATCACCCATAGACTCAGACAACAGTGTGGAGATGGCCAGAGGGAAGGGAGGCTAGGGGGCCGGGGCTGGGTGGAAGTGGGCATAAGGGGATAAAAGGGGACATTTGCAATAGTGTTAACAATTAAAAAAAGAAAAGAAAAGAATAAATATTTGTACAAAAGAAAGAAAGAGGGAAGACACACATCTGTAGCCAAAAGGGAGAGGAGCTGAGCAATGTCTTTGAGCCGTGAGGAAGGCAGCAGGCAAGAAGGACGGAGCCATCCCCTCTGTGTGTAATAAAACCTGTTCAGAAAAAATAAATGAACTGCCATTCTTCCAGCATGAATTCATTCATTCATACAATGGGCCTGTTATTTAGGGGTATTTTGCAGGGGGAAGGGTGTTTTTAATTTCCAACTGCACATCCCAAAGACCATGGGTAAATAGGTGTATTTTACTCCCTAATCTGAGTGACAACCAGTTCAAAGAATCAGTGCCCAGACTCCAAAACTCTATTCAGAAAATATCTTGCCTTGGTCCCCTCTTTTTCCAGATTTAGGAACCATAAGAAACATTCTGGATGATTTCTGAGGCTACCAAGGTTGGAAAAAAATGGGCATAACTTTTCTAGTTCAAATTATAAGACATAACATTAAATTTTAAATTATAATGAAAGGTTTAAAAAATAGACCTAAAAAAATAGAGGTTACAAAATTAGCCAGCTTTCTATTGAAAGAAATGTGACACTTTTTTTTTTAACATCCCACTTTTCTGCATCTGCATTTTGTCCTGAAGGATGCAATGACCTACATAGATGTGACACTGTCATTCTCAGAATTCTGCAGCAGCCAGACCTGGCAGTCATTGATGAAGAAGGCCACAGCTGCACACGCACCTGCAGCTTCCGAGCTAAACAAGAGGCTGTCTTTGTCCTAAGACAAGGATGGGGTGTCCTTGCAAGGTCACTGAAATGAGACTTGAGGAAACACGGGCAATGCACAGAGGAATTGATTTTTGAAGTCATTAATCTTTTTGTAAAATAAGTAAATTTTTTCCTTCCAATACTTACCAAAGACCCACCTACAAATTACTAATAATTTCAAAAAGATTCTGAAAGCTCTAACAACTTGCAAAAAGGATAGCTTCCCACTCCATTCGGTTGCAAGTCCCCAATGCCTCACATCCACAAGCATTTGATATTTATATAAGACAGAAACATTTGAGCTAATCTAACCTCACCACAATATAAATATTTCGAATTAGTAGTTTGGACCTGGGCTGCCAAAGATTGTATGACCTTGAGTAAGTCAGTACTTCTCTGAGTCTCAATTTTTCTCCCACTAAGCTCTGGTCTCAATAAGCGTTTTTTAAACAACCACTTTGTGAGTCTAATGTAACTTATGGATTGTCTCCACGTAAACACTGAAGTGGGTGATCAATCTGATAATATTCAAAAGCAGGCACAGCTCTCAGGTTAAAAAACAACTGGTCCAAAGGATCTATGGCTGAAATGTTACTGTTGTTAAGTACTATATGTGACTGTATGTTACATATTATATATGTTACTGTATTATATTATACTAGAGGCCCAGTGCACAAAATTCGTGCATGGGTGGTGTCCCTAGGCCTGGCCGGCGATCAGGGCTGATCAGGTTCCCTGCCACCATGCGGTTCCCTGCCTTCCCGCTTCCCCCACTTCCCTCACCACCCTCATCCACCGCCACCCCTTCCCCCACCCCCAGGCAATAGGGACCTGCTGGTGGTCGGGGGGAGGAACTGGGAGGTTGGCCGGCAGGCTCCATGGGTGATCTGGGCCTGCGGGCTGGGGAAAGCTCCTGCATTAACCGTCTGCCCCCTGGTGGTCAGTGCACATCATAGCGACCGGTCGTTCCAGTAGTTCCGTCCTAACAGTCACTTAGGCTTTTATATATATAGATACTATTATTCTACTAATAGAATTACTATATTATGATTACTATATTATGCCTGCATCTTACTGTTTATTAAACCTGTGCTTGTTTATTAGGAACAGACACAGCCAGGGCTCAAATAAAGTAGCGGGGCTGTGCTCTGACCCATCTTTTGGTATAGCTGACATTGTTTAATTACTTATTTAATGGGCGATAAACGTGCTCTTTAAGTGACTGAGAATTTGGCCTCACATTTGCATGACCCTTTCTCAAGCCTGGTGGGAAAGTGGTCCCATTACAGACATGGGTGGACAAAAGTCACCTGAACCTGTGATGCAACTGGTACATGTGATGCTGATAAATTTATGTACATACTAGAGGCCTGGTGCATGAAATTCGTGGACTCTGGAGGGGACCCTCAGCCTGGCCTGCACCCTCTTGCAGTCCAGGAGCCCTCAGGGGATGTCCAACTGATGGCTTAGGCCCGCTCCCCAGGCCTAAGCCATCAGTTGGACATCTTTAGCACTGCCGCAGAGACAGGAGAGGCTCCCACCACCACTGCTGTGCTTGCCAGCCATGAGCCTGGCTTCTGGCTGAGCAGCACTCCCCCTGTGGGAGCTCACTGACCACCAGGGGGCAGCTCCTGCGTTAAGCATCTGCCTCCTGGTGGTGAGTGCACATCATAGCAACCGGTCGTTCTTCCGTCAGGCCGAAACCAGCTCTCTGACATTCCCTAAGGGGTCCCAGATTGCTAGAGGGTGCAGGCCAGGCCAAGGGACCCCAATGATGCATGTTCGGGGCCGGGGAGGGACATGGGATGTTGGCCAGCGGGGGAAGGACCGCGGGAGGGCTCCAGGGCGTGTCTGGCCCATCTCACTCAGTCCCAATCGGCCAGACCCCAGCAGCAAGCTAACCTACCAGTTGGAGCGTCTGCCCCCTGGTGGTCAGTGCACATCATAGCAACTGGTCGACCAGTTGGCTGCTGCCCCTGGTGGTCAGTGCACGTCATAGCGAGTGGTTGAGCGGCCTTAGCATATCATTAGCATATTATTCTTTGATTGGTTGAATGGCCAACTGGACGACCAGACACTTAGCATATTAGGCTTTTATTATATAGGATAGTGGTTTGTAAACTGGCCCCTCTACACAGAGGGCAAAGAGAAACCCAAGACAGAGACAGACCACTCCAGATAGGTAGATGGCAGGTGAAATAAATATGGGAACTTATATACAAGGCTTGTCTTGGACAGATGCAAGATGAATGGATCTCCACATCATTCCACCAGAATCTGAAAAGTTTATATAGAGGCCTAAATGGAGTTCAGTCATGCATTCAGCCCAGATGGTCTCAACAACACTTTATCTCTCAAAGCTGTATCCTTGAAATGGCTCTGGCTATGGGGACAGTGGGCGTGATGTACACTCCAGCCAGACAACACACAAGGACAGAGGAGGGATAAGGAGCCTCCAGCTCTTGGGTCAACCAACGGTCATATCCTCCCATTGACCTCCACCAAAAATATCTCTGAAGCTATGCCTAGGATAATTAGCAAACAGTTAAAATGTTCTGTCCTCTAATTAGTTGGGGATGGAGAGAAGGTGGTACATCTATAACCTTGACCTTGGGAAACTCTAAACCTATGTTAAGCAATTTCCAGAAACTCAGTCCCAAAGAGAAGAATGTGTCTTAAAGCTGTGTGTGACGTTTGTTGAAGACTGCAGCCTGTCAGAAGAAATTCCACTATATTAAGTAAAAATAATTTAAGTTAAGAGGAAATAAATAACAAGCTAGCATGGGGATACTGCTGGAAACCCTAATTATTTTATTTATTGCTTTTCTCTAACCCAGAACCTCTTCATCACCCCATCTTCACCCAGCTCAAATGGAAGTGCCATAAGGGAAGGGACTTTTATGTGCTGTGTTTATTGACGAACCCTAAGCATGGAGAATATTGCCATGCGCAGTAAATACTTCTTGAAAGAATGAGGCAAAGTTCTTAATTCATGCTAAAGACATAGTGGCAATGACAGTGGTTATGAGTAGCAGGTCATAATTATATATATCCATAGTTACCTAGGTTTTATAACCAGGTACAAAATGGAAATTGTCTTGCCAAATATCCTATATATTAGTCTAGAAAAAAAAATTTGTCACTCAGTACAGGGTTCATTGCAGTAGAATAGGACATGCTGAGCCTTTATGTAGAACCCAAGAACCATTACAAAATGAACCCTAAAGTTCTAAGATCATAAACTGTGACAAGCAGAAAATGAGATCCAATTTTAGCTAGCCACTCAGAATTAAACTCTTTATGGACTGCCCAAAGAAAGATGACCAGGACCGTGGTCCGCAGTCAAACATGAAATATCAAAGAGACTGAAGAGACTTTATAGGTAAGACAACTGTGAAAAGGAACCACATGTTAAGAAAACAAATATTTGATTTACAATGCTGGATAAAGTCAAACCAAAAGTAACCTTCAAATCACAGCAACTAACCTAAGATAACAGGAGTGTAAATGTGCTTTTGAATTCAATGTTTACATGGGACCTTCAGACGCCATCATTCCACAGTGACCCCTTTGAGAAAGTGGACATGCCTCCCCCCACCACACACACACACACAACTTATTAGAATTAGGAATTGCGGTGAGAATTAATAGAGAAATGACACTCCGTGGCTGTGTCCTCATGATGCCAATACCAAAAGCTAGAAATGGAAAAACTCTGGCTTTTCTTGTCCATGACATCAACTTAATTTGTTTGACTGATGTTTAAATTCAATTAATACTTGATTTAGTATCATAGAGGTATAGCCAAAGACTTGTAGTAATCTATAGCACTAAATGTGGTCATATTTATGTCAATTTTACAAGAGCATACTATCCCCAAAGATGCTGGGCTGGAGAACAGCACAATGTCATTCGAGGACCTGGGACAGAACCTTCAGAGTCAGCAAAGCAAAGATGGCCCAGCCACATTACCCAGTGGAGATGCAGGCTGTCCTCGGTTCACTGACTCTGCAGCCAGGAGGAAACACTTTATCACAGACAAAGGTAGGCCCAAGGAGATGAATAAGTTACCCTATGGAGTACTCTATCTGTCCAACACTGTCCTAAGGGTTTCATAGGTCATCCTATATAATAAAAGGCTAATATGCAAATCAACTGAACAGCAGAATGACTGGTCGCTATGATACACACTGACCACCAGTGGGCAGGCGCTCAACACAGATGCTTCCCCCTGGTGGTCAGTGTGCTCCCACAGGGGGAGCTCCACTCAGCCAGAAGCTGGACTCACAGCTGGGGAGTGCAGCGGCGGTGGCGGGAGCTTCTCCCACCTCTGCAGCAGTTGGACATCCCTCGAGGGCTCCTGGACTGCAAGAGGGCACAGGCCAGGCTGAGGAACACCCCCCGCTCCAGTGCACAAATTTCGCGCACCGGGCCTCTAGTTACTAATAATGCTGCTCCCATTTTACAGATGACGAAACAGATAAAGAAGCAAAATAACCTGCTCAAGGTGACCCAGCTAGGAAGTGGCAGAGCCAAGACATGGATGCAGGGGCCTGGGTCCAAAGGCCATGTTCTCACAGTACACACGTGGACCCTAAGGAAGGGAGCAAACACCCATTTTGTCTTCTCTCCCACCTCAGAATCTAGAACCAGCCTGGCCTCTTGAAAAACCAAGGATAATACAGAACTCTCTGGCCTCTGCCATTCTGACAGGTGTGAGGTGGTACCTCATTGTTTTAATTTGCATCTCTGATAATTAGTGAGGTTGAACATTTTTTCATATGTCTCTTGGCCATTTGTATGTCCACTTTGGAGAAGTGTCTATTCAGGTCATCTGCCCTTTTTTTAATTGTCTTCCTTTTGTTGAGTGTTATGAGTACTTTATATATTTTGGAAATTAACCCCTTATCAGATGTATCATTGGCAAATATGTTCTTCCATACAGTGTGTTCCCTTCTCATTTTTATGCTGGTTTATTTTGCTGTGCAGAAGATCTTTAGCTTCATGTAGTCCCATTTGTTTATTTTTTCCTTTCTCTTGCCCTAGGTGATGTTTCTGTGAAAATTCTGCCTACATGAGATGTCTGAGATTTTGCTGCCTAGGGTTTTTTTCTAGGATTTTTATGGTTTACAACTTACATTTAAGGTTTTTATCCATTTTGAGTTCATTCTTATGTATGGTGTAAGTTGGTGGTCTAGTTTCATTTTTTTACATGTACCTGTCCAATTTTCCTAACATCATTTATTTATTGAAAAGACTGTCTTGACTCCATTTTATGCTCTTGCCTCCTTTGTAAAATATTGAGTGTAATGGCTTGGGTTGATTTCTGGGATCTCTATTCCGTCCCATTGATCTATATGCCTGTTCTTATGCCAGTCCCAGGCTATTTTGATTACAGTGGCTTTATAGTATAGCTTGATATCCAGTATTGTGATTCCCTCCAACTTTGTTATTCTTTCTCAAGATTGCTCAGGCTATTCGGGATCTTTTTTGGTTCCATATGAATTTTTGGAATTTTTTTCTAGATCTGTGAAATATACTGTTGGTATTTTAATAGGGATTGCATTGAATCTATAAATTGCTTTGGGCAGTATGGACATTTTAATGTTAATTCTACCAATCCTTAAACACAGTATATTCTTCCTCTTGTTTATATCTTTTTCTATCTCTTTTTTCAATGTCCTGTAGTTTTCTGAGAACAGGTCTTTTACCTCCTTGGTTAAGTTTATTCTTAAGTATCTTAATTTTTCTATTGCAATGGTAAATGGGATTGTTTTTTTCAGTTTCTCTTTCTGACAGTTCATTATTGGTGTATAAAGGAATTAATCATTTTAGAGAGGAGTTAAGCTTTAAGAAGAGTGTTGGCACACCAACAAATACAATTGGGATTTTAATTTTTTTCATGGGATTACAGGAAACAAAAGGATAGGTGTCCAACATTTCTTTGGCAACACACAATGGTAAGCTTCCACCCACTGCTACCTGAACTCCACAGTAGATCTGTCTTGTAGTCTACATGCAGCACAGGCTGGTCACTGGTGCCTATTTGAAATACAACTTCACCATAACGTGGTCTCAAACAATAAATTACCAAGAGATTCCACCAGAGTTGGAGACATAAAAATATCTCCATTTTGCCCTCTATATTCAAGAGGAATCTGACATGCAAGAAAAGTCCTTGAAATTAACTGGCATTGTACCAGTAATTGCTTCATTACCCCTGCTCACATTTCAGCTCCTGACTTGCATTGATTTTGAGGACACTTATAAAATCTTGGGCATTTGTCCTTTTTTCACTGCAAAGATTTCTATCTGATACTGATTTGTTCCAAACTGAATAGGAATTTCCTTACAGTTTATACTTAAAGTATACTTTGAGTAATAAGTAATTTTCCTAACTTCAACAGTCAAAGAAAAATTGCTAAAATAAATACAGTTATCACTGAGGGTCACTTTGCATACATTGGTAGGATGCAAGCACCATCCAGGACCTCAAGAATGGTGAGGCCAAGACCTGAGCCCAAGCAGGTGAGTCCCCTGAGAAGGGCCCCACTCTAGAAGCAATATAAAAAAAACTGACCAAAAACACCAGTTAGTTATGCTCATCACTGACCTCTAGGTGAGTAAATAGAAGAACAGAAAAGTTCAATAACTTGGCTTTAAGCTGGTAGATAAAGGAGCTAGGTTTTGATCCTAAAGTCCTTGATAAGTCTATGTCAAAATGCCTTCCTTCCAAAGACTCGACCTCCAAAGTGAAAACAAGGCATTCTGCAAAAACTTCTGTATTCCTTAATCTGGGCAGAAGAAAAGGCATTCTTGAAGCATGCAAGCCTGAGGTCATAGTGGATGCAACAAGAAGGCACTGGTCCTGGGTCAGGTGCCTGCTTGCTCTCTCTCACCAGCTGCTTGATATCAAGTCATTCTTCCTCAGTATAATAATATGCTAAATTCTTTAGCTTTAATTTCTCTTTAGCTCTAGTAAGATATAATTCTAAATTTCTCAAGAAGTGAAAAGGAAAATTAAATTGGATCCTGTGCAAAAATATATATGTATTGATTCCACTGAGCCAACTTTAGTGTTCTTTATCACGAGAAGTAGTAGAACAACCCCCTTTAGTCACAAGCAGCTTCAGGCCAGGCCCTTTAACTTATGGAGAAGCCCGAAGAACTACTTGACCCAACCACATGTTCTCATGCAATGTGAACCTCATGAAGGCTAATTGCCTCTTGCAATAAACATAACAGCTGAGGCTCATGCCCAGCAGATCTGATTGAAAGCCTGTGAAAACTAAAAATGAAGCCATCACAAGATGACCAATGTGGAGATGCTAAGAAAAGTCATCAAAGTAAGAGAATAAATTCAAGACAGCAAATCTTGCCAAATGTAAGGCACCAATTAAAGAAGGATCCAAAAGAAAATCATGGCATCAGGGAATTATAAGAAGGCCAGTCATTGTTCCAAAGGTGGATCACCAATTCCACTAATGTTCAATCCAAATGGAAGACAGAGCTGGCCATCCTCATAGGTCTACAAAGGGCTGAGGAAATGAGCAAGCAACCAAAAACAGAGATTTATAATGCCCAGTAACACTAACATTTTTAAATGATGAATTTATTCTATTGGAAAATATAATGTTGGGAGGATACATAATCAGCAGTGTAATTACAAATATATTTAAGTATAAATTAAATGTTAGCTCGAATAGTTAGAATGCAATATTAAAGCAATAACAAAGAATGCCAAAATGTCAGTGTTTAATATTTTCACCATCCTCGGTATTAAATATAGTCTACCAAAGCAATGCCTAGCTGGATTCAAGGTGAAACCAAAATAGAGCTCATATAAACTTCTTTTTATTAAATATATTTTATTGATTTTTTACAGAGAGGAAGGGAGAGAGATAGAGAGTTAGAAACATTGATGAGAGAGAAACATCGAGCCACCTCCTCCTGCACACTTCCCACTGGGGATGTGCCCACAACCAAGGTACATGCCCTTGACCGGAATCGAACCCGGGACCTTTCAGTCCGCAGGCCGACAGTCTATCCACTGAGCCAAACCGGCACGGCAATTTCTGACACTGTTAGTTCTGGGATCATCCTTGACACAGAGTTGACTGAGAGTCAAAAAATGCTCTAGGTCTTTCCTCTCTTTAACATCATAGCTCAGAGTTCTTTCCTTCTCAGTCTCAGTAAATCTAGCCTTCAGCAGGAGTACCTGAATTTCTGCAACCTCCTATCAGCTCATCTTTCCATTCTAATCTTGACTCAGTTCCAATCATTATGCATGTCAGGTAAGTATTCCCCCATCACACTTTCATCTTATCCCACCTCTATTCAAAACCTAAATTTCTCAGAAGTCACTTAACCTAGCTCCAAATGGACTTGGTCTCCAAACCCAGACTCCCAGACCCACCCTGTCTTCCTTTAGCAAATGTTTCCTATCTTCTTTCCCATTACTCCTCATGAGAACCAAACTGCTCACCTTATGACTCCTAAAGTCCCACCTTTCACCTTGGTTCCTAATGCCCTTTAATTATGTTATGTTCTCTTCCCTTCCTCATTCAAAACCCCTCCTCCTTTACCTGATCTTCTCTCCCTAACCATGACTGGTGATCCCAGTCATGAAAACTGGGGAAGTTCTAGAACAAATCATTGGTCTCCCTCCCACCCCCATTTCCAAATGCAATCTGATATGGGCCATCATTAAAAGTGCAGTTGCCAGAGAACAAGCCCCCCCCCCAATTATTGTATCAGTAACTCAAAGACAGGAAACAAAGAATATATGTGAAGAAGTGGGAATCATATTTTAAAAAACTTGGAAAAGTTTCTATAACTGAGCACAAAAATTATCTCTGAGCTTCTTAACAACCAAGGCAAAGGATGAAACATGATATCTAAATTGTCTTCATCTGACTTTAATCATATGAATTCATCAGTAGAGATACAATTTCCCCAGCTCTTAACAAAAAAGGAAATTTCCATGTGTGTCATTATTTTAAAGGCATTTAACATAATAGATAATATCCTCAACAGATGTTTTACAGAAAGTACAAACCCATCTAGCCATTTCTTACCATGACTCTCAATAAAAACTGAGTGTAATATTAACCTATCAATCAATACAATCCCATTGGGAGCTAGAAGAATATAGTCCAGGTGTAGAGCTTTGTGGCCTGCGAGCTGGTGCAGAAATAACTCCCTCTGATATTGGTGGTTCTGAATGAAGTTAGATATCAGCTGTTTCCATATTGAAGCCACCTGAAAGGAACTGACTGAATGCTATTCCTCCAAGGCTGAAGCCAGAAAAGGTCTTTTTTGCCAGGAAAATATGAGTTGTCCTGACAGAGGGCCACTAGATACAGACACACCATAAGAGATGTCTAATGGTTAAACTGAGAGTGTCTCTAAAATAGCTCTGTATTGTGTCAAATGTGGTAACAAGTAGTCAGTTGCCCATGACTTCTCTTCTGCATCAAAGACAAGGAAGAGATACAGTGGGCAGGATGATCCACACATCCACTCTGTCATAAACAGCCTGGATAATGACTCCTGTTCAATATTTCTTTTCCTCAGGACTAAGCATCCAGAGGGGCCCACCAGGATTCACTGGCAACAAAATGCCCATCTGGGTGACTAATGAGTTGAAAGCATTGTACAGAACTACACATCAAGATGCAGAAATGCATCTGCCCAAAATAGCATTTTGGTTTGACCACTCTGTGAAGTAACACACAGAAAAGGAAGGAAAGGAGGGAGGGAGGAGGAGGAGAAGGAGAAGAAGCAGCAGCAATGTATAAAGGCTACAGAGAGTTTCTGACAAACCAATGCCTTTGGGAATGCTGAGCAGAATATTTTCATCAAAAAGTTAATGGGAGCAAACAGACAGCTGTAATGACTATTATATAAATTGCCGATGGTCACGTGTGCCTAGTGATGCTGATGTTCACCGGTACTTCTACTTTTTACGTTTCTTAGGTTTTATGCTTGCAGAATTTGGGGCACAGTTATACCATAGTATGTGCCCCAATAAATGACATCATTTAAGAGCTGTGTGTCCCTTATACTTATTACTAACCTCAGTACATTTTCTGACAGGGATGTTGCATTTTAAAGTGAAAACTGAGATATGTCCATATAACTTAACTTGACAACAAGACTATATTAAATTTGTAATAAAACAGAGAACATAAAATTTTAATATAATAATGAAGGAGGAGGAAGAGAAGGAGAAATAAGGAAGGAAGGAAGGAAGGAAGGAAGGAAGGAAGGAAGGAAGGAAGGAAGGAAGGAAGGAAGGAGTGGACAACAGTAGAGTGTGATGTCTCAAATAGTTATGGTAACAACAAGCTCTACCCTCTACTTGGAATGTGAACAGACCCATTTGTTAATTTGACCATGGAGGGGCCCATTGGATAGTATATGTCAGCAACCATGCTTTCTGGGGTTGATGCACTCAGATTGTATGTCATATTGTAACTGACAAAATAATATGCAGTAACACTGAGAGTTTTTGAAGCCCAAGACTGCCAAATGGTGCCCCTTACTTCATCCAGACTTAGCACAAATTAAAGAATTGAGAGAACTTTGAGGTCACATTCTCATAACTTAGTCCACCAGCCTTTGGACACAAAGCTCTCATGACCAGAAGGAGTCACTGAATGTCTCCGCTCCTGTCCTCCAACATAACCTTGGTTTCCAGGTTCCAAGACCAGCTCTCTGTCCTCCTGCCCCTGTTTCAGGCCTAGAGCAATAAAGGCACTGTTGTTAGCTAGGGACTGCAGCATCTCTTCTGGGTTTTTCTATGCCCCGCCCAGTCCTGAGTAAATAGTTCCTTTGTTAAACTCTTCTTCTCAAATTATACAACAAAGTTGACCACGTCATCTGTTTTCTGAATGCAAGCCCGACTGGTCCAGAACCCTTGCTCTTATGAACTAAAGAGTGGCACAGCACAGATTCCTCTACCACCTTTGAGTTCTGCTCTCCAGGGAACTGTTCACGAGGGCTGTAACTTCATTTGGTCTTTATTCATTCACTAATCTCCAAATAACCATGAGCTCTAATAGTGACAGCACTAGCTCTATTTGGTGGTGAGAGTAACCCCTGGGGTCCTACTTTCATGGACCTTACAATTCACCTACAACATTGGATTTTATTTGGCCAACGTTTATCAAGAAGCCAGAAGGAGTGTCTATTTCCAAACCACTGCGACCTAATGCACAACGCACAAAGGATGGCTGTCTTCACTCATCACCTGATGAAAACAGGGTGCTGGAAGGTGCCTCCTGAAAGGAAGCCAGCTAGGAAATGGAGGGCATTCATTTCAGCATTATTCATCTACCCACAAAGGTCATCTTTTATCTAAAAGTCACCTTGTTCCAGAGGGTGTAAATCCTGTTACTTTGTTCAAAACACAGGCAGCAAGTGCATCTGGGAATTGTTGACACAGAGGCTGACATGTGTGTGCTCATGTTGAGGGAGAAGGAGCCAGGGATACCTGCTAATAAGTCTAACTTTGAAAGAAGTCCACTGAAGAGTAAGGCGTATGCCACATTCGACAACATAAGCCACCAAAACCAAGTCCTCCCATAAGGACAAGTCAAAAAGTCTGTAAAGGAGCCATATTGGTTTCACAGGACCAGTCTTAAGTGCTGAAGCTGAGGTCAGCATGCGCTGACATGGACCCAACTCCATTCCTTGACTCCTTTTCAGGAATTCCCACTCTCTGCCACCCTCCATGCCCACCGCTGCCAGGCACTGTCAGCTCTGACCCTGGGCCCGCATCCTTTGGTTCAATTCAGAGAGTCTGTGAACAGGGAACTTCTCTAAGCTGTCAAGTTTACAGCTCATTACTGTCCAGAAGATGGCCGGACTTAAAGGCAGCACAACGCACAAAGGATGGGCAAAAGTGGATCACTGGGGGGCATAGGCTTTCCTAATTTCTCATCACTCAGCTGTCCAGTGGTTCTCAACCTGTGGGTCGCGACCCCTTTGGGGGTTGAACGACCCTTTCACAGGGGTCGCCTAAGACCATCGGAAAACACATATATAATTATATATTGTTTTTGTGATTAATCACTATGCTTTAATTATGTTCAATTTGTAACAATGAAATTGGGGGTCATCACAACATGAGGAACTGTATTAAAGGGTCGCGGCATTAGGAAGGTTTAGAACCACTGTTCTAGGCTAATTGCTGAGAAACAACCTTGTTATCTTACCAAAGGGATGGCACTCAAGTGCTACCTCCTTTGTCTCAGCTCCCACTTCAAAAAGGAAATGACCAACAGGCTACTGTTCTGGCCACCATGTGGCTATATCTCCTCTTTACTCTTTTATAGCCTCGGTTGGGATGGGAGTAACATGGCCAGACACAGTTCCCAGTGCCTTTAACCAGCCTGCTCATGGCCACGGAGGTCTAGGTGTGTCAGAGAGCTGTGAACTCCATCTCCCAGGAGGGGCCAGCAAGACTTTCCAGGAAGCACAGCTGGGATTGCAGGGATGTCTCGGGAGTCACCAAATGAAGGAAGCAGAAGTTCTCTGCTGGTAGTACTGCTGCTGCTGTGAAATCCCCATGTCCCATGCTCACTGGGACCATCACAGAGATGGCCTCAGACCCAGGGCCCTTGGCTCTTTGAAAGAGTTGGCTGGGCTGGTAATATGGGAGATCTCTGGACCTGCACTCAGAAGGTCCAGGCTGCAGCCCCATCACCTACTGTGAGACCCCAGGCCAGTTACTCACCTTTCTGAGCCACAATCCTTTCCATGGGTATATTTCCCCGCTTCAAAAGCTTGTTATGAAGATTAAATGCTTCTGAAAATATGTCTGACATTTTTCAGATTAATGATCGTTTGATAAGGTTATATGAGCATGAAAAAAGTCACGTAGTAATATATGCTGAATGGTTTGACACCAATTCTTTAGATCCTACATGAACGTGCTGCTGTGATTTTTGAGTGGCTCATGTTTGCTCCAACAAAGGACAGTTCTTTCAGGTCACCGTCCCTTCCCTGTTTGCAGCGACTTCAACAAAGTCCTCCTCACTAAGCAGTGAAATCACATGAGATAATTTTGCACAGGACCTACAGCCATTTATCCCCAAAGGGCACTCCTGAGATGCTTCTGATTTCCAAGTCACTTGTGTGCATGATTATGAAGAACTGGGGGGAGTCTGCTGATGGTGCCCCTGGGGCTGGGGTAGGAGATGGCACTGGGTCTATTTCTTTTTTTTTGTCTCATTGCCTTTGATCATTTTTATTCAAAATTAGCTGTCCAAAGTGATTTGACCGTTATGGAATTGGATCTATTTCTTTTGCAGATGTCACTGCCAGGATGGACTTGAAATTCTCCTGCAGAAATGTTGCTGCTCCATTTCATGAATGATCATAGAGCTGTGTAAAATGGAAAGGACACGTTGCACATTCCCTTCCCCCTAATGTAGTGTGGGCTGCCCTGTTTATAATGACTTACAGCCTGCAGATACACCTGCTCTGATCCAGATGGGTATACAGGGATGAGTCTCACTTCTGGTTCTTGAGTATGATTTCCTGTGAAACCTCAATGTTGCCCACTTAGTATGTAGTGGTACCTACAGAATTCTTGTTCTTCCCTAGTCCAGTTCCTCAATACAACCTCTGGTGGTTACTGAAAATTCTTTGCTCCCTCGTGCCTCAGTCCTGCCCGCCGCTCACACCCGCTGCCAGCACCGGCCCCAATCGCCTCGCACCATCAGCAGGTGCAAGTGGGGTTGGCACCATCAGCACATGGGAGCGGGAGCAGGGCTGCCAGCAGACAGGGGAGGGGCAAGGCAGGGGCGCAGAGGATGGGCCAAGACCCGTCCCTGTGCCCACCACAGCCTTGTGGCCCGCAGTTCCTTTCAAGGTGCACAAATTTGTGCACTGGGCCCCTAGTATTATTATAAAAGAACTGCACAGATTTGCAGCTTCACTTGTGCACTTTCTCTTTGGAACATCTCTCTCTCTACTATCCTATCCTACTCCTTTTTTAGATAGAAAACAGAATTACAATCATTTGCTAAAGCTTTAAGCATTGTCTGACAGCTCAAAACAGTCATCTTAAGAGACATAACAGCACTTCATCAACAGCACCTTGTCGTCTACTTGTTCATCTAAGCAGAAATGTCAAGCTCTGCGAAACCCACTAATGCCTTGTTGCACATGTCTAACAGTCCACCTGGTATTTAATAACATTTTGCAACTCCTGTCTTCACATTTACTTTAGACTTTTCTGTGTTTGCTTTCTGTCATTCACTCTAAACTGAGTTTTATTACATGGCAAGTAAATATGTTGACCGTGTGTCCATCTCAACATCTTTCACATCAAACTTTAGGCCAACTCCATCATTCTTTGGGAGCACAGTCCCAAGACCTCTCACATGAAAAATGGAGTGATTCACATCCACTCCAGAGGGTCAGGATGTACTGCTGCATATAATTATATGCAGTGAAAGCTATCTGACTCATTTGAAAAAAAGGCTATAAAAGTTAGGTCTCTCCCAACTGCAAAGAATCAGAAGGCATCTGATTCAAACTGACATAAACATAAAGTAATGATTCTGGATTCATTCACGAAACCCTAAAATGCTAGAATAAGGAGACACCCTCAACAACTCAAAATGTACAACAAATTAAAGGAAGTCAAATGTTCACAAAGAGTAATAATGGTATAAAACTCATTTGTCTCAAGATATGGCTCCAGGTCTGAAGGGGAAAGGATATAGAAATAGTCTGGACACATTACTATGCCACTGAGTCATGGATGGCTTCTCAGAAAGACCTAGCCTGTAAATCTGCATCAGGGAAGAAAGCTTCCTTCCCATGGTACATTTCTGGGGCCCCCACTGGCCCACTCCTATGTTAAATGGACCCTGGGTCTCACTCTTGTTGGTGATTCCTACAAAGCAGACTGGATGCACCTGGTAATTAGTAATTAGGAACCAGAGAAGAACCAGTGACCCCCAAATGTCTATGTAGTTACTAATTCTGTCCTTCCTCAGAAATACAGGTATCACTCAGTGAAGAATTTGATGAGCTGGCAATTTGGTCCCTGTAGGGAGCAGTTCTAGGGTCAAGCCTAGGTCTGACCTGTGGCAGGGCCACAAACAAGTCCCAGCCTGGAGGGCAGAGATCTCCTAGCATAATTAAGCCTGACCTTGTAGCCCTCCCTAATTCCTTCCTAAATAGCCAATGGGCTGTGGGAGGTGCAGCAAGTGTTGCCAAAACAAGAACATTTGTATACCTGTTAATCTACCCTTGTTTTAATCAGACTATAAAATAAAGTATTGGCTTGCAGGCTGGATCTTTCTGTGCTCTCATCCAGGCATGGGAGATCCGCTGAGCCCCAGCTGTGTTCTCTTTGTTTGTCTTCTTTAATCCTTCTCACCGCCCCTCTTCAGGTTCACTCTTGGCCATGCTGGCGTGGCACAAGTAGTGCCCAACGTGGGGCCTGAATACAGGGGAACTACAATTGCAAGGTGAAAGGATGCTCCAGTGAAACACATGCAGAACGCAAAAGGTAAGGTAAGGAGCGCAGTTTAGTAATAGCAGGTCCCAACATTAAAATGCCCAACGTCAGGCTAGAGCCTGAATTGCCCCACCAAAGGCAAACAAGCAAGCTCAACATGCCCTTTTGAGCAATACCATGTATTAGTGGCTGCAAAATTAAAGAATCAGAGGACCCACTTACTTTTTAAGCTGTTTGACAAAACTAACATTTGACTTTTCATATAGTTTATCTTTCTCAATAATATTATTTCTCTTGAAAGTAATGGTCACATAAATTCCACTTTCAACAAGTATCTCATTTGGAGAATGTGCAAAGAACAGGTGACAGGTCAAAAGGTGTGTATATCCACTTAACTCCTACTATACACTAGGGCACTGTGTTAGTAGCTAAAGATACACTGATAAAGATTACCTTCACGGTCCCTCTCTTATGAGGAGGCTAGCTTTAGTGGAGGGTGGAAGTGAGGAGATCAAACAATTACCAAAGAATTGGATAAAATACTAAGCCACAATATGATAAGTCTCAAAAGGAGAGGTATATGTAGTGGTGTGCTGATAAAAGTTTAACAACCAGCTCTATGGGGAAGAGGGAACTTTGATTTATAGCTTCTGCTAATTCCCATGGTGCAAACACCCCTACCATGGCGGATTTCACATTACCAACATAACATCAAGTGACTTGCAAAATTCCTGAAAATTAACAATAAACTCTCAGAGACTGGTAAAAGCCAGCTGCAGAAAACCACTGATAAAACTCTAAAAGGAAAATGACCTAGACAAGGATATAGACTGACTGAGAGACAATAGACCCTCCCCAAAGTTCTAACACTAAGTTATGGATCCCAAACGTCCCATCTCTGGCACCATAAAAGCATATTAGTAGACTGGATGCACCTGGTAATTAATAATAACTAGAGAAGAACCATTGCCTCCCAGATTGTCACTGTCAGGGGTAAAGTGATAGGACAAGGTCACTCTTTATCAACCCTGGTGTTACTCCCTTAAATCTGTTATGTTCTAGAAGAAGGAGTTTGGCCCCTCCTAGAAGAAATCACCACACTGACAAAATCAGGTATTCTGTAGAAAGTGTGATTTATAGCTTCCCTGACATAGTAAATCCCTTCCTAATAAGAGAAAAACCACCATCAACATTTTCGGTTATTTTTTAAGGAAATTCTACATCCTTTACTAAGTTACCCAGCCCATTCCTGAGTCCTGCAGAAGCCAAGCAACTCCACTCAAGCAGAATGAGAAAGACTTAGCAAGGGTCTTCTAGGAAACACTATTCTTTCCAATTTTTGAATCCTTATCCCAAGTCCTCATTCAAATTCAGGGGAGTTCATTAACTAGGTTATGGAGTATTACACCTCCACTAAAAATCATGCATCATGTAATCTACACTAATAAAAGAGAAACATGGTAATTAGCGTACGACCACTACCCTTTTCATTGGCTAATCAGTGAGTATATGCAAATTAACTGTCAGCCAAGATGGCGGCAGGCAGCCAGGCAGCTGAGAACAGGATGCTTGGTTGCCCCAGCGATAGAGGAAACCAAGGTTCCCGCCTGCAGCTGCGGGGCTCTGAGCTCCTGAAGCAACAGCTCCAAAAGATACAATGTTTCAATTATAGAAGCTAAAAGATGG
>NW_005370872.1:710751-717131 GCF_000412655.1 Myotis brandtii | reverse complement strand
CCCCCCGAGTGCACAAATTTTTGTGCACCGGGCCTCTAGTCCTATATAATAAAAGGCTAATATGCAAATAGACCGAACAGCTGAACAACTGATCACTATGTCGCTCACTGACCACCAGGGGGCAGAAGCTCAATGCAGGAGCTGCTCCCTAGTGTTCAGTGCGCTCCCACAGGGGGAGCACCACTCAGCCAGAAGCCAGGATCACAATTGGTGAACACAGCAGCAGTGGCAGGAACCTCTCCCACCTCTACAGCAGCACTAAGGATGTCTGACTGACAGCTTAGGCCCACTCCCTACAGGGAGCTGGACATCCCCCAAGGGCTCCTGGACTGCGAGAGGGTGCAGGCCGGGCTGAGGGACCTTCCTCCAGTGCACAAATTTTGTGCACTGGGCCTCTAGTACATTTATAATTACCTATTCCTTAATTTAGTAAATGTCATCTCAAGAAACTGGAAATATCCCTGGCTGGTTTGGCTAAGTGGATAGAGCATTAGACTGAGGACTGGAGGGTTCCAGGTTTGATTCCAGTCAAGGGCACATGCTCGGGTTGCAGGCTCGATCCCCAGTAGGGAGAGTGCAGGAGGCAGCCAATCAATGATACTACTCTCTCATCATTGATGTTTCTTTCTCTCCCTCTCCCTTCCTCTCTAAAATCAATAAAAATTAAAAATAAATAAAAAAGAAACTGGAAACTGGCACAACAGATTGCCAGATGCTATGCACATATTCTAGAGAAAACTATATTAAAGGGAAATAGAAATCATTCAAAATGTGAGGGAGACAAGGGGTGGGGAGATGGCAGATGAGAAGGGAAGAGAGAGTTCCAACAATTTCTAACCGAAAGGCCACAGATGAAGGCTACACTGCATTGAGGATCATAATGACATCTGAACAGGTGAGAATATATTTCAAGACTAGTTTACAAATTTATCCCACACCCTTCCCCACAAACCCAGTATAAAATTCAGCAGACTATAGACTGATATTTGCTAAGAAACCTTATACATAAGATTTTTAATTTAAAACTTGGTTAGAATTTATTCAGCTCCTAAGAACTTTGGCATAATATATTCTCTAGAGAGGCCCGGTGCATGACATTTGTGGGGGGGGGGGGGTCCCTTCAGCCCGGCCTGCACCCTTTAGCAGTCCTGGAGCTCTCGGGGGATGTCCAACTGATGACTGATGGCCACCACAGCTACACTTGCCAGCCATCAGCCCCGGCTTGTGGCTGAGCAGCGCTCCCCCATGGGAGCGCACTGACCACCAGGGGGAAGTTCATGTGTTGAGTGTCTGCCCCCTAGTGGTCAGTGCGCATCATAGTGACCAGTTGTTCCAAAGTTCGGTTGATTTGCATATTACCCTTTTATTATATTGGATTACTGTAAATAAAGACAATTTTCATTGGTCTGATAAATTTTCTTATCTAACTGTAGTGAAAAATTTCACTGAGGTTTAAAATACCCATGAATTTTCTACTAATCTTATTTCTTAATTCTTCTTACTGATATAATCAGCTAAGCAAGTGATATTGTAAAAGTTACACCTGTCACTTTATCTCAAAGCCACAAAGCAAGACAGAGAAGAGAGTGAAAGAACTAGAGCAGCGGTTCTCAACCTGTGGGTCACGACCCCTTTGGCGGTCGAACGACCCTTTCACAGGAGTCGCCTAAGACCATCCTGCATATCAGATATTTACATTATGATTCATAACAGTAGCAACATTACAGTTATTAAGTAGCAACGAAAATAATTTTATGGTTGGGTCACAACATGAGGCACTGTATTTAAAGGGCCAGGAGGTTGAGAACCACTGAACTAGAGGGTAATGAAAACAAAGGTCAACCTCAATGAAAGGTCAAGACCAGGGTTAGCAAGCAGGATGGAAGAGTGGCTGTAAATGTTATTGCCTTCCATAACAATGAACTACAAAATTGAAAAGATGGCCTACAATTTCCAGGCAGACTGGGGAAATACATTTATTTGGTGAGATAGATAATTATCTAACATCTTAACTGTATAGCATGAAGTCTGACTCTTATCGTAGGTAAACAAATACAAAAATATATATATAAATAAGCCAGACTGACAACGATGAAATTACAGATTCATGAGCAAATAAATAAAGTGGTTACTGGCTTAACGTACTACCCTTGGGGATAGTTTGTGTCTCAACAATAGATAACCAAAACAATGGCCAGTGAATCCCAGGACCCAAATCATCCTCCATTCATCAGTGGAGTGGGGAGGAGGGGAGAAAAACTCCCTGGTGTCCTTCGAATAAAATAAAAATTTGACCACAATATATAAAACTTACATTATCTGGCCACACTCTATCTCTTCCCTAATTTTATCTATTACAGGAGCTTCCCCTACAAAGAGAGATGCTGTTCTTGCTCTATTTTACAGAGGAGAAAACTAAGGCTGAGTGAGTTTAAGTTGCCCAGAGAGTTACACTGGGACCTAACTCCAAGCGTACTGCCCCCGACCCAATTTCTCTGGGCCACAATCTGCAGTATAATAAAAAACAAGCCTCCTATCAAATCTGATCTTCACGATCATGACCTACTTACAGCCCACAGTTCACCACAAATCAAAGCCGTGTGGGCTATTTTTCAACGGAAACTAATTTAAAATAATTTATTTTTTGAAGAATTCTAATGAGAATTCACAGTTAAGGATAATTTAGATGAAAGCTGTTCTCCTGACCTAGTAAAGATAAAGAGACTGAGCATATGGTTTGGAATAAATGTGATTTTCTAGAATGCAATCTGGATAATCACTGAATTATTATAATCATTCTGGGGCTTGTTTTTATCTTTGTTGATTTGTTCCTATCCACCGGGACCACGGTTGTATAATAATAACATAACAAGTTTAGAGCACTCTGGTCTTCAGTTGCTTAGCAACCCACAGTTTTTAAGAGAATGAAGGATAAAGGGTCCATTGGCAAAATAATGCCAACCGCAATTCAACAGTTATTTAAAAGTTTTAAATTATTGAAACTATTCTGTCTGAATAAAGTATGCAAATGAATACTTCACAGGATCAGTCATTATTTTTATTTCTATCATACCCTGAATTTGAAGTTGGAGCCTATCACTGAGTGAATGACACAAATGTACTAACTTGAACAAAATATGATGAGAGCAGTATTTAACTTGGCTATTTCAGAGTGTCATTGTTCCATAGCAAAACTCTTAACGTTGTTAGAAAAAAATAAGTGAAAAAAATGCATGTATATTACAAAGACAGTGCCCCTCTGGCCATGCCTGTCCAATAAATGTTAGCTGTCACTGTCATCATCATCATCACCATCACCAAAGAGGAATGGACAAACTGGTTGTGCAGAGAATTTAACAAGTAACACACATTCCACAAAGAGCACTTCCCATTCATTTCAGTGATTGTAAAAGTCAGGTTACGTGCTCTTCATTTATTCAACAAATGGTCACTGAACAACTCCGGATGCCAGGCACTATACCAGGCTCAGAGCAAACACTCCTAGTAGACATGGCGACCAAGTAAACAAATGTGCAATTATAAGTCATAACAAGAACTGAGGCGGAAGCAAGCAGAAGTCTAAGATCAGTATGAGGTGGTCAGTGGACTCTTTCAGGAGCTGATAGTTAATGGATGTATGAAGGATGCAGTGGCGCTGGCCATGGCCGAGCCAAGGAAAGAGAAGCTTCAGGGGAACTTCATGTGCAAAGGGCCTGTGGCAGAAAAGAGCCTATATGTTTGTGTTGTGAGTCTCTCCCCAGATGGGAGGGAGGTACATGGTAAGCTGGGGTAAGAGGGAGGTTGGAGAGGGAGATGGACCTGTGTCCTCACAAAATTAGTAAGTATGCCAAAAGTGCTGGAGCCTCCAGAAGTCACATTTTATCAGGAAAATACACCCACATTTCCCCTCCCCACAAAGTGGAGGACCTCTTGTGGGGAAGTTACTGTCTTGGCCATCATTCCCACCCCACCATCACCTTTCTCCCCCCGCCCGCCCCCCGGTGCTGAGCCAGCTGTCATCAGCGACACCATACCCCCACCTGGGTGCAGAGGGGGGAGGTCCTGGGACGCTGCCTCGGGAGTGGTCCATGGGAGACTTCCCTCTGGGCTAGCCTGGCCTGGCCTGGGCCAGGGGCAGGTAGAAATTCAAATAAACCAACACAGGCAAACCCCAGAGACATTCCTCTCTGGCGCCTCATCCTGACCCTCATTTGGCCCAACCTGTGTTTGTTCAGGGACCAGCAGACCCTTCTAGCCACCTACCAGGAAACCTTGCTCAGGCCTGCCTCCTGCTGGCCCCCTCCTCCCCTGAGCTTCAGACCCCACTCAGTCTGCACCTCAGCACCCACTCAGCCAGAGAACAAATCCCTCTATGGAGAGTGATGATTGTTGATGGCTTAATGCCATGTTCTCGCCTGACAGTCCAGGTATGGACCTTCTGAACATCTTACTACCAAAAGTGCTGAATCCCAGCAAGCAGCTTTTACTGCGGAAAACCCAATCACACCAACATGTTAGGGAGAAGCATCCTTCATGGACTTTATCATCAACTCCCTTTGAATCACATTGAAATGTGTACAAACTACAAATTAAACCAATTTTTTAAAATAATTTAAAGGCACCGGGTCCAATTGTTTTCAATGCCACTCTGTCATGGAATAAAGTGTTTTTCCTTCCAGCTGTATTCTGTGCATCTTGCCCTAATTGTGATTATAACCCTGGTTCACGTTAGCCTTTTTTTCTTTTCATTTAACATCGTAAGCACTAAGTTGTCTTTTAAAATGGCTTACAATGGTCTGGTAAAATTCTATCAGAACTAGACTTATTGTGGGGATCACTGCACAGTGTGTACAAATATTAAATCATCGTGTTGTGCATCTGAAACTAATATAATATTGTATTCTGATTATATCTCAATTTAAAAATCTATCGTTGAACAAAGCAATTATTTAGACAGTCTCCTACTAATGTGATATTTAGATGCTTCCCAATTTTGGACTATTATAAATAATGTTATGATGACCATCTTTGTTTATAAAATTTTGTTCAAATTTCCACTACTTTCTATGGACAAACTCCTAAAAAGAGTATTAAAGAGTCAAAAATGTTAATGTTCTTCCTCCCGATTGTCTAATTGCTTTCCAGAAAAATACACCAGTTTTCACACCCAGCATCGCTTTAAGTGTCCATATTTCACTTCATGGGGTATGTTTTTAATGTGATTTAAATTTATTTTACTGTCACAATATTTTAATATCAGTCACTGCCAAATTCAGTCATAAGGCTGATAGAATGATTTCACATAATACTTATGAATCTGGCACAGCTTTGGGCCATAATGATCTCCAGATGGATTCTCAGTCAACTTTATCTTAACCGTCATCATTTCTTATGACAGTTTTCCAGTCCTGTTAATACGGCTGGTATATAAAATTGACTAGCAAGAGTTTGGTTAATTTTAGTTGTGATGTAAAATCCATGCCAACCCTCTACCGTGGTAAATTCACATCAGCAAACACATGGGCTGGGAACCTTTCATCTCTCATTAACACACGTAAACAGCGGTTGTCCTTAACAATTTCACCAGAATAGTACAATCTGGGTGTTGAGAAGACCTCCGATGTCAGGGTACACAGATGGCCCTCCTGGAGAAGCCTGGTCCTGTCCATACAAGCACAGCTGTGGAAAGTCGCCTTGAAACCCAAACTTCTCTCCAATGATTATGGATGCCCACACTGGCACTTAATCCCACCCACCCTGAAGCAACCATCAGATGGGCCCATGGCATTCATGCAAAATTGAATTTTTGCAGCCTTGGCAGCATTGAACAGGCCACTGTCCTCCTGTTTAATTACGGAAATGTGTGGAGAGGAAGTTTCTCCAGCATCGACTTGAAAATGGAGATACAGCAGAATGTGGGTTGTTGCCTCAGCCAGACACATCCTGCAGGGACCAGCCTGGGGCTTTTGGGATCCTATGTCTGTAGTTTGTGGCAGGTGCCACTAGATGGTAGACTGGTTCTCCTTTAAGATCTTGACCTTCCAGGCAGCAAGGGGAATCCTTAATGAAATATCATATTTCTAGGACTATGACCTTTAATAACACATGAGAGAATTTAATCTAAAAGGCTGGCTCCTAGGAGATATTAGATAGTGTGTGTCACCTGAGCACATATTTAAAATAGATTCAAGAATCTAGGTTCAGCAAATATACTTGTAGCCTGTGATGCCTCTAGTCCCACGAATCCTCCCTGCCTTGCCCCTTCCCTCCTGAGCCCTGGATTAAAGATACCCTTCCTCACCACCTACCTTGCTTCTACCAAAGCCACAGAACAGGTGACTTTGGCAGAGCCATGACTTTCCAACAGTAAAAAGATTAGA
>NW_005370872.1:682459-698447 GCF_000412655.1 Myotis brandtii | reverse complement strand
GGAGGAGGGAGGGGGAGGAGGAGGGGGGAGGAGGAGGAGGAAGATTTGTGATTTGTGAGAAGGAGGAAGAATGTAAGTTTAGTTTTGAACAAACTGCATTTGAGGGTGGTGCATATGTACTGGAGAGAGATTGGAAGACATCAATATGCTGGTAGTGATTAAAATCATTTCAATGTATGGTCAGCTATTGTGAATAATGTTGCTATGAACATGAACATACAAATATCTCTTGGAGACCCTGCTTTCAATTCTTCTGGATATATACCCAGAAATGGAATTGCTGGATAATATGTTAATTCTGTGTTTAATTTTTCGAGGAACCTCTATACTGTTTTCCATAGTGGCTGCACCATTTTACATTTCCACCAACAGTGCACAGGGTTCTAATTTCTCAATATCTTCACTAGGGACACTGGTTATTTCCTATTTTTTGATCATAGCCATCCTAATGGATATGAAGTAGTATCTGATTGTGATTTTGACTTGCATTAGTGATGATTAGTGATGTAGAGCATCTTTTCATGTACTTATTGGTCATTTATATATTTTCTCTGGAGAAATATCTATTCTAGTTTGCCCGTTTTTTCAGTTGTGTCCTTTAATTTTTGAAGGACAATTTTGATAGGTAATGTAGTTTGTTTTCTTTTGTCTTTCAGCTATGCAGATTGTCTTTTAGCTTGCATTGTTCTGTTGGGAATTCACCTATCAGTTCCTTGACTGGATAGATTGCTGATAAAACATTACTTCTAGATGTGTCTTGCAGGTGTTTCTGGAAGAGATTAGCATTTTGATTTGAATCAGTAAACTAAATAAAGAGATCTACCCTGCCAATGTGAGCAGGCATCACCCAATCAATCCATAGAGGGCCCAAATAGAACAAAAAGGCAAAGGAAAAGCGAATTTCCTCTCTTCTTGAGCTAGGACATCCTTCAGACATCAGAGGTCCTGACTCTCAGGCCTCCGGATTCCAGAAACATTAGCAGCCTCCTATTCTTAGGACTTTGGACTCAGACTGGTTCTCTAGCTTACAGATAGCATAGTGTACGACTTTTTGGCCTCCGTAACTACATGAGCCCAATCCTATAATAAATCTCCTTTTCTCTCTCTCTCCTTCTTGCTGTATCCCATTGATTCTGTTTCTCCGGAGAACACTTTACTAAAATAGAAGGTAATTGCCCTTTTCCCTCTGGCTGCTTTTAGTATCTTCTCTTTGTTTTTGATTTCCAACACTTTTACTGTAATAGGCCTAAGTATCTTTGTATTTGTCCTCCTTAGGACTTTGTCTTAATAATCTTTGTAAAACCAGCACGCGGTGTCTGACATGTAGTAGGTGCTCTTTAATCTGTGCTAAACAGAAATTCATAGCTTCCCACAGATATTTAAGGAAGCAAGGCTTGAATTCCCCTCCACCCTACACTTTGGTCTTTCAATGATCCTATTCCGAATTCCAGTCTCTGTGATTTTTTTCTTTGACCCTGCTCCTGGCCCCTGGACTTAGTTGGAGTTTAGACATGGTTTTTCTCATGTTTAGTCCTGCTCTCTCCAACTGCCTTTCCTTTACTTGGCTGCCCTCCGAATCTCATTAATCCCCTATTCCCAACCCAGTGCTTGTGTGTGTGTGGGGGGGGAGGGGGCAATTCAGACATTAGAAATAATGAAGAAGAGTTTTAAAATTCTCGTTAAAAAAGATACCAAACACAATGGCAATTTATTTATTTTACATATTACCTTTCAACATACACACTATTTTTAAAAATCCTCACCCGAGGATATATTTAGAGAGAGGAAGAGTGAGTGAGAGAGAAACATCGATCAATGTGAGAAAGAAACATCAATCGGTTGACTCCCGTACACACCCCGACTGAGTATGGAACCTGCAACCTACATATGTGACCTGACTGGGAATTGAACCTACAATGTTGTACAGGACAACACTCTAACCAATTGAGGCACCTGGCCAGGGCTGTACACAGATTTTTATATAGTTATAATCTTAATAGGCTGTGTTATTTCATTAACTATTACATAATGGACTTTTATTCTCTTTAAAGACTGAAGTCTTATCATTTTGTCATCATAATAATTAATTTGGCAAGCATTTACTGAATACCTGGCTGGCATTGTGCTAGGCATCAGGGCTACAAAGATAAAATAAAAATATGATGTTTTTTCTTTTTTTGTTTGTTTGTTTGTTTGTTTTGTGTTTGGATTTCTGTTTAGAATCTACTGATGAATTTTTCCCCCTTTACCTATTGATTTCAGCAGCCTTATAGTATGTTCTGATATTTGGTAAGTCAAAAAATTATGGTTTTACTTTATGCTTTAAGACTTTTACATATTTAGAGAGAGGAGAAGGGGGAAGGGGAAAGCTATATTGACAAAAGAGAATAGCTAAGTGTTGCTACATGTACCACAGGAAGTGCAAGCAGAGACACATGGGAGGGAATGTCAGGAAGTTGTCATGAAGGCAGGAAGCCTTGAGCTGAGTTTTGAAATATGAGTAGGTTTCGCCAGTTGAAGATGTTGAGGTTTTAGGGGGTTAATAAATCATACCCTCTCCCTACACCAGTTCAGAACCAACTGAAAAATAGACATAGAGAATAATAGTTGGATGAAAAGCAGGATGCCAACTTTATTGCTGATAAGAGTTAGATAAGAGGACTTGCTTAGAAGACAAATGGTAGTGCTAACATTCCTCTTTATTTAACACTAGAGGCCCAGTGCACAAAATTTGTGCATGGGGGGGGGGTCCCTTCAGCCCGGCCTGCACCCTTTAGCAGTCCTGGAGCTCTCGGGGGATGTCCAACTGATGACTGATGGCCACCACAGCTACACTTGCCAGCCATCAGCCCCGGCTTGTGGCTGAGCAGCGCTCCCCCATGGGAGCGCACTGACCACCAGGGGGAAGTTCATGTGTTGAGTGTCTGCCCCCTAGTGGTCAGTGCGCATCATAGTGACCAGTTGTTCCAAAGTTCGGTTGATTTGCATATTACCCTTTTATTATATTGGATTACTGTAAATAAAGACAATTTTCATTGGTCTGATAAATTTTCTTATCTAACTGTAGTGAAAAATTTCACTGAGGTTTAAAATACCCATGAATTTTCTACTAATCTTATTTCTTAATTCTTCTTACTGATATAATCAGCTAAGCAAGTGATATTGTAAAAGTTACACCTGTCACTTTATCTCAAAGCCACAAAGCAAGACAGAGAAGAGAGTGAAAGAACTAGAGCAGCGGTTCTCAACCTGTGGGTCACGACCCCTTTGGCGGTCGAACGACCCTTTCACAGGAGTCGCCTAAGACCATCCTGCATATCAGATATTTACATTATGATTCATAACAGTAGCAACATTACAGTTATTAAGTAGCAACGAAAATAATTTTATGGTTGGGTCACAACATGAGGCACTGTATTTAAAGGGCCAGGAGGTTGAGAACCACTGAACTAGAGGGTAATGAAAACAAAGGTCAACCTCAATGAAAGGTCAAGACCAGGGTTAGCAAGCAGGATGGAAGAGTGGCTGTAAATGTTATTGCCTTCCATAACAATGAACTACAAAATTGAAAAGATGGCCTACAATTTCCAGGCAGACTGGGGAAATACATTTATTTGGTGAGATAGATAATTATCTAACATCTTAACTGTATAGCATGAAGTCTGACTCTTATCGTAGGTAAACAAATACAAAAATATATATATAAATAAGCCAGACTGACAACGATGAAATTACAGATTCATGAGCAAATAAATAAAGTGGTTACTGGCTTAACGTACTACCCTTGGGGATAGTTTGTGTCTCAACAATAGATAACCAAAACAATGGCCAGTGAATCCCAGGACCCAAATCATCCTCCATTCATCAGTGGAGTGGGGAGGAGGGGAGAAAAACTCCCTGGTGTCCTTCGAATAAAATAAAAATTTGACCACAATATATAAAACTTACATTATCTGGCCACACTCTATCTCTTCCCTAATTTTATCTATTACAGGAGCTTCCCCTACAAAGAGAGATGCTGTTCTTGCTCTATTTTACAGAGGAGAAAACTAAGGCTGAGTGAGTTTAAGTTGCCCAGAGAGTTACACTGGGACCTAACTCCAAGCGTACTGCCCCCGACCCAATTTCTCTGGGCCACAATCTGCAGTATAATAAAAAACAAGCCTCCTATCAAATCTGATCTTCACGATCATGACCTACTTACAGCCCACAGTTCACCACAAATCAAAGCCGTGTGGGCTATTTTTCAACGGAAACTAATTTAAAATAATTTATTTTTTGAAGAATTCTAATGAGAATTCACAGTTAAGGATAATTTAGATGAAAGCTGTTCTCCTGACCTAGTAAAGATAAAGAGACTGAGCATATGGTTTGGAATAAATGTGATTTTCTAGAATGCAATCTGGATAATCACTGAATTATTATAATCATTCTGGGGCTTGTTTTTATCTTTGTTGATTTGTTCCTATCCACCGGGACCACGGTTGTATAATAATAACATAACAAGTTTAGAGCACTCTGGTCTTCAGTTGCTTAGCAACCCACAGTTTTTAAGAGAATGAAGGATAAAGGGTCCATTGGCAAAATAATGCCAACCGCAATTCAACAGTTATTTAAAAGTTTTAAATTATTAAAACTATTCTGTCTGAATAAAGTATGCAAATGAATACTTCACAGGATCAGTCATTATTTTTATTTCTATCATACCCTGAATTTGAAGTTGGAGCCTATCACTGAGTGAATGACACAAATGTACTAACTTGAACAAAATATGATGAGAGCAGTATTTAACTTGGCTATTTCAGAGTGTCATTGTTCCATAGCAAAACTCTTAACGTTGTTAGAAAAAAATAAGTGAAAAAAATGCATGTATATTACAAAGACAGTGCCCCTCTGGCCATGCCTGTCCAATAAATGTTAGCTGTCACTGTCATCATCATCATCACCATCACCAAAGAGGAATGGACAAACTGGTTGTGCAGAGAATTTAACAAGTAACACACATTCCACAAAGAGCACTTCCCATTCATTTCAGTGATTGTAAATGTAAAAGTCAGGTTACGTGCTCTTCATTTATTCAACAAATGGTCACTGAACAACTCCGGATGCCAGGCACTATACCAGGCTCAGAGCAAACACTCCTAGTAGACATGGCGACCAAGTAAACAAATGTGCAATTATAAGTCATAACAAGAACTGAGGCGGAAGCAAGCAGAAGTCTAAGATCAGTATGAGGTGGTCAGTGGACTCTTTCAGGAGCTGATAGTTAATGGATGTATGAAGGATGCAGTGGCGCTGGCCATGGCCGAGCCAAGGAAAGAGAAGCTTCAGGGGAACTTCATGTGCAAAGGGCCTGTGGCAGAAAAGAGCCTATATGTTTGTGTTGTGAGTCTCTCCCCAGATGGGAGGGAGGTACATGGTAAGCTGGGGTAAGAGGGAGGTTGGAGAGGGAGATGGACCTGTGTCCTCACAAAATTAGTAAGTATGCCAAAAGTGCTGGAGCCTCCAGAAGTCACATTTTATCAGGAAAATACACCCACATTTTCCCTCCCCACAAAGTGGAGGACCTCTTGTGGGGAAGTTACTGTCTTGGCCATCATTCCCACCCCACCATCACCTTTCTCCCCCCGCCCGCCCCCCGGTGCTGAGCCAGCTGTCATCAGCGACACCATACCCCCACCTGGGTGCAGAGGGGGGAGGTCCTGGGACGCTGCCTCGGGAGTGGTCCATGGGAGACTTCCCTCTGGGCTAGCCTGGCCTGGCCTGGGCCAGGGGCAGGTAGAAATTCAAATAAACCAACACAGGCAAACCCCAGAGACATTCCTCTCTGGCGCCTCATCCTGACCCTCATTTGGCCCAACCTGTGTTTGTTCAGGGACCAGCAGACCCTTCTAGCCACCTACCAGGAAACCTTGCTCAGGCCTGCCTCCTGCTGGCCCCCTCCTCCCCTGAGCTTCAGACCCCACTCAGTCTGCACCTCAGCACCCACTCAGCCAGAGAACAAATCCCTCTATGGAGAGTGATGATTGTTGATGGCTTAATGCCATGTTCTCGCCTGACAGTCCAGGTATGGACCTTCTGAACATCTTACTACCAAAAGTGCTGAATCCCAGCAAGCAGCTTTTACTGCGGAAAACCCAATCACACCAACATGTTAGGGAGAAGCATCCTTCATGGACTTTATCATCAACTCCCTTTGAATCACATTGAAATGTGTACAAACTACAAATTAAACCAATTTTTTAAAATAATTTAAAGGCACCGGGTCCAATTGTTTTCAATGCCACTCTGTCATGGAATAAAGTGTTTTTCCTTCCAGCTGTATTCTGTGCATCTTGCCCTAATTGTGATTATAACCCTGGTTCACGTTAGCCTTTTTTTCTTTTCATTTAACATCGTAAGCACTAAGTTGTCTTTTAAAATGGCTTACAATGGTCTGGTAAAATTCTATCAGAACTAGACTTATTGTGGGGATCACTGCACAGTGTGTACAAATATTAAATCATCGTGTTGTGCATCTGAAACTAATATAATATTGTATTCTGATTATATCTCAATTTAAAAATCTATCGTTGAACAAAGCAATTATTTAGACAGTCTCCTACTAATGTGATATTTAGATGCTTCCCAATTTTGGACTATTATAAATAATGTTATGATGACCATCTTTGTTTATAAAATTTTGTTCAAATTTCCACTACTTTCTATGGACAAACTCCTAAAAAGAGTATTAAAGAGTCAAAAATGTTAATGTTCTTCCTCCCGATTGTCTAATTGCTTTCCAGAAAAATACACCAGTTTTCACACCCAGCATCGCTTTAAGTGTCCATATTTCACTTCATGGGGTATGTTTTTAATGTGATTTAAATTTATTTTACTGTCACAATATTTTAATATCAGTCACTGCCAAATTCAGTCATAAGGCTGATAGAATGATTTCACATAATACTTATGAATCTGGCACAGCTTTGGGCCATAATGATCTCCAGATGGATTCTCAGTCAACTTTATCTTAACCGTCATCATTTCTTATGACAGTTTTCCAGTCCTGTTAATACGGCTGGTATATAAAATTGACTAGCAAGAGTTTGGTTAATTTTAGTTGTGATGTAAAATCCATGCCAACCCTCTACCGTGGTAAATTCACATCAGCAAACACATGGGCTGGGAACCTTTCATCTCTCATTAACACACGTAAACAGCAGTTGTCCTTAACAATCTCACCAGAATAGTACAATCTGGGTGTTGAGAGGACCTCCGATGTCAGGGTACACAGATGGGCCTCCTGGAGAAGCCTGGTCCTGTCCATACAAGCACAGCTGTGGAAAGTCGCCTTGAAACCCAAACTTCTCTCCAATGATTATGGATGCCCACACTGGCACTTAATCCCACCCACCCTGAAGCAACCATCAGATGGGCCCATGGCATTCATGCAAAATTGAATTTTTGCAGCCTTGGCAGCATTGAACAGGCCACTGTCCTCCTGTTTAATTACGGAAATGTGTGGAGAGGAAGTTTCTCCAGCATCGACTTGAAAATGGAGATACAGCAGAATGTGGGTTGTTGCCTCAGCCAGACACATCCTGCAGGGACCAGCCTGGGGCTTTTGGGATCCTATGTCTGTAGTTTGTGGCAGGTGCCACTAGATGGTAGACTCGGTTCTCCTTAAGATCTTGACCTTCCAGGCAGCAAGGGGAATCCTTAATGAAATATCATATTTCTAGGACTATGACCTTTAATAACACATGAGAGAATTTAATCTAAAAGGCTGGCTCCTAGGAGATATTAGATAGTGTGTGTCACCTGAGCACATATTTAAAATAGATTCAAGAATCTAGGTTCAGCAAATATACTTGTAGCCTGTGATGCCTCTAGTCCCACGAATCCTCCCTGCCTTGCCCCTTCCCTCCTGAGCCCTGGATTAAAGATACCCTTCCTCACCACCTACCTTGCTTCTACCAAAGCCACAGAACAGGTGACTTTGGCAGAGCCATGACTTTCCAACAGTAAAAAGATTAGAACTATTTCTCCTGTTAAAAGCCCTTTAAATATGTGCAAATTTTAAAATATTTTAAAGCGTGCTTCTTCCCACAAGTTATCTTAGCCTTACAGTGTACTGATGGAAAAGAAGCAAGATGACAGTATTCATATCAACATACTAGAAGCACTGGAGATGCAACCTGGCAGAGTTCAGAACCAAAAAAAAAAGGTTGGACCCACTGAACTCAAATTGGATGAAGAGGAAATGTCACCACCTACTAGTAGGAAAATCCCTTAGCACCTCCTGCATCCTAAAAGCATATACACATACATGCATACTCTCTTTTTAAAAAAACACACATGTTTTTATTGATAGCAGAGAGGGAGAGAGGGAGAGATAGAAAGAAATATCAATGATGAGAGGGAATCATTGATTGGCTGCCGCCTGCACGCCCCACACTGGGGATCAAGCCCGCAACCTGGGCATGTGCCCTGACCAGGAATCAAACTGTAATCTCTTGGTTCATAGGTCAATGCTCAACCACTGAGCCACATCAGCTGGGCCATGCATACTCCTTTTTAATTGGGGGAGTGGAGAGGGACACACCAAAGGCCCTCTTGCTCCAGGGAACAAATTTAAGAGCTCCCATTGAAATGATCACAGTTTCAAAGGGACCTCGGAGAACCTGAAAGCAAATCTTCTATCACTAAGATGATGTTAAATAAGTCCCAGAAAGGTTAGATGACATGCCCAAGGTTCTATGGTGAGCTAATGACATAGTCTGTCCTCCTAATTCCCCATCTAGAACTTTTTCCAGCATACCATCCTGGCACCAAGACTTAAAGTTTGTTCTTCCATTCAGAGGCAGGATTCCTGAAGGCAACAGGCTTTGGCAAGTGTAATTGGAGTAATTATATGTGAAGGCTGTGGTTATTTCTCTTCTGTGGGTCATTGTAGTCTCAGAATGTTTACAAGTAATTCTTCCAAATGGTCAACCCCTATGTTAAAGTTTCTTTTCCACACTCAGATATCAAACAAGTAGTCAACCATGCAACCAACTCACTCCAGTAATTTCCCCAAGGAAACATATGCAAGACAAGAATGTGTCATGTTTATTAATCATTTGTCAAGTTCTATAGGAAATAATGCAAAGAGGGAATTACCAGTGAAAACCCAACTGATCTGACTCAGGCAACATAAGAAATACCTTGCCTTCTCTCTAGCAACAAAAACTAAAATTTGGAACACAATAAAGCAATGGATCCAATCTCCAGTCTTGAGGGAGATCATTACAAGTCATGTAGGCCCTAGAAAATGCTTCATTTATACTCTAATATTGGTCTTATGACACATCTTAATTCACCAATTAGAGGCCAGAACTGCACTCATCAATGAGAACAGTGAACCACAAATCACATATTCAGGATTTAGTCTGAAGACAACTGACCTTTCACTATAATGATTCTCGTTTAAATTTAACACAAGGGGGACAGAGACCAAAACAAAAGTCATCTTCACTAATTTATTCCTCTGCAGAGAAAAATGAGGAAAAATAAACTGCTTGTCCAATTGCTTTTAGAGGGCCCAGACTAAAAGAACCAGGAAAGGTACATCCTTAGATGCCTTGTAGGAAATACGTCAGCTGATTGTACAAATATTTGAGTCCATTTCCTACAGACTTTAAAGCAAAATGCACAGGGAAATTCATTTTCCTGTAAATCGGAAAAGTTCCTTCCTACAGAGACAAAAAGGTACTGGTGAACAGAAAGGAGATGGCAGACAACTGGTCAGACTGTGCCTGCATGGCTGTGGCCTTCATAGCACCCACAAGAGATACACTCTATTAGGTCTAATTCAGAGACGAGGGACATGAGGCTCAGAGATGTTAAGTAACTTACTCAAGGCCACAGAACCAAGATCCAAATCCCTGGGTCCAGTGAGTGAGGGGACTGGATAAATGATGTAGAATTCCACAGACCAGAGAAAATGAGGACAGGACAGTAATCAAACCAGTAGTTTAGCTTTGATCATTACTGACCATCACCATCCACCCTGCACAGGTAAGTCTTACATTTTCTTGAGCAGGCCAACATTAGTGGAAGAAACCAAATCAAGCTCTTCAACCAAGAAAGAAGGGGGGTCCTAGTCAGTTTGGCTCAGTGGATAGAGCGTTGACCTGCAGACTAAAGGGTCCCAGGGTCGATTCTGATCAAGGGCACATGCCGGGTTGCAGGCTCAATCCCCAGTAGGGGGCATTCAGGAGGCAGCCAATCAATGATTCTCTCTCATCACTGATATTTCTATCTCTCTCTCCCTCTCCCTTCCTCTCTGAAATCAATAAAGATATTGGAAGGAAGGAGGCAAGGAAGGAAGGAAGGAAGGAAGGAAGGAAGGAAGGAAGGAAGGAAGGAAGGAAGGAAGGAAGGAAGGAAAGGGAGTTAATATTCCAGAAGTGGGAAGGGGGTCTGATTTCTCATGGAAAGGAAAAAATAACACACCAATGGCTTGTGTGACCTACACAAGTAACCTGGGCCAGTGGCCTAAGCCATAGCTGCCCATCAGATCACCTGGTGGGGCAGGAGGGGGTGCCTTTGTTAACATGCTGTTCAGACATCACCCCCAGAGAATCTGTTGTAATGGGTCTGGAGTAGGGTCCAGACATCTGCATTTTTTAAGCTCACAAGGAGCTCACCTAATATGTTGCCAGGGTGAAAACCACTAATGCAGGGGGATGGGATGTTTTCTGCCCTTTTCCTACAAAGCAAAGCATGTCTTGCAGAGGTCTACTTCACAGTCCTGGAGAATGGCAGGACCATTGCCAATTTGAGTAGCTTTAGACAAGACATTCATCCTCCTGGAGCCTGCTCTCCCATCTACCTAATAACAACAGGGCTAGGAGAACACACCTAATTCATCTGGGTTTGCTTAGTGTCAGGGCCTGGATGGAACCAGCATTGGGTAAGACCTTTATGGCTGAATTGAGCACTACATATTCATCCATTCAACAAACACTGATACTATCAACTATGGGCATGCCCTGTTCCAAGCACTTGGGTTATACCGTGAAAACACAAAGATTCCTGCCCTTGAGGAGCTTAAGTACCAGCAAGAGGAGGACAGACTATAAACAAGCAACCCAATGAAAATCTCAATCACACAATAGGTAGAAGGTGACAAGCGTTATGAAAAAATAAGTAAAATAACAGGGTTCTTCCCACAGATGCATGTTTGTGTGTGTGCCTATTTGTACAGCTTGAAATTACTATTTTATTTCTGACTGCAAGTTTTACCACGTTTATTAAGCCTCATAATATGGCGAAGTTTCCTTTTATCAATGTCCATTTATTAAGAATAAATGCATGACACTTGATTTTGCATCAGTCAAGTTTCATGTCTTGTTTTTTAACATCAATTTTAGACTTTTTTTTCCCCTCTAATTAGAATTCAGGGCCTGCTAAAGATGGGAGCCTGATAGCCACCCATATTTGGAGTTAGGACCCTCTTAATGGTAAGGTGTTACCCTTCAGAACCCTATGTTGTAATGTGCATTATTCTACCTTTTTAAGGTAAAATAATACTCCATTGGGTGTATGTATATGCCACATTTTGTTTATTCATTCATCCATCAATGGGCACTTCAGTTGTTTCTACCTTTTGGCTATTGTAAATACTGCTGCTATAAGTATGGGTATGCCAATATCTTGCCTTCGTGTCTTTTGGGCTTATACTGAGAAGTGGAATTGCTGGGTCATATAATTCTGTTTAATTTTTTTAGAAATTGCCTTATTTTCCACAGCAGATACACCATTTTGCATTTCCCACCAGCAATGCACAAAGGTCCCAGGTTCTCTACATCCTCACAAATATTTGCTATTTTGTTGCTTGTTTTAATGATATTCATCCTAATGGAAATTCATTGGTTTTGATTTGCATTTCCCTAATGACTAGTGATTTTGAGTATCTTTTCATATGCTTATTGTCCATTCATATCTTCTTTAGAGAAATGTCTATTCAAGTCCTTTGCCCATTTTTGAATTGGGTTGTTTTTGTGTCATTGAGTTTTAGGAGTTCTTTATATATTCTGGATATCAATCTCTTATCTGATATATAATTTGCAGATATTTCTCCCATTCTAAGGTTACCTTTTCATTCTGTTGATACTTTCCTTTTATACAAAAGGTTTTAATTTTGATGAAGTCCAATTATTTTTTCTTTGGTTGCCTATGCTTTTGATGTCATACCCAAAATCATAGCTAAATCAAATATCATGAAGTTTTCCCCCTATGTTTTCTTCTAGGAGTTTTATAGTTTTAGCTCTTACATTTATGTCTTTGACTCATTTTGAGTTAATTTTCCTGTATGGTGTGAGATAAGGATCCAACTTCATATTTTTTGCCTGTGGATGTCCAGTTTTCCTAGCACCATTTTGTTGAACCACTTTCCTTTTAAAACAGTTCCTAATATCCACCTGCCCTGGGCTCAAAACATGGGACATATTAAAAGTTAGTGCTGTAGTGGGAGTCCCAGGGGCAGGTCTTCAAAGAATTCAAGCATGCCTGGTCAGTCTGAAAGGATTCTCCCTCTGCTAAAGCTCACAAGATAACTAGGATCTGGGTAGTGGTGATCCTGCAAGTCTCCTGGCTAGCACCAAAGCAAATCAGAGAAGGACTACAGCATGGTGGTGAGCAGCACAAATTGTTTTGGTTTAATGCTCAGCTCCCATTTACTGTGTGACTTTGGTCAAATTACTTAACCTTTCTGTTCTCCATTTTCACTTTCTATAAATTACGCAAGGCTATCCAGTTCATAACTGGTGGCACAGAGCTTGAGAAAGGTCTTTGGCATCTGGTAGGGTGGCCTTCAGATACCCTATGCAGTCCCCTTCTCTTAGGCTCTGGCATCCAACAAGCACATTCAATCCATCATAAGGAAAAATGAAGGCTCCCCAGTAATCACTGTGGGTTGCAATACCATCTGACTCCTTTGTTAAGGAACCAGCTCGTGTGGGTTTATGTAGGGCGCTTATATTGCTAGTTTTTAATGAGCTCAGTACAAATGATAAATTCTAGTTGGCCGGGGAGTGGGACCCCTGTGCAAAAGGATAGCCAAAGCAGGGCTGAGGCCTAGAGATCATTTGTTGCTTTGCAACCATCATAGGCTACAGTACTTGGCAACTACAAATGAGCCTTGTTAATGTCCTCAGGGATTGGGATTTGGGCAGTGTTGTCTAGAAAGCAGGGGAAACTGGGTGTTTTGTAGACTTAGTATGGTCCCTAATGCACAGACCCTCCCCCCAAATGAACAAACAAACAAAAAACAAGCCACCTTCAGGGAGCTGGCAGTTCTGGAAACTGTATAGTTTATGGCCCAGAGAAGCTCAAAAAATGGAATCTTCAGGTCAAGGGCTCATCAACATGAACCTCTGCTTACCACCCACCCCTCAATTTCCATTCTGTGGAGCCTCCCAGGCCTGCTTGAAAGCAAAGCTCTTCTAGGCATTCAAAACATGTACAGTGTTCACTGAAGGTGAGGGAAGCAAGGGGAACCTCACGTAAAATCCAACTGGAATTTTTAACAAGGTGTCAGCATCATTTTGAATATCATTTTTAACACTATTAAAGTTGAACATAATCATCACAATTTCTCTCCTTAAAAAGGAAAAAGAAAAGTGACTTCCCTTTCAATCAATATAGCCCCCACCCTAACCGCCATCCGACCCTGCCTTTGTAAAAGAAAAATCTAATAATATTAAATTTACTTCTCTCCAGCTGAGAGTTTATTTTAAGCCTCATAGAAATGTTAGTATCAGTTCTCATTTCTTTCTCTCATTATTTCTCTCACTATGAGGCTTTTATTTTATTTTTTAAAATATGTTTTTATTGATTTCAGAGAGAGGAAAGGAAGGGGAGAAAGAAATAGAAACATCAATGATGAGAGAGAATCATTGATCAGCTGCTTCCTGCATGCCCCACACTGGGGATCGACCCGGGCATGTACCATGACCTCTTAGTTCATAAGTCGATGCTCAACCACTGAATCATGCTGGCTGGGCAACATTGGCCAATTTTAAAGATGAAAATGGAGATAGAGGACCATAAAATCTCTGGTCAGAAGAAATGAGGTTGCTCCCAAGGGGAAAACACCTAAAAATACAATATAGAGACTAAAGCATAAGGGAAATTTGCATTTTGCTGACTATTAAGATGAGCCTTTTTCTGCCCAAGCCTGGATGAAGAATGCTTTTTGAAATCATACCATTAACCACCAAAAACTTTCAAGAAATACTCCATTATCCAATAATGTTATTAAAATTAACTTGGTGATTCTAAAAAAAATACTAAAGAACCCATGCCAATTATTAAAAAAATTTTAAAAAAGGTGCTGAGTAGGTCTTTTACAAAAATAAATGAAGAACCTTATTAAATGGTTATAGTGTTCCAAACTCAGAAAAAGTCAAGATAAATTACAAGCATTTAAATATGATTTAGAAAATCTATGCCAACCCTTCTTAAAATAGTCATAAAGTGGGGCTATATTTAATTGTACATTCTAAAGAGCAAATAGAATCAGTGCTATCAATACAAATCTTGGCCAAAACAGAATTCTTCAAAAGCAAACTCCTGGCTCAAATCAGGTAATTCTCAAAACACTGTAAAGCATAGTATTGGCATCCAACATTAGAGCTTGAATTAAAATGTATCAACCATCTCATTGATGAGTTTGACTAAATAAGAATGAAAAATTATAAGCTTCTAAAGGGCAAAACAATGAGTATAAGCAGAGTCAAAAGAAAAAAGATAAATCAAGAAAAACCATTCACAATACAAAGGACAAAGGGATGACTTTCTTCATTAACAAATGAGCAGCCCAAACGAAGATTAGGCAACAGTAAGAACACACAATTCCAAAGAAATATTCTCCCCCTTTTATAATTTCAAAAATGCAAAGTGAACCAATCATGTACCATGTTTTAGCTATCAATTAACACACAAAAGTAAATTAAAATCTGGAATACCAGAACTGACAAAAATGTGGGTGAACAGGCATTATCTTATGCTGTTAGTAAAGGTGCCAAAATATTCAGTCTTTTTAAATGGCAATTAAGCAAAATTTATTAAATGATTAATGTATGTAACTTTTAATATACATATATACACACATATATATCATTGTATATATATATGTGAGATATAAGTATATCAGTGATCATTGCAACATGGAAAAAACAATGTGCTTCAGTAGGACTGACAACATCAATACATAATGGGATACTATTCAGCCATCAAAAAGAATGGGTTTATTCTCTGTTTTAAGACATGGTAATATGTTCAAATAGATTAAGAAAAAAGTTGCAGCCCTAGTTGGTTTGGCTCAGTGGAGTGTCGGCCTGCAGACTAAAGGGTCCCAGGTTCAATTCTGGCTAAGGGCATATGCCCCAGTTGCGGGCTCAATCCCCCCCAGTAGAGGGCACGCAGGAGGCAGCCAATCAATGATTCTCTCATCATTGATGTTTCTCTCTCTATCTCTCTCTCCCTTCCTCTCTGAAATCAATAAATATATATGTACATATTTTTTTAAAAAAAGAAAACGTAAGTGGAAAAAAAGTTGCAGAACAGTATGCATAGAATGATCTAATTTGAACATAAAATACTTGCATGGATATATGAGTATTTAGATATGCTTCATATATGTTTATATGTACAAAGAAAACTGTAAGGCTACACACCAAAATGTGAACAATAAATAGTGCACAGGCATGAGATGAGCAGACAAGGTGGAGAGAGGATAACATAAGTTTATGAATGAACTGCCTCCACTATATTTTCACAGGTTTTTAATGCCTTATAACAGTTTGACTGTTGCCCTTAAAAAGGCCCATAAAGCCTTAGCCGATTTGGCTTAGTGAATAGAGTGTTAGCCCATGGACTGAAAGGTTCCGGGTTCGATTCCAATCAAGGGCATGTACCTACCTCAATTGCAGGCTCAATCCCCAACCCTGGTTGGGGT
>NW_005370872.1:674929-682444 GCF_000412655.1 Myotis brandtii | reverse complement strand
TGTCTCTCTCTCATCAATGTTTCTCACTCTCTGTCTCTCCCCCTCCCTTCCACTCTCTCTAAAAATCAATGGAAAATATCCTCAGGTGAGGATTTAAAAAAAAAAAAAAGAAATGTAAAAAAAATTTTTAAAGACCCATGCGGGAATGTTTATGACACCTTTTTCTTTTCTTTTCTTTTCTTTTTAAAATATATTTTATTGATTTTTTACAGAGAGGAAGGGAGAGAGATAGAGAGTTAGAAACATCGATGGGAGAGAAACATCGATCAGCTGCCTCCTGCACACCTTCCACTGGGGATGTGCCCGCAACCAAGGTACATGCCCTTGACCAGAATCAAACCCGGGGCCTTTCAGTCCGCAGGCTGACGCTCTATCCACTGAGCCAAACCGGTTAGGGCGACACCTTTTTCATAATCACTAAAAGCTGGAAACCCAAATGGCATTATTTGGAGAAAGGATAAGCAAATGGTGGTATATCCATGCAATGGAATACTACTCAGCAATGAAAAGAAATTTTGACCACATGGATCAATCTTAAAGGTGTTACACTAAGTAGATGAAGCTCTGATGTTGTGTGATTTTATTTATATGATATTCCTGGAAAAGCCAAAATCAGAAATGAGACTGGCAGCAGCCAGGGGTTGGGGCAAGGGTTTACTATAAAAGGGGCACAAGGAAATTTGTGAAAGTGATGAGCTGTTCTGTATCTTAATCGTGATTGTTACACAACGGTATGACAAACTCATAGAACAGAATGCTTTTAAGAGTAAATTTTACTGTATATAAATTAAACTTTATTTTTTTTAAGAACCTAAAAGTCCTTTGTCTAAGGAACTGTAGGGGAGGTCATTTTGAAGTTAGAGAGTTTGGTTTTCTTTTCACGGTTCCTATATAATGTCATTCCTCACTAACGTAATATACCGAAGAGATACTGAACAGTTTTCCTATTCTAATGCATTCTATTTTGTTTAAAAATTAAAGATGGGCTTTTGCTGCACATAATATACTTCAGAACTCTGCCCTGGATGCTTTGGGAAAGCGGCCAGCTTCCTTAAGGGGTAGATGTCCTGCAGTCACGGTGCTGAGTTCCCTGGATTCCAGGGGCTACATCCTTTTCCTGCTGGGATCACTACCCCACGAATGCCTTTCAGAGAGGAGTTTCAACCTGCCTCTGGAACCCAGAAGTAGTTACAAACGCTCCTTTAAATGAACCAAGAGCACAAGTAAGTGTGAGCTTTGAAATTCTAAGGCTGCACTGTTGGCAGAAGATAGCAGACAAGTTCGCTTTTCAGGCTCCTTTCTTTGAAGTCTGCTTATTTCATTGCTCCAATCCTCACTCTTTTTCAAAAGACCCGTGCCTTTTCTCTCTGTTTAAGGAAGAAAACCTTAATTACACACACCTGAAACACCCCTACACACACTAAAACCGCCAGAACTGGGGCCGCCACCCCTCCTTCCTCTGCTGGTTCCCTGGGCTCACCCTGGAATCAGAACCAGGGGGCATTCAGGGGTGAGTGCTGCACAATGACAGCAAACACTCGGCACTCAAAGCCACACCCCGGGGGCCCAGACCCCAACCCTGTCCCCGAGCTGCAGGACCCCAGGTGAGGTTCCTTAGCCATAAAGTGGAGAACCGCATCCACCTTTATAAAAACGGCAGTGGGTGCGTGCAGAGGGCCAACTCTGCGCCAGGGCCTCTACTAGCCCCTCATTTTAATCCTTCCCACGACTAGATTTATGGGTGAGAAATTGGGCTTAAGATCGCTGACAAGCTTGCAACACCTGAGCGGGAAGTTTAAATCTCTAAACTCACACCCAAACCTTCACCTTGGCTGAAGCTCCCAGATGATTCTAATCAGCCTCCAGGTGGGACACCAGTGCAGGGGGAGGGGGCAGGGTGGAAATATAAAGAAATTCTATTCACAAAACTTGGCTGTGCTGCTGGGTTTTCTGTTTGGCAGGCAAGATCCTGTAGTCCCTGCCTCGGGGTTAAGCACTGTGACCACAGCTGCCACTCAATGGGTAAGAGGCTCTAAAAATACAACTCGGACATTCTGCTTCCTGAGTCCAATACCCTTCACTTCAGACTGGTTCTCCTTCCTGTTTGATGCTTGTGACGTGAGGGCATAATCAAAACCATTTTGGATGGCACCGTGTCCCATGAGAAGCTTAAGCAAAGAAGCTAAAGGCAGAAATGCACTTCTGTCAGGTGGCCAAGCTGAGAAATGTGAACTCTCCTCAGAATGCACCACATCAACAAAAGAGGAAAAGCACTTCATTTGAATAACACCACGAAAAGCAATGGTTTCCTTCTTTTAATAAAATTGTTCCAAGGATTTTGACCAGGCTTTTTTCACTCATTTCAAAGGAAAACTTGAAGTCACTGAGAATTTTCAGAGAAATTATTTGTTTATGTCACAATTGAGAGAACTACACCTTTATCAAAATTTTAATACAATGAAATTTTCATTTTTAAAACTTAGATTGCAGCATACTCATCCTAGTAGGGAGAAAAAGCTGAGTCTGTTCATTGAAGAAAAACAGTCAGACACTGAATAACTGCTGTCATCGTGTTTCGTACAGGAAGTATACCCTTTCCTTAGTATGCCTTGTATTTATGCAGCATCTTACTTTTTTTCCCAAAAAAAATGCTTTAAAATTCATTCTCCCATACTTCATTATGCTTACTGAAAAAAATTTACTATGTCCCTATTTATGAACTGCATCTTTTCTATAAAAAAATAAGACAAGCAGTATTAGTTCATCTTAGAGATATGAACAGCGAGCTTCAAGGATGTTCAGTGACTTTCCCAAGGTCACAAAGAGTTGATAGAAAGGCCAGAGAAAGAAGCAATGTCTCTTGCTATCTCAGCTCATATTGGACATTTTGCATATATTACAATGCAAATTTGTGTGGTGTGTGTGTGTGTGTTTTCAAAAAGCCCAGTAAGACTGATGCTGTGCAAAGAATTAGAATTATTTGTTGTTGTTTGTTAGCAAACTTCAATCTAAGATGGTTTCATCTGAGGAGTGGTGGGGGTTGGGTGGACGTGGGCAAAGTGGGGAGGAAATATGGGACATCTATAATAGTGTTAGCAATAAAAAACCTGAGAAAACTAAAAAAAATATATTAATAAAATATAAAATGGATGCATCTGAAGTAGAACCATTGTTTTAAGTTAGCACGTTAAATCAGAAGAAAGGATTATAGAACCAGCTTAGTGAGTAAAATTAACTTGCATAAAAAGCAGCTACATATGCCTCTTTTTTTTCCAAGTGCAGAAGTTGACACATTTTCATTAGACTCATAGGGAATATGAAATGAAAAAGCAAACAGGTGTCTGCTGGCTTCGAGTAGCTGGCAAAGAATTATTTCATTAAAATAAAAAAAGCTTTACAAACAAAATAATACCAATTAAATAATCCCTACTTTGCATGGATGGCCCAATAGAAGTGAAGCATTCCTGTGCCACTCCCTAGAAAAGAAAAACTGGCCTAGCAGCTGCCACCTCTGGTATCTGTTTCCCCAAATGAGCCGGAAAGGCAAGAAGAGCAACCTCAATTTTTAAAAAGTTGACGTTTTCTCAAATCCATCGTATATATTCACAATTCTTTTCTTTATTGTCCATCTACATATTATCATGCAACCAGGACCCAGAATTCTAACTCGGAGATGAAAGACCTGCTTGGTAAGTGGCATAAGGGGGGATTTGCTGTGTCTTTGTCACTCCTGTGGCATTTTACTGTAACTGAGCACGGCTATAAAATCGCAGTGTTTTCTAGCAAAATCAAACTCAGGAATCACTCCTGCCCTTTTTACTGATAAAACACAAAGAGGTGCTGGCTCTCAGTTAAGGTCACAAAGGTACAAATGACAGGGCCAGGGCGGGACTTCACCTCAGCCCACTTTATTCCACAGCTCTCCATCCAGCCAGCTGCCTGGTTCAAATCCCAGCTCTCCCACTTACTAGCAGTGTGACCTTGGACCAGTCATTCCACTTTTCTGCATTTCATCTATAAAATGGGATGTGACAGCACCCAGCTCACAGGGCACTGCGAGAATTGGTGAGTTACATCTGTAAAGCCCATGGCAAGTGCTTGAGAAAAGTTAGCAACCACCACCACCACCATCATCATCATCTCCATCGCTTAGCTTTCCACATGGAATCCATTGAACCCTCATGATTTACTATGTTTAAATGTGTTAGAGCAGCAATTTTCAACCAGTGTGCCGCAGAATTTTTAAAACATACAATACCTGACTATTTAGCCAGGGACACTGACCTCTTTTCCCTTAGATTGTCAAATAAAAAAGTGACAACAGCCAACACAACAATATCCATCCAGTGTGGATGAATCAAAATTATAGCTATTTTTTGTCCGAATGGCAAAAATATATATTTTTGGTGTGCTGCAGAAGTTTAGTAATTGAAGTATATGTGCTATGAGATGAAAATGGTTGAAAATCACTGTGTTAGAGAACTTAGAATAGATATGTTTTTAATGTTGTGTGATTTTAGGGTAGTATCAAGCCATGAGATCTTGAATTAGCCACTCAGTCAAAATGAGCTTCAATTTCTCCATGTGACACCAGAGCAGGATGATACTTGCTCCACCTACCTCACACAGTTAGGTGATGAGCAAAGTTAAAAAGAAAGAAAAGAGGCGGCAGCGATGGAGGCACCACACAGGTGTTGTGATTTAGAACAATGAATGCAATCCTCCCCAAAACCCTGTTGTGGACACCCCACCAAGACAGGACAGGCACCCACTTAAATTTTGGTTTGGATGTCAAGAATGAAAGTGCCACGCAAACACCAGCAGGGTATGGAAAGGTTCCTTGCTCTCATATGAGGTTTTCTGGGGAGAGCAGGCAGCTCCCAGACAGGAGAGAGCAGAGAACGAGACTGTGTGTGTGGAGGGGAGAGGTTCGGGGAGGGGACAGTACAGCCTGGCCTGGGGCTTACACAGCATGAACCTTTCACCAGCACCAAAGGAAAGCGTTCCTAGGCTTTTTGTATCAGCTTGCCTAGACGCAGGGCGGAAGGAAAAGAGGGAGGGGCTAGGCTTAAATGCTGTCACAGTCAAGCATCAAAAAAACAGAATCAGACTCCCTCCTTATTACAAACTCTGGGAGATAGATCCCATCTTGGAGATGAGGAAACAGGACTCAGTTTGTGTAGATCACCTGTCACAGCAGGTTTAACTTTAGCCCTTCAACTTCAAACCTAAGCCTCCTCCTTTCACCCCCGTTTCAAGATCCTGTGAGTTCCTGTCAAGCAGGTGATAGCAGAAGCACTGCCTGGCCCCACCTGCTTGCCCAGCACCAGTCAGCCAACCATAGAAAAGCTGAAGACAGCTGTGATCCATTTTAAGCCCAATTAGTGGTTTATGATCACCTTTACTTTCTCCAAAGAAGAAACGAAGAAAGAAAGGGGAGGGGGGCAAGGAAGGATAGAATAAAGGATGGATGGAAGGAAGGAAGGAAGGAAGGAAGGAAGGAAGGAAGGAAGGAAGATTTCAGAGTTTGGTTCTAATGTTTCCATTGCTAACACTATTGTCCTTGAAGCTGGGGGAAAGGTGACACTGCTTAAAGGATTCTCTTCACATACAGGTAAAATTCCATTTCCAGTTTATCCAGTGAACGTTCAGTTCTATTGCAGCAGTCACACTCTTAGCAATGGCTAGCATCCATTTCTCTTATCTGTAATTGAGTTCATGTAGAATTTTTTTCTCTGCTTAATGTCTTTATTGAGATTGCCCCTTATTTCCCCCATAAAAAACTTAAGTCTCGAGCATTACTGCAAAATCATGAAAGATTAAATTAAAATGAGCAGGAATCAATTTTTCATGGCTTATAAGGCTCTGAATCACCTCAGTTGAAGTTCTTCTGGGTAACCAAGCCAGATCAGGTTCCAAATTTGCTAAGCTTTCCTGTTAGAATTACAGTTACTTCAGCTCTCTCTTCAACTCAGAACACCCCGTTCTGCTTCTCCTCAGGTGGGCAGCCTTCACCAGCTAAGATGGCCTCAAATGGGAGCTATACAGGCAACCGGATCTGTTTTGAACCAGCTGGTTCTGCAATATTTATGTATTAGTTCATGACTCTTTTCTGAATGAATTGCATTACATATCAAACCACTACTTAGCACAGAAAATATTTATGCTTCTCTGTTGGCCATACTTAGGAAGTACTAAAGAGGTCTTTGCCTTTCTTGAAGATTTCTTAGATCTATTTTTAGATTCACAGAAACAAACCTCAGAGTTGAGTGAAATTCCCAATGGCCAGTCTTTCTTCCCACTTACTGGAGCTGCTGTGTACTCTAACCTTCCTCCTGTCTATCACTCTGAATCCTCTTCCAAGGATAGAATTCAGACATGAAAATATAACATTTGAGAGAAGCATTCAAGGCAACTTATTTCTTAGGAAACATAATGTAAGTCATCGATCAATATGGGAAATTGGTAAGAAAGATTTTGTCCTAATGATTAAAATGGCTCCAACAGGCATCTCCCCAAAGAGTCATCTTGCTCCCCCCGCTCAGCTACTGCAGATGGTCATAGCACACCCTTTCATCATCATCATCATCATCATCATCCCTTTTGAGGGAATTATAGCTTATTGGAACCAGTTAACAAAGAAGACGAGCTGGGGGGGGGGGGATAGGGGAGATAAATTCAGGTGGATAATTTGCTATTAACAAAAAGAAATAGCAAAAATTCTGGCTGTCAAGGTCAAGTTTTTCAATCCCATTTACCCCTCTATTTTAAAAAGTAAAGCCCATCATATCACATCTTATCACAGCATATGTGGACTTTCTTCCCCGCAGAAAGAAGAGTGCATTTGAGCATTCTCAACGTAACTCTTGGAGAACTGTATCAAATGTATGTGAAACAAACTCCTCCATTCCAAATGTAAGAAAGAAAGCATTTGATTCCAAATACATTCCATATTCACTTGGCTTAATCTAATCATTTTAGATAGATTCGTTATTAGCGCTGACCTAGAAGAGACTTGGGGATATTCTACACACAGTACTACCAGCATTGAAAAATGTTGATGTTAATAGGTTAATTGGTTCCACCGAGCTTTCGCGTGCTTGTAATCCAGCCTCATCTATTATTTTCTGCCAAATTCTCTTGAAAGTCCAAATCCCCAGGCAGCAGCTGGCCATCCCTCTCACAACCCCCGCTTCCTCGAAGCTTTCCAGTGCCCTGATCACGCCCTGGCTGCCGGCCCACGCCACGCGCCAAGCCCCTCGAATGCCCCAGACGGTTCCGACACCCCGTCCTAAGCTCAGGAAGGGCCGGTCGCAGGCCGCGGGGAGGCGGCTGCCCTCTGTGAGCGCTGGCTGCACGTCAGGGCCTTCAAGGGTGGAGGAGAAAGTGCCGACCACCGGGCACGGAGCCCGCCATCACCTGCCTCCTCCCAAACCCCTCGCCCTCGGCACACGCGGGGTCCAGCGGGACAGGGAGCAGGGGTCACCTGGACCTTGGACTCTCCGCCCGGGACGC
>NW_005370872.1:673138-673713 GCF_000412655.1 Myotis brandtii | reverse complement strand
GTCGCGCCCCGAAGGGCAGGGCGGCCCGGGCTGGCAACCGCCACCCGCTGCCTCTTGGCGCAGAATCTAGGAGACCTCTGCAGGGACCGGCCTCACCTCATTCCCGGGGCTACTCCCCCTCCCCAATTCTCCCCCGCAGACACCCCCCCGCCGCACACCGCCCAAGCCCAGAGCCCCCACACCCGCTCATCAGCCGGGCTCGCTGGGAAGTGACCTTGTGTCCGCTCAGCCGCCCTGGGGCCCTTGTCCTTGGTGCTGACCGCTGAGTCTCCTTTCTCGCGAGCCCGGCCTTGCTCGCCACTCAGCAATGTCTGACTGTGGCTTGTGGACGCTGAAAAAGGCCTCGGAATCGGTGTCAAATCCTGTCGTTGCACAGAGGAGGAAACTGAGGCCCAGACGGGCTGGACTGGAACCCAGTGGGTCACTTGGCTCCCAGCCCAGAACTCTGCGAGTCTCCCAAAAGAGTTGCTCAGAAGTGCAGGTTTGCAAAGGCCCTGCCAGGATTCCCTAGTACTACAGGGCTCTGCAGAAGAGGAACATTCACCGTGACCCACTTGGGGCGGGGCGGGGCGGGG
>NW_005370872.1:665718-673118 GCF_000412655.1 Myotis brandtii | reverse complement strand
CAGGGCGGCGGGTGAGGGACGCTTCTAAACGCTCGGGTTGGCCTCATTCTTGCTTTGACAACCACGGAGGTCAAGCTCTGTTGAGTAAACGCAGCTCGATTTGTCTCTGCCACCCGACCTTTCCCAGCCTCTACTAGGCATAGGCTCTCAGGTACTTGCTTTTTGAAGATGGCCACGTGAGAAAGCAAAATGTCTCTTGGCTTGACAGTTTGGGCAAATTTTTTAGGGCACACAAAAATTGTTTTGTAAAACCTGGGCAAATGAGCAAGCAGAGATGCCGCATGACCCCATGCATGCAAAATCTCCAGTGGAAACAGGAGACGCACTGTCCACCCTCTCCCAGCCCTGCTCCACACAGGAGCCAATGTCAGGGGTTTGTGCTTTAGTTTAGGAGACACCTGAAATTCCTGTGGCCATTGCAAGAGGTCGCTGAAACCCAGAAGGGTCTGCATGCAGCAGGGGGAACTCATCTCTCCAGGTGGGTCCAAACGGGTTTTTACGTTTTCCCTCACACCTGCTGCCTTTTATCTCAAGACCTCCTCTTTTTTAAAAAATCCTAATTTTGTGCCACGCCAGCACCCTCTGCTGGTACTAGCCTCATCATTCAGGTGTTCTTCCACTTTCTGTGCCTCTGGAGTATGCATTCTTTCTTGGCACTAATTTCTCTCACCTTAAGTCCTGGAATAATGGACTAGTGCTCATTCCCTCACATCAACACACACCCCTGAAGCAAAGTGAAGTATAAGAAAAGTTGTGAGCTCATTAAAATCACAATTAAGTTTTTATGTTTGCCTAGCAATCCCCTTATGAATGGATTTCATATCATTTCAAAATGTGGAAGAACAGAGGTTTTATTTTCTGAAGGCCAATTTCTGAATTTTGAAGATAACATTCAGTTTTTTTTAAGTATCCTATCTTTAATCTTAAAAATGCATATTATGGAAGAGACAATACAAGACCATTTCATTGTTCTCCAAGCTGGAAAGAAAGGCTACATCTCTTGCCCCTTGCTTCTAGGTGGAGCCATGCAATTCGTTCTAGACAACAGAACATGGCATTGTGTGCCCTGGCCACAAACACCCAAACACCCCACACTAAATACCAGGTGGCCACTGTGATGGTTGCTGTGATCACTCTCAGAGAAGTGGGTCCTTCTGTGGTTCTGAAGGCTGATTTGGTACTTGGCTGACAGACTCCCAAATACTCATCTAAAGACTCCAACTAATATATGACCTTGACATTTTAACAGAAGTTATTAAAATAATGTTGGCTCTATGTTTAAATAAAACCTAAAAATTCAGTTGTCCAGGCCTTTGGTTCATGCTGTTACAAATTTACAGACCATAAAATCTGCACCCTAAATCATCTCATTTCTTCTTTTTTTTTTTTTGATAGAGACTCTACATTAATAAGGGAAAGATATCCAAATAATGAGTCTTGATTTCAGCAAAGAATGTGATAGAGTTTCTCACAGTCACCTTCTGGGGAAAGTGGACTTGAAGCCCTTTAACAAGTGTAGTCTGAACATGCTAGTCAGGGGACCACTTCTAGGTTAGATGAAAATTTTAGGAAAATGCCAGAGTCTCAAAATTTGACAGCTAATACAATTCATAACAGCATCAAAATGTAACATTATCTCAATCAGTAAAAATGCTGAGCTAAAGTAAGTAAAGCAGAATATGAAGTGAATGATGGTGCCTTTGGCTTTACTGCTGTTTACCAATATTGCTACCTCTCCTTCTTCCAGGAAATTCTCTATAGGACTCCCTTTTGAAGTGAGGTGAGGTCATATGACTTGCCTTGGGCAATGAAATGTGAGGAAAATAGCACACATCACTTCCAGGTGGACTCCTTTAAAATACAGTGCATGACTCATGTGACCATGGTAACCAGCAAGATTCCAAGAGGTGGAGGCTCCTTCAGCCTGGCTCTGAGGGAGGACAACCTGGTGAAGCAATGGGAACCTGCAATGGACATATGGCATGAGTGAGACATAAACTGTTGTAGTTTTAAGCCACTGAGTCCCAGCGATATGAAATAACTGTAGGTCACACACTAGTGAGTGGCAGGGCAGATGTGATTGTTCCCTATGAGCAATGCAGTGTGACCCGCTAGCTTAGGTGTGGTAGTCCTGGGAGATAGACAGCCTGATCCAATTAAGGATCCCAAGGCCTTTAGATTGAATGGAACAGAACATTTTCAAGAAACAGTTTGGCTCGTCTCTCTTCATGGATCTACTCCACAGTTATAACTCAACTGAGTTATACTATAGGATGTTATAGAAATGTTACAAACCAGTGCAATATAATTGTCTTTATTTTTTGTGTTTTGTCACAACAGAAGACATCTTCCCAGTACAGCACAGGTTCATAGACACTAGGCATATGGGAACCACTGGTCTCAATGAGCAATGCTCCTCTTACCAGTGAGGTTCTCACACTCTGTGACATTCAGAGCATCCTGTGGAAGTGCTGGCCTGGATGCATCATGGGTGGTCCGTAGACTTAGAATATCATATTTAGAACAGAATGCAAAGGATACCTGATATGATCTCCTGGGCTTTGAAATAAATCCAAACTGGAACATTTACATGGGGGCATAAGTCACCTTCAGCTTATCTGGAGTTCCATAGCCATAATACATGCATCTAGCAATGATTTAGCACTCATCTCCCCCAAAGCATCTAAGTTGTCTGTGGCCATTGACAAATCGGTCCCTATGCCTCTCTCTGCACCCGTTGCCTGTAGACAGTGACCAGTATTACTGCTGCCTCTTTCTACATTCAGTTACCCTTTAAGGATATAAGGGAACATTCCTTCCCCCTGAAGAAGGTGGGCCTGAATGCTGGGTTGCAGCAGGAGTCAACTTAAAAGAAAAAGTTAGTCACACAATCCAGAGGGAAGAAACACAATGCTGGGTGATAATTTTCTGCCATGGAGAACAGCACCAAACAGCCTACGCTGATCAGAATAGTCATATCAGAACCCATGATGGTGTTAAAGAAATTACTCAGCGTCCTTAACCTTGAGATGCCACATATTATGGAGGTAGAAATCCCTGTGTTGAATGAGATCATCTAGAAGGTTGACCCATGAGCTGGATCTAGGCAATTGGAAGCTCCTAACCTCCTGTCCTTTAATTGGAATGTGTTCATCCAGAACACTGTTCCCACAGCCAGAGCTGTTTCAAGGACATAGCCTGGAGAAAGTAAGGTATTATTGAGACCATCTAGACTGAATATTGAAGGAACCCCATTCAGGCCTCTATGTAAACTTTTAACATTCTGGCGGGATGATGCAGCAATCTACTCATCTTGTGGTCGTCCAAGATGAGCCTTGTATGTAGGTTTCAGTGTTTATTACACCTCTTACCCACTCACCTGGAGCAGTCTGCCTCTTTCTTTGGTCTCTCCTTGCCCTCCAGGTATGGGGGCCAGTTTCACATTTCACCAGGGAAGCTCCAGAATGCTCATAGTGAACCAGAACCTTGCTTTATAGAGCTCTTGGGAGAAGTAAGTGGGATGATAGTGGTGATACATAGAGTATATACAATGTACCTGGCACTAATATGAGTATATTTTACATATTATATCATTTAGTCCTAATGCCAGAGATAGCAACTATGACTTCTGCCCAATTAAAAAAGACAAAATTAAGGTACAGTGAGGTTAAATAAAAAAAAAAAAACCTAGTCACTCAGCTTCCAAGTACTAGATAGATAGATAGATAGATAGATAGATAGATAGATAGTAGATAGATAAGAGACTGACCCCAACCCTCAGATCCAGGAGCGGTCAGGTGACCTAGGCCTGAGCATTCCTCTGGTGACAGAGATCAGTTCAGAGAAGGTCATATGACCCTAGTCACATTCTCGTTTTTATAAAGTGTATAAACCACTGATAGCTCAACAAAGCTACACACACACACACACACACACACACACACACATAAAGATCTTTAAATATTCACAAAATTATCCAGCAAATGATTAAACATTAATATATAATAACCATGTGAGGTTTATTCCCAAAATAAAAGTATGATTAAATGTCAGAAAAGCTATTTACCTATATTAATAGATTTAGGAAGAAAAATCCTATGATCTTCTTTATAAATGCTGAAAAGGCATTTGATAAAAGTCAATATGCATTCTTGATAAAATTCTTAATAAAATGAGAAAAGATAGTATTTCCTTGTTATAATACTAGAGACCCATTGCAGGAAGATTCCTGCAAGAATAGGGCTTCCTGCGGCCAGAGCGAAGCAGAGAAGGGAGCAGAACCCGCCTCCGCCGCCCCGCTTGCTTCTCCACAGCTTCGCTCCCTTCTGCAGTGCTTGGCTTCCTTCTACATTGTCTTTAGTCTTCACTCCGTGCCTGTCTATGCAAATTAACCGCCATATTTGTTGGGTTAATTTGCATGTTCATCTGATTGCTTGGTGGGCATAGTGGAGTGACACCAATTTGCATGTTTCTCTTTTATTAGTATAGATAATATAGACTGAGTGGCCAGATTATTATGACCACCTGACGTTTGTAGGCAAATTATCTATAATTTCGCACTGAAGTTGCTAGAGGGCCAGACCATTATAAATAGGGAAGCAGGTAATATGATTCCATACCTAGAAAGCCCAATTAGAATTATATTGCAGACAATAAGAGAATTCCATATATCTGGGTATGAAATAAATACACAGAATCAAAACACTTCATATCTATAAATAGCAAGCAGGTAAAAGATATGGACATGAGGAATTCTCATTTATATTAGGAACAAAAAGAGAAAGCCTAGTAATAAATAATATGAAATAGCTACTAAAGAAGACATTGAAATATTACCGACAAACACAAAATAAACATGAAGAAATAGAAAGGCATCACATGACCTTGGAGAGGAAGACTTAACATCATAAAATAGAAATGTCCTTACACTAATCCATTAATTTAACACAATAAATACATTTACCAATAAGATTTCAGACAATGAGATTAGACAAGTTGATTCTAAACTTCACATAGAAAAATAAACAACCTAGGAGAACTAGGGAACTTTGAAACAAGAAGGCAATGAGGTGGGACTAACTCTATGAGGTATTAAAACCTAAGACAAATGGAACTCCCATTTGACCCTGTGATCCCACTTCTAGGAATATATCCCAAGAAACCAGAAACACCAATCAGAAAGGATATGTGCACCCATATGTTCATAGCAGCACAATTCACCATAGCTAAGATCTGGAAACAGCCTAAGTGCCCATCAGTAGATGAATGGATTAGAAAACTGTGGTACATCTACACGATGGAATACTATGCTGCTGTAAAAAAGAAGGAACTCTTACAATTTGCAACGGCATGGATGGAGCTGGAGAGCATTATGCTAAGTGAAACAAGCCAGTCAATGAAGGAAAAATACCACATGATCTCACTCATTCATGGATAATAAAGACCATTACAAACTTTTGAACAATAATAGATACAGAGGCAGAGCTGCCTCAAACTGATTGTCAAACTGCAGTGGGAAGGCCAGAGAGGGTTGGGGGGCAGAAGGGAGGGGAGTAAGAGATCAACCGAAGGACTTGTATGCATGCATATAAGCATAACCAATGGACATAAGACACTGGGAGGTAGGGGAGGCCAGGGCATTGTCAAGGAAATGGGCAAAAAACGGAGACATGTAATACTCTTAGTAATAATTTAAGCAACCAAAAAAAAAAAAAACCTAAGACAAAACTACAATAATTGCAACATTAAATGGACAGACAAATCTATGGAACAGACTAGGGAGTCTAGAGAAAGAACTAAATATCTGTGAAAATTTAGTATATGCTGAGAGCTGGATGAATTGCTCAATACATTGAAGCAACTGAGTTACCACCACATGAAAAAAAAATAGTGTAGAATCCATCCCTCACAACTTACACCTAAATAAACTCCAAATGGATCAAATGCAACCCCCAAAAAGAAGCCATAAAAGCACAGCAAGAAACCAATGCAGAATATTTTTACAATCTTAGAGTGTGACACATGTTCATAGCCACTGAAAAAAGATCAAAACATTTGTCAGCATAACATTCCAAAATTTCACATGGCAAAAATCACCATATGCAAAGTGAAAACACTGAGATAAACATTTGCAACTTTCATCAAAATCAAAGGACTAATTTCTATGTTTAAAGCAGCACTTCCCCGGAAAGCATTCTACAGGACACTGGTTCCTTGGATATTAGCAGGCTGGCTGGATAAATACAAGTGATCATTTTTATTCTTCACAGCAGGTATGTGCATTTATATATTTTTAAAATATATAGCATTATTGATCTCAGAGAGGAAGAGAGAGGGAGAGAGAGATAAAAACATCAATGATGAGAGAGATTCATTGATTGGCTGCCTGTTGCATGTCCCACACTGGGGATGGAGCCCGCAGCCTAGGCATGTGCCCTGACCAGGAATTGAACCGTGACCTCCTGGTTCATAGGTCAATGCTCAACCACTGAACCACACCAGCCTGGCTGTGCATTTATAATTTAATAGCTATTGTCAGGTTGACCTTTTTAGAGATTCTACCAATTCACATTCCCACCAGGAATGTGTAGGACTCCCTTTTTTCCTCCCCATCATAAGGTTTTATTAAACTTTTTATCTTTGAAAATCTAATAAGTGGGAAAGATAGCTCAGTGTAGTTTCCTTTTTCTTTTTTTCTTCTTTTTTTTTTAATGGGCACAGTGATGTTCTACCCAATACTCAGTGTAGTTTTCAAGTATATTTCTCATCCAGAGTTAAAGTGAGCAACTTTTCATGTACTTTGGAGACATTGGTATTTTCTTTTATTTGTTTTGTTAATCCTCCCCTGAGGATATTTTCCCCATTGCTTTTCAGAGAGAGAGTAGAAGCGTGGGAAAGAGGGAGAGAAACATGATTGGTTGCCTACCTCACTCGCCCTGACTGGGGACAGGGAGCTAACTCGAAACCAAGGTATGTGCCCTTGACCAGAAATCGAACTGGTGCGAGAGGGCGAGAGGGCGAGAGGGCGAGAGGGTGAGAGGGTGAGAGGGTGAGAGGGCGAGAGGGCGAGAGGGCGACTTTGGGCTGTTGGAAACCGAACCTAGGATCTCCAGAACGTGGCTGGAGATCCTAACCAGAACTTGGCTGGAGAACTTGGCTAGAGATCCTGGCTAGGCTGCTGATCAACTGAACGCTGTCTCCGGGTCATTCCTTCTTCGCTGACTCTGTCCACACCTTTGGGAACCCACAAGAAAATGAGTTTAAATATTCCTCTCCTCATCATGTTCTACAACATACTCTATTCGTAATTAATATACTAAATGTAGATTCTGAGGGAAATTCCCCGATGTACAGACATTGGAACCCTGATCTAACTAAACCTAAAGCCCTCGTCAAATGGA
>NW_005370872.1:663930-664627 GCF_000412655.1 Myotis brandtii | reverse complement strand
TGCAGATGTTTCTTCCCTGCAGCGACTGTGTCAAGCAGCAAGGGTGGACTGGCTTCCGGCAAATGCTGAAGGAAAGGGCTGTGTCAGGATGCTGCCTTCTTCCCTTTCTTCTCCCTCTTTTTTCTAAACACTTCCATGCCTTGTAGTTCTTTTGCTTTCTCTTCTTTTTCTCTCTACTACCCTCCATCTTCCATATCAGCCGACCCAGAGGGCACAGCTGACTCCTCCCCGGACACCGACACCACCATCAAGCACGGCCCTGATGGAACCTTTAATGCAGCCCTTCAACTCGCTGACATTTTGGGAAGCCCGTCGCCAATGATGCTGCCCACTAGCCAGATCAACAAGGACAACCAAACCCTCAACTTGAGGAGAGCTGAAATCCCTTGACTGAAGAGGCCAGCAACCTTCTACAGGAACAAGGCTCCTTGTGCACTCCATCCACTATGTTTATAGCTATGCTCGCTATCATTGCTTGTCGGTCTTCTTTCGAGTCTTAAACAACCCAATCAGAGGTGGCCGCTAATTTACATGTGCTATCATTTAAAAAATAAAAAAGGGGGAATTTGCCCGAAGCCGGTCCATCCTTGCTGCTTGACACAGTCGCTGCAGGGAAGAAACATCTGCATAGCATATGTTTCAAGGGACCTGGGGTATATGGCATACTGTTCTTAATATGTTTGCTCCCCTTCTTGGC
>NW_005370872.1:658346-660575 GCF_000412655.1 Myotis brandtii | reverse complement strand
CCAAGGAGTTCATGCGACAGGTATTGGAGATTGAGAGCAGTTGGCTTCTGGAGGTGGCACCTCACTATTATAAAGCCAAGGAGCTAGAAGATCCCCATGCCAAGAAAATGCCCAAAAAAACAGGCAAGACACGTGAAGAGCTAGGGTAAAGAAAAGAAACGTAAACAGAACACGACATCAGCTCCATCTTCTCCACGTTATTTATATCCATTAATAAAGTAGTTTTGGAATAAAGCTTGTGGGAACTTTTGTAAGCTAAAAAAAATAAATAAATAAATCGAACTGGTGACCCTCCAATGCGCAGGCCAGTGCTTGAACCACTTAGCAACACTGGCCAGGGCTGTATTTTCTCTGTGTGTACTCACTGTTCCAAGAGCCAAAACCATCCACTTTCCTACATGGCTTGGAGATGATATGGAAACTACCCCCCACCGATGCACACATACACAGCCTACTGTGTACAGCCTAGACTCCACGTTAACATGACTCACTATTCCTCTGTCTTCCCTTGCATCACAGGCCGCTTTTACCCAGGCAAAAATTCATTATTATTCATTATTCATTACAGAAACTTCTCAAAAGACCCATCAACTCTTTAATAAAAATCACCAAGAGTTTACGGCCTACAACCCTTTGCCTCAAAATACTCACCTTTCTGCTCCCACCAATCCGAATCCTGGCAGACCCCGATTCTTACCCAAAACTCATCAAACCCCTGCATTCAAAGGTCTACCTTCAACTAAATGGATTCCCAGCAGACTCCAGCTTCGCCTTCCCCTTCTGAGACCTTCTAGGCTCTGTGAGCAATAAACTCAGTCTCAGAGGAGCCACTGTCTGGGTTACTATTGTTAATAGTTTCTTTCTTATTGATTTGTAGGAGCTGGTTCATGCAACTGAGATAAAACTAACCAGCTGCAGGAACCTGAGAAGAAGGAACTAGAAAGAAGCAGGGTGGTGGGCCATGAAAGGGAGCTTAGATATTTTTTTCCCAGTGGGGAAGCAAGGGGGTGATTCAGTTGAATCACATTATGAGATGATCACTGTGACTCACTGTGGATGCATGGGCTTCAGAGGGTAGAGGAGGAAAGTGATGACAGGTAGTTTGATTCAGGGTGGTAGGGTTTGACATGGAGAGAAGTGGTCAAATTTGGGATGTATCTGGGGGAGGGGGGGTAGAAGCAACAACAGATACACTGGGTATGATGGAGAGAGAGGAGTCAAAGAGGACCCCTTAGATTTGGGTCCTGAACAAATGGATAAATGGAGTTGCCATCCCCTGCCATGCTGAGGAAAGGAAGGGAGGGCGAAGTGGGGTAGGGGGAAGGGCGTGGGTGTGGTGGAGGGAGAGAAGTGGTCACTTCAGTCAGAGGAGAGGGGTCGGTTTTCAGGCAGGGGTGAGTGACAGGTGAATAGGGCTGAGCAAAATAAGGGACCAGAGTGATTCAATCGAGATGGGAGTGCTGCTGGAGAGTAACTTATATTTTAAACTCTGTATATAAAGCAGTTTGTTAGCTACTTCCAATTATTTTATCAGTATAAATAAACTTGACACCCAAATTGTTATTTTCAACCCACAAAAGCCTTTTATTTTATTTGGTACATGTCGCACATTCCTATCAGACATTTCCCAAAATAGTGCCACTGAAGAAATACAGAAAATAGACTTAACTGCTCTCCAAATAAAATCAGCAACTCAGAAAACAGTTTGTGCATGTTCCATTTTTGCTGACCAGCCACAGAAGAAAGCAGCTTTGTTTTATGAAATCTAATTAAATCACTAGGAAAAGCGAAAGACTTGGTAACAGGCAGAAGTTTTCCCCTGTAGATACTGGGCTGCTGTGTCACTCTGTCTTGTGATTAACTGAGGCATTGGGTCCGCGTCACCAGCAAATGTCATCACAGTACCGTGTGACCTTCTCTGCGTCAGAGGGCAACGTGCAGTCGGAGCATCCTTCAAAGAACAGGCTACAACAATTAAAGGACATTTGTGTCCCTGAGCCATACCAACTGCAATCGTTTATCTCACCATTAAGCCAATTTATTTAGATGCAGATGGCACAGACTGATTAAAAACTACTCAGTAGCCAATATTCCATTGGCTGCTGAGATGAGAATTAATAGACACAAGCCAGATAACATTCATATACTCCCGACAGCTCCTCAGGGGAACTGTGCTAAGTCATTTTCCTGATTGTAACAATTAGCCCAGGTGAGCCTGCCCCCACCCCC
>NW_005370872.1:641240-649445 GCF_000412655.1 Myotis brandtii | reverse complement strand
CTTAAATTGTGAATTTCATGTCTTTGACGACACTGCATTATAAAGCCGTCAGGATTTTAGATCATTGTCTTGGTTATCAACTATGGTGAATTTTAGAAATCAAAGATTTAGGGATGCTCACCACAGAATCCAGGGATCACAGGATTATTTTTCCATTTCAGAAAGAATAGATTTTTTGATGCTGACTCATACTTACATTCTGGGAATAAGTCCCAAAGGACCATCGATGAAGCCAAATGCTTCAGAACTGTGTGGTCAGAGCAGGGCTTGGGGTAGTAGCAGTGTGGTCAGAGGGGACGTGAGTGGCCCACCAGCTGCAGAGCCTGGAGCTACAGGTGAGCCAACAGGCAGCATCCGAGGACAAACAATCCGACTAAAGAGTCAGCACAAAGGAGCTGGGCAAGGGGCAGAGTCCAGGTGCAGGGAATAGAAGGGAACCAGGGACACCAGTGGAAACAAGACAAACAGCCAGACAAACAGGCAGGTCTATCACACTTCTGAACATTCTACCAACGCACAGCGTTTGCATTCTCTCTAGCAGAGCCACGCATGGATAAGGCAGGGTGGCTCTGACCCAGACTGGGGCCTTTGCTGGGCAGGAAATTTCCCTTTTTTATTTAAATGTACTTTTTTTCATATATCTTTATTGATTTCAGAGAGGAAGAGAGAGGGAGAGAGAGATAGAAACATCAATGATGAGAGAGAATCATGGATCGGCTGCCTCGGGCCCACAACCCGGGCATGTGCCCTTGACTGGAATCCAACCAGGGATCCTTCAGTCTGCAGGCCGACACTCTATCCACTGAGCCAAACCGGCTAGGGCTAAATGTAATTTTTAAGGACACAGTATAATGTGTGTGATGGCCATTCCAAAAGAATGAGTTCTCCTTGAGAGCTGAGTAGAAGAGAAAATTCACTTCTAAATGTTGAGCTTTCTCACAAAGAGATTAGCAACAAGTTCACCACAGGAGTCCTGAATTGATGGAAACCAGGATTTGATAACTTTTAGTAAGTCAACCAATAACATTTATTCATTAAAAATGAAAATTCCAATGGTAAGGCACAGTGTTGCAAAACTAGAGGAAGATTTAATAAAGAAGGTATTCAAAGGGCCAATGAATACATGAAAAGATGCTCATCTGTATTAGTCATCAGGGAAATTAAAATTAAAACCAAAATGATATTACACATCTACTGAAATGGCTAAAATTGAAAAGACTGACAATGAGAAGGTAGCAAGGACTCAGAGCAGTGGGGACTTGCAGACACTGCTGGTGGAGTGTAAATTGGTACAACCACTTTGGACAACTCTTTGGTGCTATCTTCCAATGTCAAACATAACATACCCTAGAAGTTGGCAATTTCACTCCAAGGTTTTACTCTCATCCAAGAAAAATCTGGGTCAAAAGCACCAACAGAGATGAACTAAGATATTCTTAGCAGATCTATTGGTAACAGCCCCAAACTGAAAACAGCCCAGATGTTTGTCAAGAGGTGGACAGATGAACCAATTATGGTGATGGCATACACTGAAGTATGATACCACAATAAAAACGAACAAATTATAACTCTGTGCAATAACATGGTTGAATGTCACCAAATACTGAAAAAAAAAATTAACGGCTAATGTTATAAGGCAGGACAAGGGGAAAGAGAGGAGGAGGGGGTGGGGGGCAGTACCAGCACTCTGGGATGCTTGGTGATGCTCCATTTAAAAAAAAATATTTTTACTGATTTCAGTGAGAGGAATGGAGACGGAGAGAAACATCAATGATGAGAGTGAATCATCGATCGGCTGCCTCCTGCACGTCCCACACTGGAGATTAAGACCACATATGCCCTGGGCATATGTCCTGACTGTGAATCAAACCCATGACGTCCTGGTTCAAAGGTCGATGTTCAACCACTGAGCCACGCTAACCATGTTGGGCTTTTTTTTTTTTTTTAATTTAATTTTTACATGGGTCATGGTTACATAGGTGTATGAGAATTCATGGAGCTACTCCCCCTTATGATTTCTAAACTTCACTATGTGTTTCTTTTACTCCAATAATAACTTTTAAGTTTAAAAAAATAGGAGGTAATCCATATTAAGAAGCTTGCAGGGAAGCCCCAGTGACCAGTGACCCTTCCCCGCCACATACACACCTACACCCAATGCTTCCCACTTTGTTGAACTGAGTCTTCAAAACCAATCACTAGATTCATTTCTCTGACCTGTTTCTATAGGCAGCATTCACTAATTCACAAATGATGGAGGGCCTGTTGTGGGCCAGGCACTGTGGGGAATGCAAAGATGAATGAGACAGGCTTGTGAATTCCCTGGGAGTTCAGAGCCTATGGAAGCAGAACTGCTTGCTAATTCCATACCTGACTGAACACTCTACAGTCTACACACATCTTCTCATCTAACTCACATCTTCTCATTTCCTTCTCTCAGAAACTCAGTCCGTAGGTCATGGCAGGGCTCATCAAGCCCAATTCCTATGACCTACGGAGCAGAGGTCTGCCCTGTGCACCAGGCCTGGCAAGGTGTCATGTTACCATGGTAACTCCTGCTAATACACAGCAGGCATCACTAATCAACCACAATCCTCCCCCTCATAGCACCTTTGACAATTCTAATAAGACCAGGACCAGCCCATTGGGTATCATTTATCTGCTATTCTTTTTTTTTAAGTTTTTTTTTAAAATGTATTTTTATTGATTTCAGAGAGGAAGGGCGAGGGATAGAGAGTTAGAAACATCAATGATGAGAGAGAACCATTAATTAGCTGCCTCCTGCATGCCCCCTACTGGGAATCGAGCCTGCAACCCTGGCATGTGCCATTGGCCGGAATCAAACCTGGGACACTTCAGTCCACAGGCCACTGCTCTATCCACTGAGCCAAACCAGCTAGGGCTATCTGCTATTCTTGAGTCTATAGCAGATCCCTTTGCAATCATTGTCCCTCTTCATTTGAAAACATCACTGGGAAGAGTTGAAGGCTATTACCAGTCATTTACCTCTGGCTGTGAATGAAGTTGAGGCTTATCTTGGAGGCACGGCACAGAGCCAAAAGCACGCATTCAATGCAGATCTAGGGGGTTAAAGAAAAATGGTTAAGCCCTGCAGGAAACTTGCTTATAGCACTATTTTGCTTCAAGGCTAGTAGAACTAGCCTTGGTGATAAAAGGTAAGCTGATAAATTAAGCCTCCTGGAAATTAGGGGCACTGGAAGAGACCCTGAGATCCCCAGTGGGATTTCAGTTCACAAAATGTGCTTCCAACTCAACTCCTGGTCTCAGCAGAACTCCTCAAATGAGAGGATTTATCAACACACTTTATTGGTGCCCCACACAACCATCCATCCTCCATTATTAATCTTGGTGGTAGTGACCCGACCCCATTTGCATGTAATCTGTCCTTGGTTGGGCAAGTGGCTGCTTCCTTCCTCCAATGACTCACAAAATTGCTCTGCTCCCAGGAAGAAAGGCCTCACTGAGGGGAGTTGCTAAATCAGAGCACTTGGTCCATCGTTATCAGTAAAGAGTAAAGATGTCTCCGGTCAGTGTGGGACTCGGTAGGTAGTTCTTTTGTTTCATTGTCATATAAAAGGGGAAAATACTTTTGAAAAATAATAAATTTTAAACACTTCAAGCTCTTACTACTTCACTTTAAGTGTGGTTTGCTATATTTTGCAGGCTTCTAATTCACTCAGAGAATTACAAAATTTCTAGCCAGAAGTACCTTTGGGTAGCAATTCAACATTGTTTTCACTGACACTAAAGCGGAAAGAGGGACCCACTCAGAGAGACACACGACCTGGAAGACCAGCTTCCTGCCTTCCAACCTCCAGTCCAGGAGCAGCCCTGTCTATTCCCTGACCTCTCCCGTGATTTTCTAAGCAAGAATAAACACACATGTGCATGTACACGCACGTGCTCGCGCGCGGGTGCACACACACACACACACACACACACACACACTCATGGTCCCCGAGCAAAGAATTGGGCATTTACTGCTTCATGCATTTAAAGAAATCAATGTCCAATCATTAGTTGTCCATCAAACTAGTGAAGCAGAGACCAATGGACACATGATAAAAAATAAAGAATGTACAAAATTAGTCCCCAAAAGTCACTAAATGAACAACAATAAACCCTGGGAGGGGAAATATGATTCCCAGAATTGCTGCATTCTATTATAAAAGATACCCAATTTCCACCAGAAACATTACAAAACAGGCAAAGAAACAAAAGTGTGTTTTAAACACAGTGGGGGAAGTAGCCAAGAGAAACCTAGACAAAGATTTCTTTTGGACTTACTAAACAAAGATTTTTAAAGACCTCTAATAAACAGGTTCAAAGAATTAAAAGAAACTACCAAAAATTAAAGGCATGATAAGAATGTTTCAACAACTAGAGGTTATCAGTAATGTGATATTAAATAAAGAATGAAGATCTTTGAATAACTTAGCCTTCCACCTTAGGAAACTGGGAAAAGAAGTGCAGTCTAAATGCAAAGCAAGCAGAAGGAAGGAAATAGTAAAGCTTAGAATGGAAACAATAGTCGCTGTGTGTTATCTCTGGGAAAGTGAGCCCCTGAGAGGAGACAGCCATCTTCACAGGCGATGTGAAAGGGCGTTGATAGCATGTTTCTGAGCTAAGAGTTTGAGGTGTTTGGTTTCTACAGAGTATCATTGTTGCAAAGGGCCTTGGGCAAGTGATGGGACAGACAAGTAATATGAGATAAACACCTACTGTCATTTCCTGTTCCCAGAGGCAAGGTCCAGACTCCAAGTTTTGACAGTTCTAAGAGGGTCAAACCTCAGATTGTCCTGCCTGTGTCCTGCCCCCCAATCCCCAGTCACTTTCACCTCTGGTAATTGTAAGAGACACTTTCCCATTCTTTGCAAAACCGTCCACAAGTGGCTGGATCAGCAGCGACAAGGAGAGAAAAGACCCTTGACAAAGAGAGCTCTGGACCTGCAGTGACCGTTGCAAAGGTTGAGAAGGATCCCAGGAACACATGGCAAGAAGGGAGAGGCATGCGGCTGGCAGTCTCCAGTCCTGCATACTAAGTGAGGAATCCCAGGCTGGAACACCCATTCTCCACACGTGGTCCCTGGGAGCGTGACCCCAAAACCTCTGAACCAAGAGTACACAAGTATTTGTATGATTCACTGCCCAAGGGAATGTACAGATGGAAACATCAGGCTGAAACAGACTGAGAGGTAACATCTATCACATGTTCAATATCAATTAAAATGATGACACAACAGCCAAGAAAGTGAATACAATCTCAGGCTCCATGGACGTAAGTAAACTGTCTGCAACAAGAGAGCATCTCCCTGTGGTCTGACAGCCGGAGGGCACAGAACTCCTTGCCCCAGTCTAAGCACCACCATATGAAGAGGGCACACAAACAAATGACAAGATGGCAGGTACTTGAGGGAGACTGAGTAACACTGGCATTGTCAAAGGAATAGGGTGGGAAGGTCACTGGGAATTTAAGAAAAATGTAGGAAGTGTAGCTAGAGAAGAAAAATATTGGCACGGGGAAGTCAGAAGTAGAAATGAGATCGTATCCCAAATATTTTAAGAGCTACCACGTGGAAAGAGGATTAGATGCTATTTAGGATGATTGATTACAAAAGGCTATACTAGAATGAGAGTCACCAGGGGAGTGGAGGCAGATTTCAACTCCACACCAAGATGAGCTTTTCTGCCTAGAAATGTCCTCTTGCTTTTGGCATAATTTAGCCTCAACATTAATTAAAAGCCATTTAGATAAGAAACCAATATTTGCTATTCCCTTGGATAGTAGCTTCAGAAAGATTTCTGTGAAATTACTGATAATAATCTCAGGGAGAAATGGGAGAATAGAGAAAAAAAATTCCCTAGGAAGAGTCATATTCTACAAACCACCCATTTTTCCAATGATTAAAAAAAAAGAGCAAAGACTTCTAGTAAGTGTTTTGGTGACTAGATTCAAAATCAAATGTGGAAATTAAACATAAATTCTATTCCAGCAAAAGTTCCTAAGAAAATGGGGAGAAACTTTAGTAATTTGAGCTTTCAAAGGATGGATTGAGAAACAGGAGGGTCCATGGGTGAAGAGTAGGATCCTAGCAGAGGACCCTGGAAAAGAGATTTTTGTGTTGAATGGGAGGGGCGAGGGATAACTCTAATGCCCCCTAACCTGAGCTTTCCAGGTGTCCAGGGAGGAAAGCAAGCCCAGGCTGGGCTCAGAGTCTTGGCTCAGCCACTTACCAGCCACACGATCAGGTCCCTGACCTTTCTTGACTTCTTTCTCCATCTGAAACATGAGGAAGCTGGACCAGGTGATTGCTAAGAACTTTGCTAGCTCTGGACGGTAGGCTTCAGACAGAGTTTGAGAGCAGAGGCCTACTCCATCCATACACTTTCTGCATTCGTTTATCAATTAAACTTGATTCCTGAGACAACTGCTGTACTAGCAATCATAGGAATATTTTCTAAGCGAGCAAATAAACCAGGATAAAATAAAATTTTATATGAAAACTCTTACACACAAATTCAAAATTGATGTCACCCAAAAAGGGAGTAAGACCCAGTCATCCAGTTAATGGCACCAACCTGAAACTACAAAGGTAACCAAACCCTTTGAGTAACTTTTTTAAAAAGCTATATGTGCTTCACAGCAATTTTTATCACCTGCACAAGGAGAAAAGAAATGCCTCTGAATAATTAAATACATTGTTAAATATTAAATACCTCCTACAGGCAGTGAAGTGATCTATTTATCTGGTGTCATTCTCTTTCCTGGTACTACCTGCATCTATTCATGCTCCACGAACACAAGGTCAATGACCTTTTAACAGAGGAGGATCACAGGTCGAAGCTTCCTCTCACCTGCCTGGCTGCTGCCTGGATCCAGGTGGAAGCAGGCAGTGGATGGTTAGGAGACAAATTGACAAGGCTGGAGAACTCTCGATTCCAATTCTGCAAGGACCTGAACAAAGGGACCGGAGAAGTGGCTCTGCCCTCTATTTTTTTCTATTAAGTTCAAAATATTTATTTTCCTCTTCTAACTTTTCCCCCTTTCTCTTTCTTCCTTCTCTCTCTCTCCCTCTCTCTTCTTTCTCTCTCTTTCTTAGAGAGAAAACAGAGGAAACATTGATCAGTTGCCTCCCACAAGTGCCCGCAAATGTATGTGCCCTGACTGGTAATTGAACCCACCACCTTTTAGTGCCCAGGACGAAGCTCCAATCAACTGAGCCACTTGGCCAGGGCTTTCAAGTTTCAATGAACCCTAAGTGAGGCTATTTCCCTTTTTACTGGTAAGAAAAAAAATAATGTATTCATTTTAAAACTCAAGAGATACCAAAAATATTAAGGTCAATGGCTCTGATGAATTTGGCAACACTTCAGTACCATTCAGGTAGTAGGGCCTGTCACTCTGTGCTCTGTGGCTGTGAATTTATTTTTCTCCTTATTGTTTTATATACACACATGCACATGCACACACACACAGAGAGAAAGTACCCGATACATACGGTTGCCTTTTCACCTCAGGATGCCTGATGCCACTTACTAGTTCGGGGACATGGCAAATCACCTTAAGTCTCCTAACCTCAGACTTATAGATAAAGCAGGATAAAAATAGTCTGGCTAAGTAAGTAATGTTTACCTTTCTCTTCTTATTTTGTGCCTGCTCATAAGTTCTGCAAAGTTGTAATTTGTTATTAACTACGACTGGCTGAGTATAACATCTGAATGCTTTCCAAAGCTGCACACATGAACACTCAGCCAGGGGACAACACAGTGATATTTCAAAGTATGACAGGGCATTCTGCATTGTCACCACCACTAAAGGAAGCCATTGCCACCAGAGCCAGGAGCCAGGAAAGCCCTGTGCTCTACAATAGCCAGGAACAATGTGCCAACCAAAATGCCCATATGCCTTTGTCAAGAAATACTGGAAGACATTTCAAAGAATCACACCCAAGACTGTAAAAACATTAAAACATACCCCTAGGATGACAAATGCAGAGAATAAGAGTCATGACTAGCTAGGAATAGGCCAGGGCTCTTCCTGCTCCACCACCTTTTTTTTTGGTCAAATAATCTTTTTTTTATTTTTTTTTTATTTCACTACATTTTTTTTATTAAATCTTTATTGTTCAGGTTACATTTGTTCCTCTTTTTTTCCCCCCCATAACTCCCCTCCTCCCAGTTCCC
>NW_005370872.1:620074-640333 GCF_000412655.1 Myotis brandtii | reverse complement strand
CAGCTGTGTCTGCTGCAGTGGGAAAACTTCTGTCCTCTGGGGGGGCGCTAATCTAGCCTTTGCCTGCGGCGATCCGGCAAATGGCTCTGCGCAGGGCTTGGGCGGGGCGGGCTCAACAGGGCGGGCGGAGGGAGCCGTTATGGTGCCCTCAGTCCTGTTCCCAGAGGCTCTGCTTCTCAGAACCCCCGGAACCGCTGCAAACCTCGGAGGGAAAGCTGCCTTCCAACTGATGCCAGACACTCCCGCTTCTCCCGTTTGGGTCCGAGTCCCCAGCGATTCGCCCGTATCTGGAGCTCAGAGTCTGAGACTCCCCCCTGACCGAAAACGACAACCGCGCTCTCAGCCACCAGCCCGCTTTGCGCGCGCACCTCCGCACCTGAGTATTTTCCACACTGCGCCTCCTCTGAGCCTCGGTGTGCTGTTATTTTTCCTTCTAGTTGAAGAGTCTCTCCTCAGCCAGCCTTCCTGTGGTTCTGGGTGATGTCCGTTCCGTCTTTTAGTTGTATTTTTGAAGTGGTTGTTTGCGGCAGCAGTCTCCGGTGTTTACCTATGCCGCCATCTTGGTCTCTCCTGTCAAATAATCTTTAATGGAAACATTTTCCATTGTAGTAGCCGGACAGCCGGACATTCCACTGCACCACTGTTGATATCATCTATGATGTCACGAGGGTGGCAGCCATCAACATTGCGACTGGGCAGGTGTTTACCTATGCCGCCATCTTGGTCTCTCCTGTCAAATAATCTTTAATGGAAACATTTTCCATTGTAGTTCTTAACTAGCCGGACATTCCACTGCACCACTGTTGATATCATCTATGATGTCACGAGGGTGGCAGCCATCAACATTGCAGCCCACAGACTGGGCAGTCCCCAGGATCTCTTTAATGGTTCCAAAGAGATCTCTAGCTAACAATCGGTGCCGCATCTGTCAGGCAATGCTGACAATCTTACCAAAAGTGATATTTCCACTTAATGTTTAATGTTTAGTGCTTATTTTTTTTTTTCTTCTTTCTGTCTCTTGGAAGGCTCTTGATGATCAGGGCAGAGGCAAGAAGGCACTACCTCAGTCTGGGTTTGTCTGTTCTGAACGGTCAGTTTCACTGTAATCCTCAGACCCTTCCAATTATTGGTTGCTTTGGTGATGTCATCACCAACCTTTTTCAGAGACAGGCCCAGGGAGCCAATCTGGGGCTCAGGGCAGACGTGGCACCCACTTCCACACCAGTGCACCTCAGGTATACAACTTTGATTTCGTTGGGGTTGAACTTTGGCACCATGGTGGAGGCAGCTGGTGTCAGATGAACCCGAATTGGGGACAACTGAAGAAAGTTGCATCTGACCCTCCTGCAGGTCCAAAGCTGAAAACTCCACATGTATTGACGGAGCCTTTACACAGCTCTGCACAAGTTCTCACCACGCTGGATTCTAAGAGCTGGATACTCTATTTTACTGAAGTGATTGATCAGGACACACCTTGGGAACAGAACAGAACTGGCTGGATAAACAGGTCTAACAGAGGCCTCAACCCCCTCACTGAGAAGGGTACACCAAACGGAGCACATGGGGCTTTCTTCCCATCACTTTTAGACAATCATTTCAAACAAGCTGCTTCTTTATGGCATCCACCCATGTAACAACCAGCCAATGCAAATAGGCCTGTTCCTTAAGCAATCTCAAAAATGTATTTTTATTGATTTTAGAAAGGGAGGGGGGATAGAGACGTCAATGATGAGACTCATTGATTGGGTGCCTCCTGCACACCCCTGCTGGGGATCCAGCCAACCTGGGCATGTGCCCTGACTGGGAATCGAACTGTGACCTCCTGGTTTTTAGGTCAATGTTCAACCACTATACCACACCGGCAGGGCAATAATGCAAATTCTTAATCTAATGTCCCTAGTGAATGCATCTTAGTCACATAGAGGACACTAAAATCTCTCCCTGAAACCTGAATTGCCAGAGTGCCATCACCCACAAGTGCCTGGGCCATGAAGCCACAACAGTATTTGAGATACAACACCTTAGCTGTCTATCAAGGTTGCCCAAGTCCCAAGGCCAATTCTTGGAGACCTAATATGGATTTGGGGTTTCTGGGGCCTGCCTGCTCACTTGGGAGTTCCTTGCATAGGTAGGATGGCATTAGTTCAGGGTGGGAACACAGGCCAGATAACCTTGAGGTTACTAATCTGGCCGAGGACAAGAGGAAAGAATTTGTAGGTTCCACAGTAAGCATGTAAGTTATGACAGCTATAATTAAATGGCCACATATCCTCCTACCAAATGCACAGTCTCAAGGGACACTGTGCTTTCTATTGGAATACTGGCCAGCAACTGCCACTAACATGTAAACTTCTGTATACCCCATTCACGTCAATATCGATTCATGTCATTGCATCAACTAAAAACGAGCTTTTCAGCTCCCACACAAATTGGCAACATTACAAGGATGACAAACTTTATGTACATGCCTATCTTATATGGGCTTGGCTTCAGCAGTCCCTTTCATCTGTGAAAGTCACTTTACAGACCAAGAAAAAAGTATGCTTTTATCCTTAGGCAGTTATACCAAGACAATACATAAGAATGTATGTGTGGCCCCAGCTGGTGTGGCTTGATTGGTTGAGTATCTTCCTGTGCAACAGGAAGTTGCCAGTTTGATTTCCCTCAGGGCACATATCGGGACTGTGGGCTTGATTCCCAAAAGGGGGTGTGCAGGAGGCAACTGATCGATCAATGTTATGCTCTCACATTGATGTTTCTCTACCCCTTCTTCTAAAAATCAACAAACTATTCTTTATTTTAGAACATGTGTGTATGCATGCATTTACATGTATGGTGGGTATCTGTATACATAATGTATATATTTCATTGGTTCTCTTAAAAAGAGTAACTCCACCCCCCCCCAAATAAACACCCCTAAATTTAATAATCACTCAAAAAAAAATCTACCTCCTTGCTTTCCTAAGTCAATTCCACTCTGTTCCAGTGATACAGACTGCTCTGGAGCAGCCAGTCATGAATGCTAGGGCTCTGCTACTATCTCTGCACACTGACAGGCACATCCCAACCCCAAAGGCACCACTTCACGGGACTATCTTATACACAAGTATAAACCTCTCCACTAACAAGTAAGCGTTAGGGTCATCTCTCTGAATATATTTGTCTTCTACAACTTTTTCCATAATCTGATTAGGTTACAGGCACTTAGCAAAACAGGAAGCTTTCCAAAAGCCACCCATACAAACATACCACTGCTCAGAACCCTCTAGTTGTGCATGAGTTAATAAAACTGACCATATAGGATAACGCTGTTTATTAAAAATATATCCAGGGAGAAGGAAGTCAGTGCATTTATGCAATTTTACATACACATCTGTAGTTTGAAGTTCCATTATTCCAACAGTTCATATAAATCACTGTTTCAGATCAGAGAGAAAAAAATGCTTTACACAGGAGATCAGCAATTGGTTATAGGTTTGGTCATGAGTAGGCTTGTTGTAAAAATAAAACCACCTCTTCCAGTATTAAAGAATGTTTCCTTTATGCAGGCAAGTCTTTAGAGTTAAGAACTTTTCCTTGCACAAGAAATTACTTCAAGTTCTTGGAAAACAGCCAACCCTCCATTTTCTAGAAATATAAATGCTATATTCTGTCTGGGATCTTTTTCTTTTGAGGTAACAAAGGAAGCATTTTCAGTGATCTGACACTAGTTACCCTTGAGCTGGTATGCCAGCTCCTGCCATGGCAGACCTAAGACCCATACAAGAGCATTTCTCAGAGAGTTAGAAATACAGAGTATGACATTTCCAAACAACATTCTTATTACAGTAGGGAAAAACGGGTCATAAAATCCAGACTAAGATAAATGAAGAGTTTGATCATCTTTGCTAAAGGATAGACACTAGCATCCAGAATACCCTCAAAGGATGTGGTTTCTGAATGCACTAACATGTCTTTCCCCTGCAAGTCTCCTTAACTTTCCCCCCCCCTCCTTGAAGTATCAGCGACATCGCCATTTCCTGAGTTTGTACTCACTGACAAAAATCGGGAGCACAGAGCACAGCCTCAAAACCTGATGAAGCACAGGGAAGACAAACCTCCAATTTGCTGGCGAGAATCCTTTCTGTGGAAAACCAAGACTTGAACCTAATTTCTTATATGCAGAAGTTGGGGCTTCGTCACTCAGCCTTAGGGACTTTATACACAGGTGGCCCTAATGAAGTTCTGGAGTGACTAGTCACAGCCTTCTGGAGTTCTGTACTGAAGTGTTGTCCAATGCAGAAAAGAGGGACTTGGGGTACTACCTTCTTTATAAACTGTGAAGGTGAGAGGAAGTTTATCAATATAAACACAGGAAACCAGAGCTGAGGAACAGGAAGAGAGAAATCTGTACCCTTATGTGTGGCTGTGTTTAAGGTTCCTGCTAAATTAGGCTAAAGTATGTACAACTTTCTCCATGTCTGTCCCCAATTAGACTACCTACAATTCCCTTTGGGGAGGGAGGGGGGATGGGGATGAATTACATGTAACTCCCTCTCCCTTCCTTCTTAAAAAGAAAGTTAAAAATATACAAAGCAGATTAAACCAGTCACTGTCGAACACACCATGACATACTTGGTGTTAGCTGCCCAACATCTGACTGACTCCATCTCAGCAAAATTAAAGGACAACAGAATATTAGGACACTACCCAACTGTTTACGCATTCAAAGGATATCTAAAAATTAGTGCTTGTTGATAGGATTACTAAGCAAATAAATTTAAGGCATAACTGGAGAAACAGCAAATGAAATAGAATACATTTTCCCTACGATGCAATATTAAGGCCTCTGCCAAGGGAGACTGCTTTACAATGGGGAAGTCTTCCTGCTCCTAACTAACCAAGGGTTGCTGAGGAAAGTGTAGGCTAAAGACTGAGTGTTTAAACAGGTAATTACTGACTCTTAAACACTCAAGCTCCAGAACTGGATTAAAAAACCATCATAGGTACTGGTTAGACGGTCAATCAATGAGGGCAAATCTGCCAGGGCCACAACATGAAAATGTCAAATACAGATATTTTAGTAGGAGACATTACTTTGTTTATACACAGGTCTAAATGTTAACAACAGAACCCTGATTTAAAAAAACAAAATGCTATGTTCACGCAAAAATCTTTGTGCTTAGTTTGTAAAAAGGTATCAGAACAGTTGAAAACAAATCGGTTCATTTGTTAACCTAGCGCTGCTTGATTAAACGGCTTAGTTCCTATGCTCTATCAGAACTGCAGAAATGCCACCCCTTCCCCCATGTCAAGGTACAGCTGCTCTCACCTGTCAGAGCCTCTGCAGGGACCAGGGAGACAGACCCCTGAGCAGCTCTTACAGCTCCTCACACTTCACAGAGGTCACTGCCCGAGCTCAGTGTGAAGAATGCGGCACGTGGGGATGAGCACCCACTAGGGGATGCTCCATGTAAGGCCATTTAAGTGGAAAACGACAGTCATGAAAATAAAACAAACCACTCAGTTTCTTTTCAGTGGTAGAATAGGGAACAAAGGGGTTTCTACATCAATTAAATAAAACTTTGGAACAATAAGTAAAACAAAAAAAATTTTGATTTCTCAAAAGTTCAATTAAAAAAAAAAGACCATCTTTCTTTTTCAAAAAATTTGAATTATGGAATTTTTCTCAAATTTATGCAACAGGCTTAATTTTGACCTTAGAAAGGAGTCTCCTCCCATTTTCTCTCCACATTTTATGTTCTTCAAGTTGCTATTATAAAATCTTTGAAAAGCAAAATCAGCCATGACGCGGAATCATGGAGATGTAACAATTTACTTCAGAAATACATCTACACAAATTATGCATACAGCACAGAACTATAAACAAAAAGGTGAAGCAAACATTATTTATTTTCAGGTAGAAACATTAGCCTGATGAATTATTGCAGATTTGAGAAATCAGCACATAGAACTACTGGACAGAGCATTGCTTACAGGTGCTTTTATCTGTGTGGAGACAAAGGCTGAACTGTTTGTCCCAAGTTATCGCTGGGAGGAGGGGGGGGGGGGGGAGTGGAAGAAAGACAGACTATGAACAAAAACTTAAAACAAGAACATGGGAGAAAAAAATTATTTTACTCCAAAAGGGATTTAAAACTGCTTGTTTTCTTTAAAACTTTACATCAATTCAAAATGCTCTGGCCATAGAATAATACATACTGGATGGCCCAAGCTGTACACTTTGTAACCTACACAAGAGAAATGAATGAATGAGCTTTCCTTGCCTCTGCTCCAGGGGCTGTGGCTGCTGGAATCACCATGTAAACATTCCTAGTGTGTCACTGGTAGGAAGCCAGCAAGTAATACCCTACAACTATATTAAAACTAAGCTCTAAGAAAAGTCCACCCAGTTACAAAGGCTGAATTATATAGACAGTATAGGTCAAGTTTTGACTTTTAAATTATATCTTAATTCAGAGAACATGGAACAACAAAAGCCCATGGCTAATGAAAATGTAACAATTGAGTGTCATATACAAAAAACTGTGTGAACTGCACAGACAATGCATGAATGGGGAGAGAAAATTAGAGGGAAGTGAAAAGCACACAGAGCTAACCTACTGAACTATTTGTCAAATAAGCATGAGCTTTAATTTCTGTACTTATGTACAAGAGTTATCTTTGGAGGAAACAATACTGCAAACTTAGCTAGATGGATACACACAGCCCAGAATTAAACTGCACAGCGACATTTATTGTTTCAGCCTGGAAAAACATCCCCTTTTTCAAATTTCACACAGCAAAGCAAGTTAAAAACTTCACTCATCAAATAAATGATAATTTAAACAAGAACTTGCTAAAGAAACCTCATCACAACAATGGTTTAGGGCCTGATCACTTTAAGTCCATGGGGCCATTAATGAATATCAACCAAGTGTCTCTTTTATCATCTGCAAGCCGTTTTTCCTACAACAAGAAGGAGTAACATGTTTCCTTGACTCAGGTGATACATTTAGAAAAGAAATCATGATTTGTTTTCTTTTGCTGTAACAGGCAGACACTGCATTCCTCGGTGTAATCAGGAAAGATGGAATGATTGCTGCCCTTCTCTTGCGGCTATTAACAGTTTTTCCCGCATTATCTCAAGGCTTGAATAGTCCGGCAACTTAAGATAGTTCACACAAGTCATTACGGAGGGCAAGAAGTCATCTGGGTTTTCTGTCGATTCGAATGTCTTCCGAACAATTGTCAAGGGTGGGTTCAAACTCCGGAAGCCTAATTTAGAGGGAAGGAAGAGAGACCAAGGACTCAGTAAGTGTACAGGATGCAAACAACCAGCTTAGAGAACACTTTCTTAGCCATGAGAGGAGTCAGACTGAAATAATAGGCATGCCTTTTTTATGCTACGACTATCAGAAAACATTACACTGCTTTGCTGTATAATATTACCACACACACGAGGTACTATTTCTTCCTTGGCGATTAAACCTACATATTCAATATACATTTAGTGCATGGAACCTGGCATCTGCTTTATTTACTATAAAAAGTCATTGTATAACATGAAGGCAAACAGTTTCCTATGTCTTCTAACTTTTAAAAGAGTACCAACTCATACCTATATAAGTATGTTAGGACTCAACTTTGAACGTTCACACTACAGAATACCTTCTCATCTAAGATCATAATGTACAAATGTCAAAAGCAGCATTTACAGTGTATAGTAATCCTATTTCAATGTGTTTAAGATAAATCTCTACGAGTTTTCCTGCCAGTTATATCTGTTAATGAATTACCTCACAAACCAAAAATTGAGAAATATTACCATACTGGAATAACTACGAGGCACTGTAAATCAAATAAAGAAAATCCCGCTATTGGTACTGAAGTACACACACACACACACACACACACACACAGTTATAGCTAGCATCAACAGTGTACCCACCTCCAACAGGCAATCTTGGGCTACCTGTCACAAACTGGAGAAATAACCTCTGCTGCTCATTATCAAAACTACTGAGAATCTCAAACAAAAACTTCACAGCCCGACTGCAACAGAAATAATTATTATTATTTCATATTAAAATACAGATTTGAATCACAACACATTGCCAACTCTCACAATAAGCTAGAGACTGTCAAATTTAAGTATGACTACATATGAATTCACATTACAATGAACCCTGAAATCAAATTTGCTTCTGCTGTTATAGCTAGAATTCAAGTGGAATGTTACTGTTATAATAACTAAGATTTGTGTGGGATTGTTCAGATATCCCTGTTTTACTATAAATATCAGAAAACCTCCTTTAATATGTAGACAAATTAGAAAATAACCCCCTTTTATTGTTTACAATATATACATACATAGACTACCAAATTCTAAGCTATAAATTGAACCACTGGCAGACCCCAGCATTCACCTGTCATGAGTGTAACCGTGATCTGGCCTGCAGCATTCCATCAGTATCTTTGTATCCCAAGTGTCTGCTTTACTGCCACACAGGAGTTGATCCAGCTGTGCATTTAAATAAGGGTAAAGAATTACTCAAGATAATAGCTGTATAACAGATTGAAGTGCATACAATATGTTTCATAGTATGCCGAAAAGGTCTGAATGTATTAAGAGTATCATTTTTATATCAAAGACTTCTGCTAGGACCTCTTTAGATACTGTGCTCTTCTAATGCATTTACACATTCAATTTCCCCTTCTGTTGCACATTAATAGGAATTCTGCCCATTTGTCGGGATTTAGAGTTCTAGAGAAGCCTTTAATTTCAAACAAAACATCTGAAACAAACACTTGATTTAAGTTTTCCTAACTCTTCTCAGTTCTTTAGAAGCTTTAACCTGATAACCTACTTCCAACCAAGTAGATTTTTATAAATCCTGGCTTTTGGAATCACAAGGGTACTCAATAAGGGAAGCCAAGAGATAGACTACTGAGCTGGAGAGCAGTGGGAGAAGTAAGTTAAAATGAGACATAGCAAATCGGTAGTTTTTCACATTTTGTAAAGAGATGCACGTCTATGCCATACAGTTGTTTAGGGCTATATGGGGACCCACCTATCCATTACAGAATGATTGTTAGAAAGCAAAAAATGCCTTTGTGTCCTTGGAAAATCTTAAACATCAGTTTCAAATCAAACCATCTTTTCTTTAGTTTAACAGCCCATTTGCAGAATGAGTATATACTTTTGAGAAAATCCAATTTAGGACATACGAAATTTAATATTGACTACCTGTCACTGTCAGGTACTTCATGTATCCTGTTCAGTGAGACAGAGGTTATCTTAATTTTATAGACTAGGCAGTCAGATTAGGTACAATTACTTGGATATGGTCACACAGCTAGGCAGTGAGGAACAGGACTCAAATACAGGAGCAACACTTGCTGTTTTCAAGTCCAGGTGATACTTGGTGCTTTAAAGTGCTAGGGATGCCACATGCTTCAATAGTTACCAAACCCAAGTGGACATAAAAATAATGAGATTAAAATGCTGTTTCAAAGATTTCCAGATTCAGCCAGCAACGAATGTGTATTCTAAAGCTAGTATTGAAAAAAAATTAAAAAGGTTTGCGAACTGGGGAAACCTAACACCTTCTGGACTGGTTCTATGACATTTCATGTAGTCTGAGATTCATGTTGCATTTTAAGATGGCTAGAAAAACTATGCATAAAGTCATATTTTCCATTCTCAAAAGTATTCTCTGAATTTGGCAATTAATAAATTAATAAATTAATTAATAAACACTTCCTTAAAATTTCAAGGACTAACTTGATTCTTGAAACCAAGTCTCATCTAATCCAGGAAGTGTAGTTAATAAAAAATAACAACAAATAAAGACAGTGTGACCTCCTCAGTATCAGTTTCATTATTCTGGACCCATGGCTCTCCCTGCTAACCACAGCAGTACAGACACCTAAGTCCCATGCCCCATCAAGCATCCAGGTCTCAGTTGACAATGACACTATGCTTACTCAATCACACATGGACCCCACTCCCTTATATTTAATATTTATATTACACTGAATATTTATATAGTTCATATATGTTATTTATACAGTATAAAATGTTATATTTGATGTTTAATATTTTTCCTTGCTCAGGAAATGGCTTTATCTTTCTCAAAAATCCACCTCTTGCTCCCAACCCTCTTTTTGTTTGCAACAGTGGAGTCTTCGACTAAATAGCACAGAAATACTCCACTAAGATAATTAAGGCACAGAACTAGAAATGAACATTTATTTTAGATATAAGATACTCACCTCTTCTGGGTAGAAGTACTGAAGATGACTGAGTGGGAAGACTGATTCAAATCCATCTCTGAATGAATCAAACTGCCTGGAAACGCCTTCATTTAGTGCCCAGAATATAACAAGCTGCAAAAGAGAAAAATCTTTTACAAACTGTGACAAGATTTCAAATCTTTTTCCGTGACAAAGTACAGTGAAACATTACTTTAAAAAAAAATTGGACAAGTAACAATTACTGTTGTTTTAAATGTGAAATTTTTAGTTTTATATCCTGTTAAGTTCTTAGAACCCAACCCTCTGCTAAGTATGTGCACGTAGCAAAAGGCACACTATAGAAATGCAGTCACATAAAATTGAAGGGTAACAAAAAGCATCTGTAATTGGCCCAACATTATCTAGTCATCAATCACTTTGACTATTTGTTCAGAAATAGAGGACATATTCAGATAAAAATAAAAACATTATTATAAATTATTTTCAGAGAACCTTAATCTGGATGTTAATGCTTCATTTAATAGTAAACTGAAAGAAAAGCAGCAGGTAAATAGTATTTAAGATTCTCTACTATCGTCTCTCTCTCTCTCTCTCTCTCTCTCTCTCTCAAACTGGTGAAGAAACCAGAGCTAAAAATTTTCAGAGGTTCTATCTAAAATCCCACACTTAAGTTAGTGGAAGAGTTAGGTCTAGGTGGAGGGTAATATTTCATCTTGAACACAATGCTCTTTCCACTCAATGTCTAGAAAAACAAACAAACAAAAACTTCAAAAAGTAGCAATAAAGACCTCATGGGTTGTAATTTAAAACATAATTTATATTCAATATAAAATTATTTTTCCTTAATTCAGCTTATAAAGGTAAGGACCATGAATTGGCAATTTGAAAAGCCTCATCAAACCCACAAATGTGTGAGAGAGAGAGAGAGAGAGTGTGTGTGTGTGTGTGTGTGTGTTAGAGGCAATTTTTATCTGGCGTGATAGCGATTTAGTCACAAGGGATGGCTCCTTTTTAGTGATTTCTACTCAAACTGTGACAAAATGTGAAATGTGATCTTCTAAGATAGTATTTAAGCTTAAGAATAGCAAACTCAAGATTGTATAAGGCATTGTGAAATATCCAATATATCCTCTCATAGAACAAACAAAGCTAAGGCTGAAAAAGTCAACTTCATGCAGTGATCCCACAGGTCAAAGGTCTCAAACTAGTCCGTGCAGGCAGCTAGCTGGCACCTTGTGCTTTAGTGGACTGGCCCCTTCCCTCTCCTTCAGAGCAGTAGCCACAGGCAAAGCTCTGCATCACCACAGATGGTCTTCTCCCCAAAGGACGCCGCGATTACATACCCTTAGATACTCTTCTAGATTATAGATAGTGACGGGTATATCCTTTCCTCCTTTCTTCAGTTCGATGTTGGGAAACCCTGGCAGAGTGAAATCCAATCCCAGATCTTCAACTGAGCAGCCATTCATAGTCAAAGTTTCTAATGCATATCGTAGACTCTCTTTGGTCTACACAAAAGGAAAGGGGGTTGTCAAGTACCGTCATTCACTTAATTATGTTTTTGTGTTTATAAAATAAAAGACATGCTAACACATTTTATGGGTTCTTTTAGCTCTTAGCCTATTTTTTCTTCTTTTGTCATAATCTACACATGACCAAGTCACTGAGATAACAAAGGAAATAATCTTAAACACTTCCGATTCCAACTGTTTTTATATGAGAAACAAGATCTCGAGTGTTCCTTCATAATGAGATGTTTGCTACTCAATTTGATCATATTCACATCAAATTTCTCAAAAAGGCTAAGATACTATGCATAATGGTCTACTTAAGAGTGTGGGCTCTGGAGTCAAACTTTTCATAAATTCTTGGCAAATCTTAATGAATTCAATATATGTATATAGCCAATACTGAGTAATACAATATAGTTAGGAAATTATAAATTCAAGTAAGTACAAACAATGCACTATCTAGTAATAAAAATATTTTTTCTCTGCAAAGTCCAAGTCTAGAGAATACCTTGTAAATTCTTAATCAGGACTAGAATAACAAATATATATTCATATAATAGCACTACAGTGAAAAAAGATTCCAACAAAGAAAAATCAAGTCACACTCTTATAAAGAAATGTTAAAAGCAGTTTGTATTATTCACTTTTTAAGTGCTTAAGATTATATGGTTATGTTTTATAAAAATATAAAAAAAAATTCTTTTAGATTAAGCATGAAAGACCAACAGGCAAAACCACAAATTCTATCTGAAAATGAAGGTATCCACTACAGGAGAAAGAAGGCAAATGGGTTTCTGGATTGGAGATGCCTCTAAGTGCAGAAAATTAGTCATTTTAAACAGACTGATTATTAAATCATTTTTTAAGACATTTGACACGGGACTCCACCAAGATGGCGGCATAGGTAAACACCGGAGACTGCTGCCGCAAACAACCACTTCAAAAATACAACTAAAAGACGGAACGGACATCACCCAGAACCACAGGAAGGCTGGCTGAGGAGAGACTCTTCAACTAGAAGGAAAAATAACAGCACACCGAGGCTCAGAGGAGGCGCAGTGTGGAAAAAACTCAGGTGCGGAGGTGCGCGCGCAAAGCGGGCTGGTGGCTGAGAGCGCGGTTGTCGTTTTCGGTCAGGGGGGAGTCTCAGACTCTGAGCTCCAGATACGGGCGAATCGCTGGGGACTCGGACCCAAACGGGAGAAGCGGGAGTGTCTGGCATCAGTTGGAAGGCAGCTTTCCCTCCGAGGTTTGCAGCGGTTCCGGGGGTTCTGAGAAGCAGAGCCTCTGGGAACAGGACTGAGGGCACCATAACGGCTCCCTCCGCCCGCCCTGTTGAGCCCGCCCCGCCCAAGCCCTGCGCAGAGCCATTTGCCGGATAGCCTCAGGCAAAGGCTAGATTAGCACCTCCCCAGAGGACAGAAGTTTTCCGCGGCAGACACAGCTGATTCACACAGCCAGTCGGCCTGGTGGTCAAATCCCTCTAGTATTAACTACAACAATCAAGGCTCAACTAGAACAAGACTGCGCACAAAGACCACTAGGGGGTGCACCAAGAAAGCATAAAAAATGCGGAGACAAAAAAACATGACAGAAATGGAGGATATAGAGCTAAAAAACGCAATTTTGAGGGCTTGCAATAAACTTCTGGAGAGCCTCACGAAAACTAATGAGACCCTCGATGCTATGATAAAGAAACAACTAGAAATTAAGCATACACGGTCGGAAATAAAGAATATTACACCCAATAGCAGACCAGAGGAGCGCAAGAATCAAGCCAAAGATTTGAAATGCGAAGAAGCAAAAAACACCCAACCGGAAAAGCAAAATGAAAAAAGAATCCGAAAATACGAAGATAGTGTAAGGAGCCTCTGGGACAGCTTCAAGCGTACCAACATCAGAATAATAGGGGTGCCAGAAGATGAGAGACAGCAAGATATTGAAAACCTATTTGAAGAAATAATGGCAGAAAACTTCCCCCACCTGGTGAAAGAAATGGACTTACAGGTCCAAGAAGCGCAGAGAACCCCAAACAAAAGGAATCCAAAGAGGACCACACCAAGACACATCATAATTAAAATGCCAAGAGCAAAAGACAAAGAGAGAATCTTAAAAGCAGCAAGAGAAAGAGACTCAATTACCTACAAGGGAATACCCATACGACTGTCAGCTGATTTCTCAACAGAAACTTTGCAGGCCAGAAGGGAATGGCAAGAAATATTCAAAGTGATGAATACCAAGAACCTACAACCAAGATTACTTTATCCAGCAAAGCTATCATTCAGAATTGAAGGTCAGATAAAGAGCTTCACAGATAAGGAAAAGCTAAAGGAGTTCATCACCACTAAACCAGTATTATACGAAATGCTGAAAGGTATCCTTTAAGAAGAGGAAGAAGAAAAAGGTAAAGATACAAATTGTGAACAACAAACATGCATCTATCAACAAGTGAATCTAAGAATCAAGTGAATAAATAATCTGATGTACAGAATGAACTGGTGATTATAATGAATCAGGGACATAGAAAGGGAATGGACTGACTATTCTTGGGGGGGAAAGGGGAATGGGAGATGCGGGAAGAAACTGGACAAAAATCGTGATCAACCGAAGGACTTGTATGCATGCATATAAGCATAACTAATGGACATAAGACACTGGGGGGTAAGGGAGGGCAGGGGATTGTCAAGGGGGGGGGGGGAGGGAAAAAACCAAAAAAAAAAAAAAAATAAAAAAAAAAAAAAAAAAGGCATTTGACACTATGGGTTCCAGATCAAGCAGCCTGGGCTTAAATTCCAGCTCTCACATTCTGGGTATGTGACCTTGGGCAGCACGTTACTCAACCTATCTGCCTTGGGTTTCTCACGTGTAAAACTGGGATAATAGAAATACCTAAGTCTCACAGTGTTGTTGTGGATTAAATAAATTAACATATGTCAGGCACCTGGAACATGCCATGATTTTACTTTCTTTCCTTGCTTCTATCCTTGGGCCATTATTTACCTAAAAGATAATCGATCCTAAATAAGACTATAGTAGTTTAAAACTTACAAAGTTGCTAACTGTAAACCTAAGTGGTTCTAAAAATCTGAAAACAGATATTGTATTGAAAATATGGACTTGGCAAAGATCTGGCTATTTCCCTTAATAAGCTTATTTCTCCAAAATCACCAACAACTACCAATTAATATGGGAGCTAAGATGAATTCCCTTACAAATCATCCTCCCTGACACAAAGGCATTCTAAAACCCCCAACTGTCTACTGTAAGCTCCTCTCCATTTTATTAAGAGACTAGAGGTCTGATGCACAAAATTCGTGCACTGGGGGTGGGGGTGTGGTCCCTCAGTCCAGCCTGTACTCTCTCCAATCTGGGACCCCTCGGGGGATGTCCGACTGCCCGACTGCTGGTTTAGGCCCGATCCCACAGGGCCTAAACCGGCAGTCAGACATCCCTCACAATCTGGGACTGCTGGCTCCCAACCACTCGCCGGCCTGCCTGCCTGCCTGATTGCCCCTACCGCTTCTGCCTGCCAGCCTGATCACCCCCTAACCCAGTGGTTCTCAACCTTCTGGCCCTTTAAATACAGTTCCTCTTGTTGTGACCCAACCATAAAATTATTTTCGTTGCTACTTCATAACTGTAATGTTGCTACTGTTATGAATTGTAACGTAAATATCTGATACGCAGGATAGTCTTAGGCGACCCCTCTGAAAGGGTCGTTCAACCGCCAAAGGGGTCTCGACCCACAGGTTGAGAATCACTGCCCTAACCCCTCCTCTGCCACAGCCTGATCGATGCCTAACTGCTCTCCTGCCGGCCCGTTTGCCCCCAACGGCCTTCCCCTGACAGCCTGATCTCGCTCCCAACTGCCCTCCCCTGCTGGCCTGATGGCCCCTAACTGGCTCTGCCTCAGTCCCCCACCACCATGGTTTTGTCTGGAAAGAAGTTGGGTCCCGGAAAATGGCCGATCGACCCGGTCTTACTAGCATATTACCCTTTTATTAATATAGATATGACACTTTCACTCTATAGAATCTCTTCTCTATTCTTAATGGGAGTTGATTTAACTTTGGTCCATGTTACCTGCCCAATATAAGCTATCTGAGTCTGTGCCATTTTTTAAAAATACAACTTTGCCTTCTTCTAATGTCAGATACAGAACCACTACTAATCTCAGACTGAATGAAATGACTTTTTAGTAAAAAATATCAATTAATGATATAAAACTCAAGATTACCCATGAAATCTAAAAGAAACTTCAATATGTGTTACCAAAATATAGTACACAGCCACTATGATTTTTAAAGATATCATCCTGAAATCTCTCTAGAAACAAATGGACTCTTCCTAAATTCAGCCACATTTCAGGAAAAAAAAAAAATCAATCTGTCCTAAGAACAGTTTTATTGATTCAAATGCTTACTAAAAGAATTCAGCCTGACATAGTATCTGCCCAGATACATAACACCCATATAAAATTTAACAAGCAAGAGGCTTTGATTTCAGTTAGGAGTGTATTTTATTTGCTAATCAAGCCTTTTACTCACCAACTGCTGTTATTATAGGCCCTCTTTCTTACTTATTATAAAATCATGTTTCAGTTGTGATAAAAAATTAAAGTCTTCTAAAATAACATAACTGTGTCAAATACAAACCACTTAACAAAGACCTCATCTTTCTACAATAAGAAACTGATCCATTTGGAGGTTTCCTCATCTTGTAAGCCTACCTGGGATTTATCTTGTTCAAGTCTTTTCTTTTGTCTGACAACGTCTTCTAGGTGATACACTGATCTGGCTACCACTGGGTCAATGTCAAACAAATCGTGTGACGTCAGTGAAGTTTCTTGCCGTAGCATCCACTTATAAAAGGGTAAGCCAAGGGGAAGGTCCACCTGAAAGGGAATATGCAAAATATTATTTTTAAATATATTTTACTGATTTTTTACAGAGAGGAAGGGAAAGGGATAGAGAATTAGAAACATCAATGAGAGAGAAACATCGATCAGCTGCCTCCTGCACACTCCCTACTGGGGATGTGCCTGCAACCAAGGTACATGCCCTTGACCGGAATCGAAACCTGGGACCCTTGAGTCCGCAGGCTGACGCTCTATCCACTGAGCCAAACCAGTTAGGGCGAATATGCAAAATATTTTAAGTCACAGCTTCTAGAATTGTCTCAGTTCTATAACTGACATGTCAAGAGGTCATTTAAATAGGTCAAATAATCCTCAGAGGAAAACAGTCCGTAGTAAGGACTATTTCCCTCATTATATGAAAAGAGTCCCCATTTAAATTCAATCTGGGGCCCTGATATTATGAAATTTTAAAAATACTTAAGTATTCTATTTAAACAATGACCCTATAAAATAATTTTTCAATGATGGACATATAGTCTCCATAAGGGCTCAATATCAAGCGATGTTTAGAGGAAAGAGTTAAAAGAACCAACTAATTATCATTAAAAGAAAAGAAAATGGAACTTCTAAAATAACTGGTGAACAGCCCATTCTTCAGTTACAGTGAAATTGTAAGCTTGTGAATTTGACATCAAATGAAAATGTCTTCCACATACAAAGTAGCTTATAAAATGTGAGAAGAGGAAATGGAGGAAAGTCTAGAAATATTCAAACCTCTGGGAATACTGATTTCCTTGGATTATTTTCATTCTAGCTCCCTACTGGCAAATTACTGTAGGTTTAATTACATACTCATGCTTTCCTACTGAATTGAAACTATGATATCAAATATTTCAGAAATATATCATTAAAACCATGCCTGATTCTGAGCCTCTGCTTCTAGCAGAACATGGGCGACAGACTGGCATTTGGACATCACCTGGGAGCTGGTATGAGAATGTAGAATCTTGGGCCTCACCCTTGAACTACTGAATCAGAATTGGCTTTTGTAACAAAATCCCCAAGTAATTCATATGCACATTAAAGTTTGTATAGCACTATTTTAAAAATACAGCATTAAGCACATGGGATTAGGCACTTTCATAAAACACAGGCACACAAAAATTTATAGAAAAGCAAATAAACTTACCAATCTGAAATCCATAATAGCCTTGGCCATTAATTTTCCTAAGAAGCGAAACTTCATCTTAACCTTTGCAATATGAGCTGGCTTTGCTGTCCTACCAAAGGGAAGCGCAAACAGGCCCTGGAGGTTTTGAATATACTTGGTCCCTTCTTGGCTTCCTGTAAATGAACAAGTGACCAAACTTTACATACTCTCTCCCAAAACAAGACAAAACAAAAACTGGTAACTCAGAACATTTAAGAAATGCAATATTCTCAAAATCAGAAAGATCATGTAATTAAGTCCTCTAGAGCTGGAAGGGCCTCCCTTAATTGATAAATAGGAAAAAGGCTAAAATAAATTAAGGTCAGAGAGAATGGTCCTCTGCTACAAATTAAATATATTTAATGAATTGTAAGGGCCCTTTACCTGATCTGAATAACACAAATTGACTGACTAACTCAGATTAATATTACCTTTTGGATTGCTGAGAGTAACTTCTTCACCTCTCCAAAGACCCAAGTCAGCTCTCTGTAGTTCCTGAGATACAAGTGCATAAAACTCCAGTGTAGGCCCAAGACCTGTACCAACCTACAGAAGAATAAAAGTAGAACAATTTCAAATTTTAGAATTTGCACTGCCCCCCTTTTTTAACCTGCAAACCTCTTGGCAATGTGGATACTAACAGGAACTATTTATCAGGACGCAGTAGAGATTATTTCTCCAGCTGTCCTGACTGTATTTCTTCAGTCTTGATCATCTAGAACAGTGGTTCTCAACCTTGGCTGCACATTAGAATCACCTGGGAATCTTTTTAAAATCCTGATTTCTGGGCCTCATCCTCCGGAAATTCTGTTTCTTTGTTACTAATGTGGCCCCACCCCATAACAAAGAAACAGAATTTACGGAGGATGAGGCCCAGAAATCAGGATTTTAAAAAGATTCCCAGGTGATTCTAATGTGCAGCCAGGGTTGAGAACCACTGATCTAGAATAAGAGCTAGCATCCCTTTCTAATTTCCTACTCCCCATGGCCCAAACTTAGCCTCAGAGAGTACATCAGTGCTTCTCAAGCCCATGGTGTACTGGGATCTTCTGAAAGCTGTTTAACATGCACACATGGGGGATAGGCATGCCCGGAAGACTCTAATTTAGTAGGTGGGTCATTTCAAGCCTGGGCATTGGTATCCTGAAACAAGCTCCAAGAAACTATATGGTCTGAGCTTGTATCCTGAGAAAAGTAGCTATATACCTTACCCTCAGGGACTAAGGCAGCAGTTCTCAATCTGTGGGTCGCAACCCCTTTGGCTGTCGAACGACCCTTTCACAGGGGTCGCCTAAGACCATCCTGCATATCAGATATTTACATTACCATTCATAACAGTAGCAACATTACAGTTATGAAGTAGCAATGAAAATAATTTTATGGTTGGGTCACAACATGAGGAACTGTATTTAAAGGGCCAGAAGGTTGAGAACCACTGGACTAAGGCATGGTCTGCATATGGCTGTCTCTCATTCTCTCTTTGGTGAATGGCAACTCTGAAACCAGCTTAAATGTCATCTCCTTAGGAAAAGCCTCCTTATATGCCCAGTTACTTTGCTCCTTTTCTTAGGATTTACATTTCAGCTACTAAGTACTTACCATATTTCACTGTCAGCATTTCATTATATGCCTGTATATCACACCCGAGGGTAACTTTAACAAGTTAACTGCCACGATATTTTGAGTTTAATTAACATGTTAAGCACCCTGTCAGTCACCGGTGACTGACACTATACTTTCCATCCGGAAGACAAAACAGGCTGGGCGCTTAATGTGTTAAAAAAGGTCCGCTGCTTGCGTCTATAGACGCTTATGGCATACAAATGGTTAATTCACCTCTGTATCCTCTACAGTGCCGGAGCACACACTAGCCTTTAACAGCGGTTTGTTAAATAAACACAAATAAGGGGAGGTCTGAATCCATACCAACACACACTAGGCTAACTTAGCCTCAGAAAGTACACCAGTGCTTCTCAAGCCCATGGTGCACTGGGATCTCCTGAGAGCTGTTTAACATGCACATGGGGGGTAGGTGCATCCTGAAGACTCTGATTTAGTAGGTGGGTCTTGTTTTGATCCTGGACACTGGTATCTTGAAACAAGCCCCAGAGATAACTGTACAGCCAGCTGTAAATGAACATGCCTCCTCCATGACATACATGAGCCTGGGGCAATGTTCAGCCTAGATATTCCTTCATGTTCTATCAAGGTCCTACCAGCTCAGACATTAAGCTAAATATGCAGCTAAGGACAAGTTAATACCAAAGTCTATAGGCTAAATCTAACCACTGTCCTGTCAAGAAGGCTGTATTTCACGTGTACGGTATTTGCAACTAATGGGCACTATTTTACCACTAGAGGCCTGGTGCATGAAATTCATGCGTGGGTATAAGCATAACCAATGGACATAAGACACTGGGGGGTAGGGGAGGCTGGGGGAA
>NW_005370872.1:598197-620031 GCF_000412655.1 Myotis brandtii | reverse complement strand
AGAGGGGGGGGGGAGGAGACATATGTAATACTCCTTGTAATACTTTAAGCAATAAAACAAAATTTAAAAAAAAAAGAAATTCATGCATGGGTAGGGTCCCTAGGCCTCGCCTGTGATCAGGGCTGATCTGTGGGGTGACTGGTGGGGCGATGAGGGGCCCCCACTGGCACCCGCCTTAGCTGGCCTGGTGCTGCAGGCTCGCCACCCATCACTGCCAGTTGGGGCCTGCGGGCTGGGGGCAGTTCCTGTGTTGAGCATTTGCCCCTGGTGGTCAGTGCACATCATAGCGACTAGTTGTTCAAACTTTCGGTCAATTTGCATATTAGGCTTTTATTACACAGGATTATCACCGTTACTTTTAAAAAGTATCCAAACTAGTTTAAAAGATTAGGTGCAGTCCACCAAAGGTAAAACTCAACTTTCCAAACTGATCTGTTGGGACCTGGTGACATGTTCCTAATCCCCCCATCCCTTTGTTAGTTTTCCACAGCAGTGAAAGGTATCAGCATTCAGCCCACACTCCAACCCAAACCTGGGAGCCATCTGTGGCTCTTCTCAGTCTTACTCTCCACATTGCAACCAATCATTCAACACTAAGCCCGCCCCACCTTCAAAACATATAAACTATTACCACCAATATCTCATCTGGTTTCTGCACCAGCATTCTTGGCATCTCACAGCCTATACTCACAGTGCTAAGAGAGAGCCTTACAAAACATAGTTTTGTATCATTCTTCCACACCCTCTGAGGCTTCCTATCTCACTCACAGCAAAAGCTCAGGTTAAAAAAACTGCCCACGTGTCCTATGATCCCTCCTCCCACCCTCCAGCCACAGTCATCTGCCACCAGGAAGGAATGTTGCCTCAGGGCTTTTGCATGTCTGTTCTTTTGCTAGAGATATTCTTCTCCTCAAATGTCACCTTAGAACACCCTGTCCCCTCCCCATCATGCTCCATCTTCCTATTTTCCTTTCTTTTTCTTCATCTCATAGCCACGTGTATGAGTGTCTGTGTGTGTATTGACCTCCCCAAACTAAAAGAAAAGTCCCATGACGGTAGGGACTTTGTACATTTTGTTCTCCACTGGGTCTTGGAGGAAAGAAAGGAGGGGAAAGAGGAGAGAGAAGCAAAGAGAGAAATGAATAAAACTGCAGTAATACCTGATACCCACAAGATGGTGCTTTAAAGTCAGTTCTTTCTCCCTTTAGCATACTACTCCTATGCTAAGTAGAAATCACAGATCAAATCAGTCTATTTCCTTTATCCAAATACTGTTATTTCCATAGGTAAAACAGACAACTTAAAATATTAAATGACATGAAACACTCAAATGTACATCAACTGGTGATGAAACATACTATGAATGGTCTATTACTATTACTCAGCAATAAAAGGAAACAATAGCATGGATGAATCTCAAAAGCATTATACTAAGTGAGAGAAGAGTAACAAAAATGGTTACATGCTGTATAATTCCATTTATTATGACTGTAAAAAAGGACAAAACTACAGGGGCAGGGACAGGGGATAAAGAGCAGGCACTGACTGTAAAGTGGTCCAAGAAAATATTTTGTGATGGTGGTTGTATTTTTTTCTTGATCATGGTGTGGTAGTGATTACAGACTGTATACTTGTCAACTCTTACAATTGTACATCCTAAAAATGTACATTTATTATACACAAATAATATCTTAGTAAACCTGTTTTTTTTAAAAATTTCCAGATGTCAGGTAATTCCCAATTATCTTTTAGAATTTCACAGGACCAAGAAACTCTAATGACAATCTTATCAAGGACACAAATCATGCTCAAAACTGTCCTGACTCAAAAACTCACCTCATTTTCATACTGAATTTCTAACATGGCCCGTGAGCTGCCAAGATCCTGCATCACAGACTCGGCTTGTTTCAGCAGCTCTTCTCTGTTCACAGTACGCTACAAGATAAAGTACAAAAGTGAGGAAAATAAGTACACATTACACTTTAATAAACAGGTGCTACTTCTTGAAGTGCAAAAAAAATTAACTAAACTGCTAAAAAACTATTTTTTTACAAAGCATACCTCAGAAAAGGTTAAGAAGTAGCTGCACTGCTATAAACATCGACAGCATTCCTGGCATACATACATGAAGAAAAGTTAGATGTAAGTGTAATTTTTATCTTGAGCCCATGGCAAGTTCAGAAAATTCAAGTTGGAGAAGGATCTCTGAAACACTGCCAAACATCAAAGCAATTCAGGGCTGCAGTAACTTAACATATCCCTGGGTGCACTTATAGATAGGCAGATGATGAAGAAATAGGAATGGAGGTGATAGGTGAGCTGGAAACCTATTACTGGCCCTGACCTGCAGAGATCCGACAAACTCTACTGCAAACATCTACTAATGAGATTCATGAGGACGAGGAAGGTTTTGGCAGATCTCCAAAGTCTACCAGCACAATTTTTATGGAATCCTAATGACACCTATCAAGATAGGAGTAGCGAGTGTTGTTTTTTCTTTTAAAGTATAATGTTTTTGGTTTTGTTTTGCTTCTCATTCCTTCCACTCCTCTTCTTCTGTCATTACTAATGGCTCTTATGAGACTTTTGGAGATAAAGGTTTTGAGAAGACAGACTCGCATAAGAATCCTCAGCAAGAAAGAGGCAGGAGAGAAGTCTTAAGTAAAAGGCAGTGTAGTGGCATAAGTGTAGGACTGGGTCTCAGATGCAAATGGCTTAGAGCTGTGTGTTTTAGGGCTATGAATGTGGAGCCAGATTAGAAGCACAGGAAGATGAAGTCAACAACACAGGGGGCTAACTGGTCTATGGACATAAAATGTATCAAGGATTTTGTTTCAGTTTCTTCTAATTGGAGTAATTTGCTAAGGGAATGAAGGAGAGCTGATTAATTCTACCTACTGCATAGGGATCAATTATAAAAATAAAAACCTAACATGCTAAGTGTCTGACCCTTTGACTAGTCGCTTAGCTTGCTGCACAGTGGTTCTCAACCTTCTGGCCCTTTAAATATAGTTCCTCATGTTGTGACCCAACCATAAAATTATTTTTGTTGCTACTTCATAACTGTAATGTTGCTACTGTTATGAATGGTAATGTAAATATCTGATATGCAGGATGGTCTTAGGCGACCCCTGTGAAAGGGTCGTTCGACCGCCAAAGGGGTCGCGACCCACAGGTTGAGAACCACTGTGCTAGAGTCTGGCCGATCGGGACTGGGCGAGACGGGCTGGACATGCCCTGGAGCCCTCCCACGGTCCCTCCCCGACCCCGATTGATCGTGCACCAGTGGGGTCCCTCAGCCTGGCCTGTGCCCTCTCGCAATCCGGGACCCTTCAGGGGATGTAGAGGCGGTTTTGGCCCAATCGCTGTAGGCCAGGCCGAGGGACCCCATGGGTGCACGAATCCATGCACAGGGCCTCTAGTCAATTATAAAAGGGGGGCTAATTTGAGTTCCTAATTTAGAAAGGAAGAAAGCCTCAGCAAGAAAAGACAAGATTTTTTCTTGGCACAAGAGTTATGAAGACTAAAAGATAAAAGAACTATAGAAATTATTTCAGAAACTGAGAAAAAGAACTCTAACTGGAGATTGAAAAAGACTCATAGATAGCACAGTTCCAAGAGACTAACAGGAAAACATGGATAAAAGATGATTACAAAAGATAAGCAAAGAGAGGACTGTGACTAAGGCAGCCCTCTAAACCAATAGGTAAAATTAGATGTACCATATTTCTAGTTTTCCCATTATTTTGAAAATCTCAGTTTGATTTATCTTTAAAAATTGGTGGAGAAACTTACTTTTTTTCTATCCAATCTAGGTGCAACTCTGCTATCTTGAGAATCAGACTGGTTGATTTCTGGGTTGGTATCAAGTAATCTTTGCATTGCTCGGTCCCGATCAAATGCAGTTACATAAAAAAGCATTTGCCGGGTATCAAAAGGGAAGAAAAATGGGCTGTAAAAAGATGTGATATAACTTTATTATCTGAATTAGAATCAGAAACCATAAAAAACCCTGTATTAGAAACAAGTTTTAATATGATACAGAATACTTGTAAATATGACCAATAAAAATGGTCTAAGTAAACTAATTTTGAAGAATTTCCTTAATTCTTGTATGAAATTTGTTAAGTGATCACATAATAATACATTAAGTAGCCTTTCATTGTGAAATCTGAAATTCAATCATTAAAATTCTTATGTTTGAAATTGAAATCAAGTCTATTCAAGATTGTCTATAATATACCCAAAGACCTTTAGGAAGTATAACATGACTAGTGAAAGCTAAATTTTAAAATCTGATCAACACTTCACAAGTTAGTGACCTACCCCATTCCATATATACACAAATACTGGTGGCTTTACCAGTTCATGATTTTTCTCTTAGCTTTAGCATTTCTAAGTCACTAAAAGATGCAAATGGCAGCTGCAGTAACAGAGGTTCTACTTGCCTCCTAATGTATGATTTTGACAGAGCTACCAGAGCACTTCCTGTGATGACATGAATGTTCAGTATTTGTATCTGCCTAATACAGGTAGATATGTGAGCATGTGGCTAGTGTGACTAAAAACATAAATTTCTAATTTTATTTAACTTTAGTTAATCTAGATGTAAATACCCACATGTGGTTAGTGGCTATTATACTGACAATGCAGTTCTATAGTTTCTAAGAATATAGGTGTGGACCCAAGCAGGATCAGAGAATCACTCAATTCCACTTTTGGAATCTGATTTTATCGTGGCAGAGGATTTGAATCTCCTCAGTCAAATATCCTTGTGTACTTTTCTATTTCATATAGGCAGACATATACAATCAGTAGATCTAGTACTAGTTCCAGCTTGCCTAGTCTGTTTGGATGCTAAAGCTACACTAGTAAGCAAGCTGTGATCAAATATGACAATGTTACTAAACACATTAAACAGGTTCACTAAACACTGTTTCTGTAACAAAATATAAAGACCAATACAATGATAACACTCCCAAGGCCACCATTATAGAAGTGGTAGTCTTACCAGGTTTTTCCTAGTTCAGTAAGCCATGTTGGGATGTTTCCTGTCATGATTACTAAAGGATCTTGAAGCTGCCTGTTTGCTTTTGCTGTCAACTTACTGTTATTAAATTCACCAGTTGGAATAATCTCCTTGCACAATGCATTCTGCAAAATGTTTAAGAAAAAAGTCCATATGTAGTAAAACAGGACTATATTCAATATCTCTTCCTTTATCCCCAAATATGTATACGAAGTGCCCAGATTTCACTTGTTTTCAAAATATAATATACAGCTTCTCATTGTTGTGTCCTAACACAAATGAGAATTTCTATAATGCATAGCTGAAACACCTCAACCCCCACATGCCATGAGTACTGGCTCAATCACTGATGTGGGAGCTAATACTTTATGTAAGGCCAACTCCTTCATTCTTCCCTACATTATATAAATATCAAAGGCCGCATTCAACTTTCACCCAACTCTTTACTTAACATACATCTTAACTTAGATAAATGAACTTTGGGTTAAATGTACATAAAGAATTTTAACTATAATAAAAGTATGTTCAATTTCATGCTGTAGCTTAACTTCACTGGGCCAGGATCTCTGCATTTAACTGAGTCACTGTTTCTGTTTCTAGTACAACAGGAAATTCATAAATCACTAGACAGAAACTATAAGATAACATGTAATGAATAACACATCACAGAAAACTTCAGTAATACTCACATCATACAAGTAATACCAGTATCGACTAATGGCATGTAAAACTCTTAAAAGAAGAATCACATCTAATGATGGATCTTCAAAAGTTATATTTTCAGGTGGTGTAGGTATGAGGTAAACTTCTAAAGGATTTGATACTGATGGGCACACTCCATCTAGAGGGCAAAAGATCAAAGTAAAGTATTATAGTTAGAAAAGCCAAGCTAATGGAGCCAGTGTTATCTTATCATGCCTAAAAACAGTACTTGTAAATTGTTAAGATTTAATGCTTGGATCTTATTGGTAGAGAATTGATAGCTTGAACTTTTTTTTTAAACCTTATATATAATTCATCCAGGTTTATGAAATTTATACTTTCCTTCCCATACCCAAATAAACATCATAAAGGAGAAAAACTAACTTGTTTGCATTTCTTTATACCAGAAATAATAACTAACAATAAAACAGCCAGAGAGGAGTAAAGACAAAATGTTTGAATTTAAATTCAGTTATAGAAACTGCCTGTATATTTCAGATTTGGTTATTTAATCCAAGGCTTATGACAGGGTAGACTGTGACAGATTCCAAGTAGGAATTGTGATTCCTCTATTCTTATATCTCACCAAGTAGCATGAAAATAAAAATAAATGAGGGATTGACACTGTTGCCATTTGCTTTAACTGAGCAAAAGAATTAAAAATCACAACACTATCATTGCATAAAAAAGGCGAATTTTAGCACCAAAAACAAAAAACAAACATTTCAAAACAAAGACCCCTTTAAAAAGAATAAACTTGGCTTTATGGAAAAAAAAATTCCTACAATGCCCTTATTTATGTAAACCAGGAAAATTTCATCAACTGACACCAGTGTTTGGAAATCCCTGATAAAGGCAGTCCCCATGGAATGAGAATGTGGACAAATGCTAAAGCATTACCATCATATAAAGGAGGGGAAGGAAACCAGCAAAATCAAATGAGAAGAAAATGCTGTAAAGAAAAAGAAGTCCTTTAGGAGATGCTATTACACTCTACTGGCAAAATTTTTTATTCCTTCTACATTACTGGATTATACTATCATAATGAATGCCAATAAAAATTAAGGGCCAATCTGCCAATCAGTCTCTTCTTTAGAGAATGTGTTCTGTTACTGAATTTGTCTAGCATTCATGCAAACGTGAGTTCTTCATGAAAAGAATGAGTTTTTCCCAATTTTCTTTCCAAATTTAATTTTGCAGATATTTTCGTTTTCATGCTCTAGACTTTAAAGTCAAGGGTTCAATTAAAAACCGTCAAATGTTGGTAGTAACTTCATTTTTTTCTAAGTTATACTCAAAGATTTTACTACTACTAGATAGAAATAAATCACTCCTTTAAAACCATGAAGACAGGAAGATACTGACCCAGGGCAGTTTTCCCTTCATATTGCAACTTACCATGCCATAACTCATCGTGCTTTTTTGCATTTCTAGGGGAAGTTTTTGTTGGAGCTGTTTGGGCTCTTCCTCTTTTACCACCAACACAATCTTTATTACTTTCTTCATCCTCTCTCACAGGTTTGTACCTAAAGTGACAGGGGTAGTTAAACCAAAAGCAGATTTTAAAACTGCAAATTATTTTACAAGGCCAAAGTGTAAGCCACAGATACTAGAGTTACCAGAGAACTCTGTGAGATCTATCCTCTCTCTCCCTACTTACATATGCAGAAAATTACCAGTGGGACTGCTTCCTAGAAGAGAACACCAGCTTAGGAGTTCTGAGAAGAACAGCTCTCTTTAAATGTAAGTAGCAGACATTCACAAACAAGACAAAGTTGCATCCAAATGTTTCTTAAGATTCAGAGATGCCCCGATTTCTAATAGCTAAAGGAACATCTTACAAAAATGTTTGTCTTATTTAAAGACTGGAAATAAATCTAGAAAAGTAGATATATAAACTATAATTATATCCAAGAATATATTTTGTATCTAGTTGACTTAATGAGGAAGATAAATACACACACTCATGCACCCACAGGTGCTCACACACAAAGATAAGATATTTGAAGAGGCTTTTAATGATGAAATGTAGGATTTAGGGTCCCCTCTCCTTATGCAAGTCAGCCATTAGAACCAATTCCAAAATACACAAATAGTGTCAAAGTTGGAGAAAACAAACAAAATCATTTTGAGATTTACCATATTGTATGAGTCTTCGTCCAAATACCAGCTCTTCCTAGAGGATTGCTCTCATCATCAGTAGATTCCCTTTCATCTTCAGCCTGTATACTGAACTGCCGTACTGCCTGATACACAGTCATGTTATACGGTAGCAAATGTTCTCCAATGTAAAATTGTAGCCTGTGTCTTACATTTCCTGAATTTAAGAACTGAGCAGCCTGAATGAAGCAAAACAGAATCTATTTAACCTATAGGCCCTGAACATTATGCATGACAACATGGTGGGAATAGTACCTTACCAGAGATTCATCTATTTCCTCATCAGAGCCATCATCATCACTGTCTTCATCGTCTTCTCTTACTCTTCCATAACCTAAAAACCCAAGAAGGTTGTTCAACTCCTAGCAAATTTTACACAACAAAGAAAAGCCTGTATTTACGTTTAAGCTAATATAGTCTTAGAAAAACACTTTGATCTACAAAGCAGAAACATCTAAGAAAAGTGTCAAATACAAAATGTCATTTCTACTATATTCCAACAAGAAAAATTAACTCATCACTCAAGTAAGCAGTCAACCTCTACTATGTTGAACACATTTCTATATACTACACATAAAATAAATGACGGGAACACAAGTTCTTGATGCTAGGTTTTAATAGAAACAGCAATAAGAAGGGAAATAATTTTAACTCCTTAATTTTATCCCAGAAGTACATACAAACACACAATATACATTATGAAGAGTACCTCTAACTACAAGGTATCTCTCAATCGCTTGTACCAAAGCCAGGGGGTCAATCTTGACAGGTCCACCCTTCCACTGCTTCACATTTGCACAGTCTGGATGTCTCTGTAACTGGCATTTTAACTGGTGTGTGTTGAAAAATTTTAAAGCCTGTGATCCTCTGTTAAGAGAAAAGCTCAAGATAATTTGTGAAAAAAAGTTATTCTATTATTTTCAAAATCAACAAAATTAATTCAAATAAAAGCAAGATAATACAAACTCTGCATTTTCTTAAGGCACAAAGTAAACACCAGCAATTCAAGACATTTATTATAAAATGACAAATAAAATGATGTCTGCTATAAAATCACTTTTAAAACTTTACTGTTGGCACACAAACTTATATTAGTTTGAGGTGTACAAATTTTGCTATATTCTTTTGAAAGAAGTAATTCAATAGCTACACCAGTCTAAATCTGGTAAGGCTATTTAACTGTTCATTTCAGAAAAGGGCTGGCAGGAGTAAGATAACAGATAAGCTTAAAATATGGTTATCTACGAGGTTCCATAAAGCATGTAAATAGGGGTTATGGGAAAGAATATTCCAGTACAGTGGGGCCTTGACTTACGAGTGTCCCGACTAATAAGTTTTTCGAGATATGGGCCGTCTCTCGGCCGATTTTTTGCTTTGAGTTTCGAGCTAAAATTCGGGTTACGAGCCAGCTTCAGATACCCCACCGCTAATTGGCGCAGCGAACGTCACAGTGAACGCCACATCAGCCCAGCATCACGTGTCTCACTCGTTCACTTTAATGATTTGACATACGAGTAATTTGAGTTACGAGCTCTGTCACGGAACGAATTAAACTCGTAAGTCAAGGCCCCACTGTATATTGATATATAAATATGTACATACTTATTTAATAGTATATAAATTTGGATAAAAATGAAAAGCTTCATGGTTTTCTCAGCATAGTGGAAAATATCCCCTCATTTTACAAAATACTCCAGTATGGCATAATGATCAAAACTGAGTATCAGCCCTAGCTGGTTTGGCTTGGTGGATGGAACGTCGGCCTGCGGACTGAAGGGTCCCAGGTTTGATTCTGGTCATGGGCAAGTGCCTGGGTTGCGGGCTTGATCCCCAGTGGGGGTCATACAAGAGGCAGCCAATCAATGATTCTCTCTCATCATTGTTGTTTCTATTTCTGTACCTCTCCCTTCCTCTCTGAAATCAATAAAAAATAAATAAAATAAAAACCTAAATATCACACTCTACATTAAATTTCAAAGTAAAAAACAACCTAGTCCACATTGATCACTTTATCTACTCAAGATGCAGTTTTAATTCAATCAAAAATTTGAATGTTTTATAAACACAGCAGATTGTGTATTTTAAGAATTAAAAAAACTAACTTCATATTTACCAGGCTTCTAGTTATAATATTCTAGGAAGCTTATAACTTCATATAAAACAAAACAATTAACTCCTACAATAATTCTTTGTACAGTATCTCATGAATCCTATAAAACTACTATATTATTGAAAAAACAAGTTTTATTTAAAACAGCAAAACTTCAAAATAAACACTTACTTGTTAAAACCCATCACAATACAAAGTTATAAGCACTCACATTACATATAAAATCACATTACTGCACAGAAACGTAAATGTTTTATTTTCTAGATCCACAAAATTCTTGAAGCATTATAAAGTATGCCAATTTATGGAAAACAGATTGCAAGTTGCCAATAGTGACTGGGTTATACATTTCTAAACCATTATGTTTAAGAAACAGTGTGATTTTAAAGATAAACAGTATTTTATTTACTTTTTAGACTATTCAATTTCTTCAGTAATAATAGCTAAATGCTCTTTAGGCAGATGAAGATGTTACCAGACCTCTTGCCACTTTACCTCAACAAGATTAATTAAGCGCAGTCAAAGGAAAAGGGCACACTTAGGCAATGATCCTTACCTGCCTCCTGTCCCATTCCCACTGGGGAAGTCATGCACTTTGACTGGAAACTGTTCCATCTGGCTGAGGCAGTTGTTCATCTTGTGAACTAATGCCAACAAAGGTGCATTACCGACTGGTTCTACTCTTCCAATGGGCTCTTCTCCAGGAAGCTAAAGATATAAATAAACCAATAGGTTAAACAAGGCCTCTTGGACAGGGAACACTCCTCAACAGGAAACTTTAACAGGCAGTTTTACAAAGGGAAACCATCTATTCTCTTTTATTGTTTCATTTGGTGGCAAAATCTGACTCAGACAGACATGAGACTATATTTTTTTAGTAGAAATATTCATGCTTTGCCACAGAAATATTTACTGTATCTAAAGTGATATTTAGAATCTACTGAGGACATCAGGTAATATATGGTTCATGTATTATATTGTAGAACTCTTAAAACCCAGAAAGCACCAAGGAATTTCAGGAAAGAGATGACATCTGTATAAAATCTTAAGTGTGGGAGAAAAGTACATCCAATATTGCTACACATCTAATGACTCTCTAATAAATAACAAGTTAAAGTAATATAAGTAATGCTCAAATCCCCACAAACTAGAAAGGCATGGTAAGGAGTTGCACTCACACACAGGAGAGCTATCCTTGGCCCTACTACACAGATGAGCCAGAGAAACTTCCCTAGAGATGCCTTGTCTTAAGCAGTTGTAAACCAGTAGTGTAAAATCAAGTTTCCAAGAATAGTTATTCTCTAGCTCTCAGCTACTGAGGGTAAAGAAAAAGGAGCTACTCTAAATTCTGGCCTTATAATCCACATTGTAAATATGACTAAGCACTTTTGAATGGAATTTTTTTAATACAGATGGTCCCCAACCTAAGACGGTTTGACTCACAATTTTTCAACTTTACAATGGTGCGAGAGTGACAAGAATTCAGTAGAAACCGTGCTTCGTTCTAAGCATGGTTAAGGTAGGCTATGTTGAAGTATGATGTTCGGCACGTGTGAAACTATGATGTATTAAATAAATTTTTGACTTAAAATATTTGCAACTTACAATGGGTTAATTGGAATGTGACCTCATCCTACGTCAAGAAGCATTTGCTATGTTTTACATAAAAAGTGGAAATATATATATGTCTACCTTATGGTTATAGCTACACTATGTCTACTGTATCTATCTATCTATCTATCTATCTATCTATCTATCTATCTATCACCTATCTCAAACTCCAATAAGTTTGGAAACAAATATTGAGAATAAAATGCATTCACAGAAGAGAGACTACAATTAATGGGTTGTCCTGCAGAAAAAAAACCCCAAAGACTCAAGATACACTGACCAGGGAAACTTTGGCACTGGCTTCATTAAATCCCTATTGTTGTTTTACTGCTTACTTCATATATAAAAAACCAAGGATTCCAACTGTGTACAAGCAAACTAGAAACTTTACCTGAATATCTTGACCAAAACCTACTGGAAATTACTACTGGGATGAAAAGATACATAAGTGAACAGTGATTCTTATAATAAGATTCATGCAAACATTATTAGATAACTTACTGGGGAAGAAAAAAATACATGAAGAAATCTCTTTAATCTGATCTCTCTGGTCACAGCATCCTTTTCACTTTTAGATGTCAAATATAGCAACAGCTGCTTCACAAATCCACTATGTTGGATTTCAAACGATGAAACATCTGACTCTGAGACTATGCTACGGATTTCTACAAGGCACTCAGCTCCACCATCCACCTGAAAGAGTCAGAAACAGTATTTCTATATTAATTTCAATAGCCCTTACCAAATGCATAATTTACATTTCCCAAATGAAACTGAATTCATCCTCAATACCATACAAAAAAAGGGAGGGGCCTGGTGCACTCTTGGTAGATCCCCGGAAAACATTCACAAAAGGTTAAATATTTCAAAACAAAAAACTAGTATTCATACTACCATAAAAAGAAAAACCTTCACAATTCAACAACAACAGAGGATGAGAATTCAAATTAAGGAATAAAGAGCTATAATATAATAGAAAAATAAAAGAACACAAGGTAGGGCTTTAAATTTTTTTAAAAAAATATATTTCACTGATTTTTTACAGAGAGGAAGGGAAAGGGATAGAGAGCCAGAAACATCGATGAGAGAGAAACATCGATCAGCTGCCTCCTGCACACCTCCCACTGGGGATGTGCCCGCAACCAAGGTACATGTCCTTGACCGGAATCGAACCTGGGACCTTCCAGTCCGCAGGCTGCCGCTCTATCCACTGAGCCAAACCGGTTAGGGCAGGGCTTTAAACTAATACATTTAAAATCTGAATAAAATGGTAAATTTCTTGAAAAACATGTACTACTCAAATTGTTCAAAATACATAAAAAAAGTGAAAAGATGAAGAATCAGATGAAATATAAAAGGTTTAATAAACCTGAACCCTTTCTAACTACTATTAGAATCCAGGTGAAGGGGTTAAGGAGTGTCCTATCAGCTCAAATGCCTGTAAACTAAAGAGGTCTTAGAGAGACATTTCTAAAGTCTCTTCATTTGTCAATAAATATGGAATGTCACAAAAAAAGGTCAAAGATGAGATTTCTATAGTACATTTAATGATGAAATAATGAAGCATAAAAGCAAGTGATAAATTAAAGAATGTCAATGCTAATATAGCACATATCTAGCTAAAAAGTCTATCTATAAGGATTAAATTGGCGGAAAGCTAGAGTTATAAACAAGAAAAAAAACAGCAAGACAGAGAGTGCTGGAAGATACTGAAAAGGGGCCAGCAGGATGCACTGGATACAATACCTGGAGGTTGAGTTGTTCAGTTGCAGCACAAAGTCTCTGAAGGACATTCAATGCAGGGTTGCTACCATCCATGTTTTCAGAACTGAAATAACGCTCAACAAATTTGTGTGCCTGATCCTTAATCCAACCTTTAATTTTTTCTCTGAAAGAAGGAAAAGGAGATATAGCTCAGTGTACACAGAAAGAATTTCAATTATAACTTCTGATCAAAGGCAAATAACTGCTACATATAAAACCTTTTTTGGCCCAAGGTTCTAGACTAATAAATTCAGACTTCACATTAACCAAATTAAGTTTCATTTTGAAGATATACCTAGAGAAATGCACACATGCATGAAGAGTAAACCAAAGTTCTAACTTCTTGGGACTCTACAAGGTAGCAGTTTCCTAGGCATTCAGCTGAGAGCGATTTTACATAACTACTTTCTAAGATACAGACATATCTGCATTTCCTTTACTTGTGTTCTCTGGAGAGCTAAAGTAGAGCCCTATAGACCAGAAACAAGTCCTGGTTAGTTACATGATTAACTACAACAACTGACACCTTGCTGTCTAAATTACAAATTCAAATAGCTTCAGAAATATATTTGCTCTATTATTTTTACTAACTGAAATTCTGAAAAACAGCTACTACCAACCAAACAAACCAATCAACCAAACAAAAAGAGACTGTTTTCCAATGACATTTCACATTTTTAAATTTCTTACTTGCAGAGGAAGTAATCCTTTGTTGGTATGCTACATCCAGAGCCAACAAAATAAAACAATTCTCAAGGGCTTTAAAAACATAATTCTTAAAAGCCATAAACTGGTATAAACAGGTTAGCTGGTAGTTTTCTAAGTTCCTAAAAAACCCTCTACTCTAAGATCCTTAAGTTCCATTGTAAAGGGGAGAGGTGGGGTGTCATAAAAATACGTGTATGAACACTTCCTCAAAAAAGTCAATTTTCCAGTACCTGGATCAAAACTGAGAAACAGATTCCTTGGGGAACATAATTTGTTTGGTTTTGAAAATACATGAGTCCCAGCAGCTAGATCAAAGACAAGTATCACATGATCTCACCTATATGTGAAATCTAATGAACAAAATAAAATAAAAAAATAGGTCCAGAAACATGGAAGCATGCAACAGACTGAGAATCCTCAGAGCAAAGGAAGTGGGAGGGAAGAGATCAACAATATAACTTAAATGCATTTATGCATAACCCATGGACAAGGACAATAATGGGGTGAAGGAAGGTCTGGGAAGGATACAGGACGGGCTGAAACCGGCTCTCTGACATCCCCCTGGGGGATCACAGATTGCAAGAGGGTGCAGGCCAGGCCGAGGGACCCCACAGTTGCACGATCGGGGCCAGGGAAGGACCAATCGGCCAGACCCCAGCAACAGGCTAATCTACCAATTGGAGCGTCTGCCCCCTGGTGGTGTGTGTCACAGCGACTGGTCAAACAGTCAGACACTTAGCATATTAAGCTTTTATTATATAGAACAGGCATAACCCATGGACACAGACAATAGTTAGGGTGAATGCCTGGGGAGGGGATGGGAGTGGGAGAGGGGGTCAATGGGGGAAAAAAAGGGAATATCTATAACACTTTATACAATAAAGATAAAATTTTAAAAATAGAAAAAAATACAAAGTATTAAAAATCCATTTGATCTAGTGTGTTGTCTAGGATCGCTGTTTCCCTGTTGATTTTTTGTCTTAGAAGATCTTTAAAATGTAACACTGGAACTCAAGACAAAGCCAGGCACAGGACTTAAAAACTGAGAAAATACTACATTCTTGAACTATGCCACTTCTGAGCACACATTAAAGGTCTGTGTCCAAGTTTCATCTCCATACAATAAATGTGCTGTTTTTCTAATCAAAGAATAGAATATAGATCTTCCCCACTTCACCTATTATTGGATATGGTGTCCTTTGAAGCGGCCCTGGCAAGACCACTGACTCCTGCAGTTCGTGCTGGTTCAATGTTGCTGTTGGACTGTGCACTTAACCTTCCCCACGTTTTTGGGTTCAAGCTTGCCAGGAAAGAAGATTTAGGTGACTGAGTAGTGGTGGGGCTTTTAGCTATGAAAAGAAGAGAGAATGATAGTTAAATTATTTTACAATAACTGACAAAAACCAACTGAATTTTAAGGTTCTCATTCTTTTATTTTTCAGTATTTTCTATTTTAGAGGGAGGGAGGGAGAGAGGAATGGAGGGAGAGGGAGAGATGGAGAGAGATCAACTGAATTTATTGTTCCACTTATTTATATATATTCATTGGTTGATTCTTAAATGTGCCCTGATGGTTATCAAATCCACAATCTTGGTGTTTCGGGACTACATTCTAACCAACTCACCTACCCAGCCAGAGCAAGATTCTCATTCTTAATAGATTAGCCAAAAGAACTAAGAACACTGGGTATTCAGGAGACTTCCAAACTATCAGCAGTTTTGTTTTGAAATATATGTTTATTGATTTCAGAGAGAAAGGGAAAGGAAGAGAGATAGAAACATCAATGATGAGAATCATTGATCGGCTGCTTCCTGCATACCTCCTACTGGGGATCGAGCCCACAACCTGGGCAGGTGCAGTGATTGGGAATCGAACCGTGACCTCCTGGCTCATAGGTCAACACTCAATCACCGAACCACACTGGCTGGGCTATCAGCAGTTTTAATAGGATATTTAAACTATATCTTTAACTACTACCATTTCCCTTTTACCTACCCGTAGTTTCGTCAAAGGAATTACCTTGATTGTCTACTTTTTCATCATCTCTTGGAGGTGAATACTTTGGCCTTCTTGGCCCTCGTTTTGGCAGTCGTTTTCTCTTTAGAACATCACTTAATCGACTATCACATGGGAAAATATGAGATAAGTTTAGCAATTACCATGATTTCTTATCATCACTCATTGAAAAGCAAGCTAAAATGGCAGAAATAGGGAGTTAATAAATATTGCCACAACAGGGTATCTTCCATTTGATTATTTAATGCTGACTCTGTGTCTGTTATGTTCTAGAGGTACATAACACAGAAAATAATTAATTCAGAAAATAGCTAGCTGTTTATAGAAACTATTCAAAATAAACAAAATAGGATACCTAATTCTGTGTTAAAATGTAGTACATATAGAAAAGTACATAAAACAAGTATACAATGTGAAGAACCAGTATTAAAAAGAACTATGCAATCATAAACAAAAAGAGTGTGTTAAATCTGAGTACAATAATTCTTCCCTAACCTAAATGACAACAAGTACACAACTCTAAGTAATAATATTATAAAAATACGTTCCAGTATTACCTAAAAAATTTCATGGTGTGCAATGGCAATAACATTCTAAATCATGTATTTACAAATACTTTAGTAATTTAAAAAATAACCACACAAAATTACCTAAATAAATCTAGCAAGTGATAGTACAAATAAACCTGTTTTGAATTAGAATATATTAAACAGAATATATATAGCATTTGTGTGTTATTTTCACTATTCTTAACAACATTAGAAATAATTTGAAATATCTCTTGGAATAACAAGTTACATGCAACAGAAAAGATGAAAAGATATTCTGGTTCAGTTGGTCTGTGACCCAAATAAAACTGGCAAAATTGAAAAATTCTTCCAACATCTGCCATGTTCATCAAAAACAAAACAGGACAAGTGAACTTTCAAAGAAGAAACTTAATATGATTGAACAATTCCCCCTTTAAAAATTTACATGAACTTTACATTTGAAACTGTATTAGAAGGGAATGGAACCACTTAAAACTCTGAAAGAATTTTAAGAGAAATAGTATTTCCTCTTTCTTCAGAATTATCAACTGTTAGAACCTATAATAATCAAGTCTAATTCCTTAATTTAAATGGCACAGAAATACTGCATTTGTCTGAAATGTGTCATATTTCACCATGTACCTATGATATCTCAGGCGCTATGCCTGTGCTATATAGTAAAACCCTGCATAATTTAAGATTTACTGCAGCAGCTAGGGAGAGAGAGTGGAGCTGGGGAGGAAGTAGGGAGGCAGGCAAGGCTGTGAGGGAAAATGGAAGACAATTCCAACTTGAGAACAGGGAAGTGAGAGGGCTCCCAGTATTCTCCAGATCCAATGTGCTTAAATTGGGCCCATAATATGGGTACCACCCAAGCTCAGGGGCTTCCTAAGGTGACAGCAATTGTGCCAGAGGTCCCAATCTGTGCCCCCAAGTCCCAGATTTGCCAAAATTCATATTTAAACTAAAGTAGACAACTGCCACCAGGTGGCGCCAAAAGCAGCTGGAATCCTGAATGGGCTAGTTTCACTGGACAATGTCATCTTGCATTTTACAAGATTAAATATTTAGACCCCACTTATCATATATTTTAGCAAGATCTACTTTTCACCGAAAAAGGAGTAAAAAGGAGCATTACACCCTGAATACATCCTGAATTTCAGAACTGAGTTTGGTTCATCATGCACCACTCATACAGCAATAATAAATTTCTAACATCAAAGAAACAAAAACATTTTTAGAGTGTGATTCATTTCAACACAACAAAATTAAAACCAATACGAGGATCTGGTAATGTTCTTAATAGCACAGTAGAAAAAAGGAACTATAAACAGATAAAAAGGTAGAAGCAGATAATTTTCTTTATGTATGCTGTATGTAACACAGTAATTCAAGATTATCGAATCAGAAATGAGGACTCAATCCTACATCTGTAAAATAAGTATGTGACACTGTTATTTAATTTCCCTGAGCCTTAGTTCCCTTCTATATCAATGGAAATGGACCACGTATCTCTTGTGGTTCCCAAACATGGCTCAATATAACAGGGTTTGCAAAAAATGTTCATTTTTCTTCTCATTCCCATTAAACATCTAACAAAATACAGATGAAAAAATATAGTATGCACTCTCTCTAACAAATTATTCCCTGTGTGAGTCTCAGCCACCAGGGCAGAGTTAAAGGCAAAGAGCACAGACGTCACCACACGACTCTAACTTACCCTTGAGGGCTCAGATCTAAAGAATCATCTCTGCTGTGTTGCAAGCTGGGGGATCCCAAGTCAGCTGCAGCGTTAGTGGCAGCCGTGGCTGTTCCACTGTTGACTGACGTTGTGGACCCCAAGGATCCTGACCCATTTGTACATGCCTTTGGTGGACTTGTCAGCAAAGACTCCGATTCTGCTAAGTGTTTTACTTGATGCATTACACCTACGTAGTAATAGGAATTAAAACAAGTCAGTTTTAATCATGATCGACTCCCTGCCATTACTAAACCCATTAATGCTAACACTGATTTATAGGGAATGAATAAAAAGTACCTGGCAAATGGGGAGGGGGGACTAGATGCCAGGATTTACAACTTGACTCCATTTAGAAAAGTAGTAGGCAAATTCAGAATTAAAGAAAAATATTTATATTGAATGTCTTCTAATATTCAAAAAGCGAACACAGGAAATTTAATAGGGTCACAAGTAAAGTCCCACTAGAAATTTAAAATAAGTAATAATCAATTAGAGAAACAAAGTGCACCTGTGGGGCTTGATCAGAAAGGGAGTAAAGAACTACAATCATTAGTTAAATTCAAATGCTACAATGAGACAAGCTCTCAGTAACACTGCTGCCAAAAGTAGACCACCAGCTATGGAAAGGTGAAGAAGATTTTCACACTCTTGGAAGTGTATAGGAAAGCTAAACAGTAACTTATATGGCAGGGGTTATATCCAGGCTAGGATCATGGGAAGATGTACATGGGGATGGTCCAAGAACAATAAAATTGTATGCAATGGTGTGTGTCTCAATGCATGTGAGTGCATGCTCACATATTCACATTTTTCTGCAGAAAGAGTCCAGAGCTTTCCATCACATTCTTAAAAAAAAAAAAAAAAAAAAAAAAAAAAAGGATGTCCAAATTAATTCAAACTTCAGGCATTCATTTCACAAATACTTGTGGCAATCATATGCTAGACTCTGGGTACTAGAAATAGTATGGCCATGGATATAAAAAATGAACTCAGGGCACTTACCGACTAATGGGAAAGACATAATTTGCAAGATATTACAAATAAAGAATAAACTGCTTATGAGAGGAAAAATATGGTGCTGTTCCAACATAAAATAGGGGGATCTTACAGATGTAAAGAAAGATCTTCATAAATAAGTGATATATAAGTGAAACCTCAAAGAACGGTGGATGCAAAGCACTAGAAACAATCAAGATTCCCCAATAAACATGATATATATGCTACTGGGGGAAGAAGACTCAATATAATGGCATCATTGATCATATCAAAGTAAAACAAAAATCACCCTGGAAAAAATAGTCTAATTCTGATATACTTCCAAATCAGAAAAGTAGAACTGAAAAGCAAACAACAAAAATATAGAACACCAAAAACACAATACAGATTGCAAAATACAGGATAACCTAAAGCTAAAAACAAAAACACATGCCAAATGTTTATATGAGCATGGAAAACATCAATTTGTACATACTCCTGAATTGTTAACTATAGATATTATCTCTGGGAAGTGGAGCGAGTCTACCTTCTATTTCATGTTAATATGTGGCGTTGGACTTTTTGATTATTGCATTCTTAAGATGTGAATATTAATCCAGCAAAGGTGCTCAAAAAATGGAAAATAGATCATATGCAGAAAGAACCAGGATTGTTGGTAAGATAGAAAACAAAGCTAAAGATTACTTGAGGGGGAAATACCATTATTTTCTGTACCCTCACACAAGACTAAAGTATCCTAAAAGACCAAAAGAGCCATCAAGAGATTTCTGTTGATGAGAAAGAACTTCTTTGAATATCTTGGCAGGTTATAAAAGGATAAAACCTGAATGAGTGACACAGCTTCATCTATGAGGTCTTCAAAAAGAAAATGGAAAAGTATCATGTCTCCTGGGCTGATTTCAACATTTAAATTCCTCCAATTAGAGGAATGGACTAATTGCATTCTGAAGATTCCAACTGGAGTATTGCCTTAAAATATTCCAATAACTATACAATGAAGTATAAAATATTCCCTTTACAACTGTTCTGATCTACTGTTAAAATACTATTCAGACTAAAAAAATAATCATAAATGACATTACCTTCTCTTCTGAAGTAAACACTAAAAATATCAGGTAACTTCTGCATTAAGATTTCTGCCATCTGAAGGGCTCCAACTACTATCTTCAGGTCTTGACTTGATAGCATGGAAGCAATGTGGCTAAAAAAACCCCCCAAAAAACACATTTGTACATAAAACATGTCTGAATTTGGCAAGTATTTTTGGTCATACTACTTTAAATTGGGGAGAAAAATATTTTATTTATGAAACCAGTCTACTAAAACAAAAACTTTTCTTAAAAGCTCAACTTTTGTTTTTATTATAGTGTGTAATAATATTAAAGTGTAATTAAAACAAAGGGCTCAAGATACTCCAAATACACATTTTTTTTCTATATTACATATACTTTAAAGATTTCAGAAATTACTTGTAGAAACATGAATTTCTAAAATGTTTTCACTATTTTCATGAACATACCTTGAGACAGCATGATTTTTTAGGACGTCCTTCAGAAGTTCGGCATCAGCAAAATAAATTATCCTAAGAATTGCTCTAAGGCACTTATGTCTGACCGCAGGTCCTGCTGAGGAACTATACACTTCATAAAGAACACCAAATAAAGTCTTAATAAAAGACTTAGCCAGTTCCGGATCCTCTTTCATAAGCTGTGCTCGAGCATCATCTTTCTTTAACTCTGAATATCCACCTGTTATAAAACATGTTCAATCCTATAGTTACAGATTTCAGAAACAAACAATATTTAAAGCATTCATGCCTATGTAACTATTTGAAATGCTAAAACATTTCTAATTATAAAACAAATCAACCCATCTAATGTGATGAACTGGGGTCTAGAAAGATACCAATGGGATCATGAAGACAAAATTTAGCCAGCTAGAAAAATTACTCACCCTTCTGGCCAGCTGAAGAGAACAAGGCACCAATATACTATGCCTGTTATTTCACTAAGTATGTTTAACAAAAGACTGGGATTATTTCAGCATAAAACAACTAAACTACCAGTAAGAAATAAATAGTGAATATTTAGTTAGAAGATACAGAAAAACAAGGTAATCTGTCAGTTTGCTTAGAGGGAATAAGGTATAGATAAAAGGTAACTGATGAAAAGTAAGCTCAAGACCAAGGGGTTGGCAAAGAATGGTCCAGAGACCCAATCTTGCCCATCACCTATTTTTGTAAATAAAATTTTACTGGAACACAAGCATGTAGATGTGCTAATATAACTGTATATGCTGTTTTAGAGCTCCAATAGCAGTGTTAAGTACAGGGACTATATGGCCTGCAAAGTTTAAAATATTTACTATCTGGCCCTTTTTAGATAAAGTTTGCTGACCCTCTGTACTCTAAGCTAGTGCTTTAAAAGCAATGGATTAAATCCCTGAGAGGAATAAATGTCAGAAATC
>NW_005370872.1:592764-598164 GCF_000412655.1 Myotis brandtii | reverse complement strand
AGTTTTCTTTTCTTCATTCGTTAAAAAGAGAATTTTGGTGGAAAGATATAGAATCAAAGATTGGAAAGAACTAACCTGACAGGTGTGGGTGGATCTAAAGGTAGAATAGGGAAACAGAATCAGATAAAATCAAAACAACACCAAACAAAAAAAACCTAAACAGGACAATTCCGATCAGATGCCAGGATACTGCAAATCACATAAGTAAAAAGATCATAGGGAAGATACCAGTTAAGAAATACTGGCTTATTTGTCAAGTAAAGCACATGATAAAAACAACAAATTAATTACTTAAGTTTAATAAAGGCACTTACTAGTGTTAGTATTGGCTAAGGGGTTAGGTTTTCTCTGAATGGCACGTGCTGTTCCCGTGTCCTCATTGATTTGCTGCATAGAATTAAAATCAATAGTATAAACTCGTCCCAGAGTGGACAAGCTTATCTCATCCTCACCGACCTGATGGGCTGCCTGAGAGCAAAGAGAGAGAAACCTTGAATATAACCATGGAGAACTTTATTAACTTAAGACACAGTGGGGACCCTCCATAAATGCTAACTTAAATTTAATAGTGTGGATATGACAAAACTCAATTAAAATCATTCTCAATTAAACATAAATATATACCACAGCCCTATCAGGTTCCCCAAGACATAAAAACAGATAAAAATCTTGATGAAGAATCCAGTCATGTAGAATCACTGACATGAAGACACCATTTGTATTAAGAAAGCTCCTAAAACATTGCTGATAGAAAAAAAATGTGTTATCCATAAATCTTATCCATACTAGAACTAGTATCTAGTTCTTAGGTTATAAAGTTATTTACATCATAAATTCTTAACCCACTGAAATCCTACTTTAAACAAAATGATTCTATAAAATTATCCTTAGGTAAACAAGACTTTCCATTTAAATGATGCTCTAAGACACAACTCGAATTAACAGAGTAATCCTGATCCCTAGGAGTTGCAGGCATTATACAGTACATTTGTACACTAAGACAGTCTGATTCACACTGTCTGCTGGATTTTAGACAGCCTAATAAGTGACAAAATATTCATTCTTATAACAGTTCAAACTATGGAATTTCTATGTTGAATGGAAGGCAAGACACTTAGGAAATACAAGATAGAAAGTTAACAGTGAAGATGCAATTACTGGAAAAATGCTAAAAAGAATGCTTAGAATTAGAGAACATGACCTCCTTATACACTAAGGCTAACAATGCATAAAAGAGCAGTCAGTCATACTTAACTTCCTCATAAAAGCTAGCTCTGAATTTAGATATTTTTATAAGAACTTTTGATTTTGTAACATGTCATTAGTTTCAAAGTTTTAAAAAAATCCTTTTTTAGAAACTAACTGGAAGACATCTTTAAAGAATGTTTAAAGGTGATGTTCTAAAAATTCAAATGTCAGTTTGAAATTAGAAATTATATTGACACTTAAAGGAATCACATATTGACAATCACATATTTGAGATGCATCGCATCTCAAATAATGCAGTTACCAACACTTCCTAAATGAGGGCAAATTTTTCCTGACCTGAGAAATTTTTGAAATATTTCAGTGCAAACATAATATGGAAGTATGAAAATAAGAATAAAATCCCACATAAAACCTCACAAAAAAAAATCTCTGTAGTTTGGTTTATTTCTTTCCTATGTATTTATTATTCCTCTTTTCTCTTATTTTGCTTATTTCCCAAAAGAGTCACATAATTCTGAATATTGTTTTAATTTATATCCCATATTATGCCATAAAATTTATCCCATTAATGTCTGGATTATATACGAACCTATTCATGTGTCAGAGTTTATTAATCAATCACCTAGAGATAGATATTTAAATTTGTTTCCACATTTTTGCTCTTAAAAATATTGAGAAACATCTATTTTTATGTAAATCTCTACTTTTGAGAGACTTCTTTTGGATAGAAGATAAAATGGACTTTTAGAAATATATAGCCTAACTCTTCAAATGTTTCCTTTCAGAAATGAGGAAACTATGGAACAAAGAACTTAAATTACTTGCTCCAAGTCAATCAGGTAGTTAGCAGCAGAAGCAGGACTACAACATCATGTTTTCTGACCTGAACAGAAATGAGGACCTTCTTCTCAGGAGACAAAATGAGAAAATCTTGAGTTAATTCAAAATTGAGCACGTTTAAGCACACATATTCACCCTCCCCACTCCATCCCTACACCCTCTCTCCACCAAAATAGACACATTTAAACAGTACAATGAAACTACTACCTCAATGATTCGGCTGTCAATCCTGTTATAGGGATGCCAAAGGCCACGGTCATCACGCCACTGCCATATCGCACCATCTGTGTTCTGAGCATTTCCCTTCTTCAGCATGGTATCAACTGCAAAAATGCCTTCTTTTGGTAAACATGGCATAAGTTCACTGGGGGAAAAAAGTGCAATTATTTTAATAGCTTCTCAAAATATTAGTAAAGGTTAGGCCTCTAAAGTAAAACACCCTCTTATAAAGCACAGTGATCATTAGCTCGATCTTTACCAAATCAGAGATGTCAGTTCATAGAGTTCTTGAGGACTGCGTGGAACAAGATCAATCTGCTCCTGACAACTTCCGTTGGAGGCACCACACAGGAGGAAGTGAAGTGTTTCTGCGATGTCTGTAAAACCAACAACAAAAAACAAAAGCCTGTGAAACTAGTTTTATTACCTACTTTATTTTTTATTGACTTTATTGAGTTACTTACACAGGTTAATAAAATTATATAGGATTCAAGTGTACAATTCTATAATGCATCATCTGTATATTGCTTTGTGTGTTCACCATCCCAAGTCAAATTATCTTTACATCACCATTTATCAGCCTTTTAAACCACTTTTACCTCCCCCACCCCCTTTTCCCTCTAGTAATCACCATTATGTTGTCTGTGCCTATGATTTCCCCTCCTTGTTTCCTTCACTTATTTCGCCTAGTCCACTAAGCCCCCTCCCCTCTGACAGCTGTCAGTCTGTTTTCTGTATCTATGAATATGTTTCTATTTTGTTCATTAGATAATATTACCTACTTTAAAAGGCAATCATTCCCTAGGAGGGAAAAATTATTTTCTTCTTGAGCAATATACTACTGAAGTTAAAGTAAAAGATCCAAATGAGGTATAACAAATACTTAAGAAAATTTTCTAAAAATTGTAACAATTTCTTTCTGAGGACTTCAGTTTGAGTTCTAATCTTCTAGCTGGACACCTAATCACAAATCCACCCAGAAACTTTAGGAATCTTTTATTACTTTCTTTGAGGAACACAGTGCTTTGTACAAAAGTACACTCAATGTGTTTTAACCCTCAATTTAAGTATTTTGTATACTTGTCTTCAATTCAAATAAACTGAAAATGTGTGGCCAATAGGATAAAACAAAGCAATTAAAAACATCTGAATCTTACCATATTTTGTGATCAGGAAAGACATTTTCTTATATAACATTAAGCATGCCATCAAAGGGCAAAATCATTAAAATTATCGTCTACCACAGATTTGCATTCCCAGGAGACACCATTTTATGGAAGAATTTGCATGAGCCAGTTTAATATACAGTGTGAGTGGAGAGTTCTCAGCCTCCACAGGGTTTAGTCACTCTAACAGCAACAACCTTAAAACAGGCTGGCTTTTTGTTAGTTGTGGTGTGTGCATTTGTATACATACTACATACAGGACAAAATATATATATAAACATTTCAGTGAAATGTTTTGCCAGTAATCAGTAAGATCTGTTGTTAAGGAAAGTATTCAACATTGATTTGGGCAGAGAGGTAATCTCTGCCTCATAGAAATTTCAAAAATAGTAAAGAAAATGTTTAAACTTTTCTTGAAAAGGTCATTTTGCCAACTTCCCAAAGAATTGTGAATACATGGCAATGTCAAACAAGGATTCTTTACTTTTTTAAAAAAGATCAGATTCATGTTTTCATTGCTATAGAAAGAAAATATATCTAGCAGCCCCTATAGTATGAAGGTGTGGTAAACTTCCTGAAGTATGCAAAAGAGGTGAAAATATTCATCATATTAAAAGAAAAAAAATCCATATTTAAACAAACAAAAGTCAGGCAGCAATTTCCCAAACCAGTATTTAGGGAAATGCTGTGCCCCATAGTAACAAGAGATAATCTGTACTCAAATTTCAGAAAATGGTAGGCTAGGTAAAATTCAAAGAACTCCTAGGGATTTTAGTAAGCGAAGTATATTGTGACTACATCAAAAAAAGGAGCTATTTAAACTTTTCCCAGACTTATCTAGGCAGAGAGCACTTTGCTCATAGCAAAAGAAAAACAGTGCTTCTGGAATGCCAAGTTTGGGGATGTATCAATGATTTAAGAGGAATATTATCAATAAATCACCCAGCAACACTACTTTTCTAAAAAATTATGTGCCAATGCACTAATTCACAAGTAATGAAACTAAAAATAAAACTTTATTTTAAAAATAAAACTTTATTTTATTTTATTTTAAAATAAATAATTCACAAGTAATGAAACTAAAAATAAAACTTTATTTTAAAAATAAAACTTTATTTTATTTTATTTTAAAATAAATAATTCACAAGTAATGAAACTAAAAATAAAACTTTATTTTAAAAATAAAACTTTATTTTATTTTAAAAATAAAATTTTATTTTAAAAATAAAACTTTATTTCCCTTCAAAAAGCAGTTTAAATTATACTACTTAGCAAATTATACAACTCAACAATCTATCTGAGGCAGTGGGATCAAGGGCTCTTTTATTAGTGCATATCACCCCTACCTCCCAAGGTAACACCTTCAGAGATTAGAACTATGAATATGAAGTTACCCACAACTATAGGTGTTTCATACAAATGTGACCAATACTCTACAAGCAATAATCAAATATATATTTAAAATTCTGTTATCTTCACACATTAACTTGTAAAATCTAAGGGTTAAGAAAGTGAGAGCAAATTGCAATAGCAGTGCAATAAAACTTTATTTCCTACATACTGAGTGGGGATGGGAAAGGCTCAGAAATACTAAAGTAACAAACATCAGTGACATTCATCTGTATAACTTGCAACTTTTTCGGGGAGAATAAAAGCATTCTGTAATCAGATGAACTGCTAGAAAATCTAATTAATATCACATAATTGATACTGTACAGATCTTAAGCCCTGGAACCACAAGGAAAATTTTTTATCTACACTAATAAAAGAGAAACATGGTAATTAGCGTACGACCGCTAGCCTTCCCATTGGCTAATCAGCATATCCTTATGCAAATTAACTGTCAGCCAAGATGGCGGCCATGCACTGAAGCGAACAGGGAGGCTTGCTTGCTCCAGTGATGGCAGACTCCAACGTTCCCCGCCTGACTTGCCGGCCTCTCAGCTGCAACTCTAAGCAACTATGT
>NW_005370872.1:579434-591450 GCF_000412655.1 Myotis brandtii | reverse complement strand
GGCGGTGCCCCAACCCCCCAATCGGCCCTACCCTGAGCGTGACTGAGGGTGGCATCGCAACCTCCCGATCCGCCCTGCTCTGTGCATGACGGGGCGGCACCCCAACTCCCCAATCGGCCCTGCTCTGAGCCTGACCAGGGGCTGCACTTAGGGATTGGGCCTGCCCTCTGCCACCGAGGAGCAGGCCTAAGCCAGCAGGTCGTTATCTCCCGAGGGGTCCCAGACTGCGAGAGGGCACAGGCCAGGCTGGGGGACCCCCCCCTCCCCGAGTGCACAAATTTTTGTGCACCGTGCCTCTAGTTATATTATATACTTTAAAAATCATATGTAGGAAGCATTGATACATTGTCTTAACACAATTAGACAATATTTTTCTTCCTTTATTATACAGTCCCTATGACATTAGCAATCTTTTACTTGCTCGACTTATGTTGACTTTACTTATTGGTTTTTGTTTTTTTTAAAGCCACTTCTCCTGCTTAAAGTAGAATAAAAAAATACCACTTACTTTGCTTCATAAGTTGAACGGCTAAAGTTGGACAGTTGGAACACATTAGAGAAAACATGCGAACCACCATTATGAACATCCCAGAACTTAAAATTGGTGGAGTTACAACCAACAGCTGTTGAACATTTGTAAGCAGATCTTTGGAGGCAACCTGCTGGAGTAAATTCTTCAAACATAAGGGAAAAAAAAAAAGAAATTGTCATATTGTGATTCAGCAATGCAACGACTTTATGAAAATAACACCAAGAACTAAATGCTCACCTCTTCATGTTGAAAATTGTCCACTAGACGTGCAAAACAAAGGCAAGTACTTTCTACTGACTTTTTGTCCTAATTTTTAATAAAGAAAAATAAAGTTTATTAATATACAACATTCTCACTGTCATCCATCACTACCTTATCTTCTTCCTAACCCAAAACTCTTGAAGGCTGGCTGAAAATGCAATGAGCCTAAGCAAAGTACAACCAATAATATGATTTTAAAGTAAAGAGAATCCTACTGATAGAAACTCTCTCCTCCATTAAGGCCCCAATAGATAAAAGCAAATATACAGTAAAGGAGGAACAACTTTTATACTTTTGTAATTTTATTTTATTTCATTTATTTAACTCATTTGTGTTTTTATTTGTGGGAGGTTGAGGAAGAGGACAAGGGTCAGATCATCTGTGCATCACATATGGATAAACCTTTATTATATGACTCCATAGTGTACTTCTGTAATTTTAATATCTAAACATTATAATAAAAAATCCTATCATCCTAAAAAGCATTCCCAGTAGAAATATTTAAAACATGCATACACTAAAAAGTTAAAAATGTGTGTGAACCAGAGGTTTATTGATAATGTGAAAAACTAGTTATAGATTTTATATTCACGTTAAAAACAATCGGAAAATACTATTAGAGTGGCTTTATTGAGAAAACATCTTAAATAAGTGACATAAGAACAAAAGAAACAATTTAATGACAAGTGTGAAAGAACTTGTTTTTCCTAATAGATGGGCTTACAATGTGATAACTAAGCTTACTTGTGTGAAAATGAGAGAATTCTGGTATTACAAAAGCTCTACACCTACTTCGCTGTCACTACTTAAGTCTAAAAAAAGTGCTACATTAGTGGCCAACTTTTTAACTTCTCTGACTGTCATGCCTACTTCCAAAATAAGACCTGAAATCACAGCTACCTAAAGAACATATTTCTATGTTCTAACCCCATAAGTTATCTCAGCCTAGTAAGTTTTTAAAAATAAAGAAATGAATGGTACTACTTGTGTCTTGATCACCTTAGAAAAGAAGCACTCCAGAGTGATCCAATAATCATTATTATAGCAATCATACTTTAAAACATTTATATTAAAAGGAAATACAATTTCTCTACAACCTTGAGTTGAAAGTTAACTCAAGATCTGTCCTCCACCGCAGTCTCTGTAAGCCTCAATTCTCATACTGCATGATCAGGTCTATTGATTCTATCTGCTAAATAACTGCTCCTGTTCTTCTCCCCAGAGAGCCTCAGTCTACATTTTCCATTTCATTTCCTTTCAGGACATGTCTAGTCTCTATCCTAATCTTGTCCCCCCAGTCTTGTCTCAAATGCCTTCCAGGAAAGAGTAATCTTTCCAAAAGGAAATTCTGATCATATCACATAGTAAACACTCAATTTTTGCTAAAATAACAAATTCATCCCTTAAAGTAAAATAGTTGAAGATATCAAGCATATCAAATACTGTTCATTTGCGTAAATCTACCAACATTTATAAAATACTTAATATGGTAAGTGAAACTGGGTTAACATAGGAAAAAATCACAGATCAGACAACATTTCTTATTTATACATCCAGTTGATAGATTTAAAACCCGGCTAAAATTGACATTTAAAAAACGTAATAAAAATGTGTCTGACACACAAAGTAGGTTCTATTTTACCTGGTGGGTTAGCCTTTGGGTAAGCAATGGGAGGGAATCTGCCACAAAATGAAATTCATCCGGCGTGATGCTCTGGCAGCAATTGGCTGCAATTGCTAGTGCATTTCTTTGGGCATTTATACTGAAGAACTCTAGATACAGCAAGCAGTCTGCCAAACCACCCTAAAATATAGAAAACCGTTAAAGTGAAGAAATACTCTTTATGAGCAATTAAAAAGCCTAATATCTTACAGAGATTACAATCTAGGAGCTGCCTCAAATGTGAGTGTAAAATCCAACATTAAATGAAATATAGTGCTTTGGTAACAACACTTACCGCTTGTAGAATGGCTTTACTGTGTCTACGCGATAACATCTCCAAGGCGGTCAAGGCCTGCTCTGCCACATCAATACACTGAATTACTTGCAGCTGGAAACATAAAAAATAGGTAACCTAAGGTTATCATTCAAATTATTTCTTGTCACTTAACCACAGTATTTTCTTTAATTTCCATCAATCTATACGGCTACTAATGTGAAACCCATCATAGGAAACCAGCTTAAGCTATAACATACAGCCAAAACAGCTTCCAACAACTTTGCTGTCTTAAGACAGAAAAATGTTTTATATTGACAATAAACTATATCCAATTATGTAACTTGAATTTTAAACTTTATTCATATTCCAAAGTTATCAGATAATGTAATTTTATCATGCATTGAAAAGGAAAGACCTTAACATGGACCAAAACCACAACCTATCACATATGAAAAAATATTCCCTTTCTCCACTGACTCATTTTATGACCTTGAGCAAGGCAGTTTGTCTATTTCAGCTTTCTCAGCTATAAAATGAGGGTATAAATAGCTATAACCTCACTGAGATGTTTTCTAAAAATAATAAAATTAGTTTTTATCAAGTGCTTTAAGTTCTTCTCTGATAGATTTTAATGTGGTAATTGTCATTATTAAAAATTATAAACCTTAGTTGATTTTATAGTATTTTATTAATATCAACTTTAAAATACTGCTCTGAAATGCTTTTTTGGAATCTTAGCTAAAAATATATTTTAGCTAGATAATGAATACAAACTGTGGCCTCACAATTTGAGGTACTACTTTAGAATTCAGAAGTCATGAGTCCTCAACTTGATTCCTCTACCCCTGCTTTTGAACAAATTGTTCAAAAGTAGGATTACCTTTTCTAAAAAGACAGGAATTGCATCTACGACAACAGCAGATGATCGAGGAAGGGCTTCCATCATGTATGTTAAGGCTCGACAAGCATGGTTCATCTTGAAAACAAGAAGGCATTTTTTTACTAAACAAAACAAACAAAAACAACAACCTCAAAATACAAAATTTGAAATATTTTTAAAAATTCAGGACATACTTACAATATCAAAATTATGCTCCATCTGCAATAATGTTATCTGTTAAAAGATTTTATGACAAAGTATTAGAAGCTATCTATATTCTTAGAGAAAAGTCCTAGAGGCAGTATCGCTTCCTCTACACTTCAACTGAAATAGAAAAGTATTACTCAAGACTTTTACCATATAAAAATAATATCAAGTTAAAAACCTAGCATGCAGACCAGCTGGTGTGGCTCAATGGTTGAGCATCAACCTATGAACCAGGAGGTCACAGTTTAATTCCCTGTCAGGGCACATGCCCCGGGTTGCTGGCTTGATCCCCAGTGTGGGGCATGCAAGAGGCAGCATGACATTTGTTAAATAAAAATTGTCAGTACAGATTCAGGACCATAGCTTAAACTCTAGGGTTTAAACACAATATTGATCATTATCAGAAACTATGCACTAATTAAAACATAAATTAATATATTTATTCTACAAATGCATGAAGGAGTCTAAATATATTATTTTTATTTTAGTTTCTCTTGTGGAAAAGACCTTAGGAGATTTCAACCACATTTTTCAAAGGAGAGAATACAAAACTGCTAGGTGCATATACTCTTATTCTCCTGAAGCAGCCAAGCTACCAAAAAATTTCCTACTTGGGGAAACAGATCATTCATTGTTGTCTAGTTCAATAGAAAGTCTTAAATGTACTGAATTTAAACTATAAAGTACCCTACAAATACATGCATAACTATAATAACAGACATCACATATTCTAATACAATAATCATTTAATAAGAGTGACTTTTCAGATCTCAATTACACTGGGCACAGAATGAACACACACACACACACACACCCCAGAGGTTCTGATAACTTTTTTTATAAAGCATCCACTCCATTTCAGGGGTTATCAGCACACTCTATGTCTCAAATCACCTATAATCAATCAGTCACTTAAAATACTCTAAATTGAAAGAGGCTGTCACATTAACAGAAAAAGTATAAATTCTCCAATACTTAAGTTGCGATGACCATGTCTGGGGAGAATTACTATAGATTTATTCTATTCCACCAAAAAATGAAACACAGCTTCACAAGTGCATGATAATGTGTGTGTGTATACACATTATCATATACTATATAAAAATACATATTTTTAACTTCCAATATGTTATATATATATACACACACACACACAATATATATAAATATATATTCACAATATTCAACTGTGATAAAAGATAAATCTGGTCAACTCATTAACAACAGTCATTCTTAATAGCATGAGCTGACTCATGTAGGTCTAGTAAGCATTTAAATCTAATCAAGAGTTAACAAATTAAGTAAAGTTGACTGTGTCAACATTTCTGCCTAGATTTTATAGCTTCTTTATTTAACTAATAAAAACTGCATTTTTAACAGTAGACAGTAAAAGGTAAACCTAGTTCTTTGTTGCTATGTATTTTTTAATGAACACCAACAAAACAAGAAAGTTTAATTTGGGAAACAGAAGGCAGCTACCGAAGAAGTCTGTAATTTGAGAATGAAAATTAGCATAGGCCAAATGTAAAAAGAAGTACAAAGGCTAATAATACTGTTTTCTTGAAATATTCAGGAATCAACATGCAAAGCTTTATTAGAGGGGAACTGGTAAGATTTAAGTGTTAGCTTTTATTTATCCAGATATGACTGGCTACAGGCAAAAAAATTAATTTAATCTTTTTAAGCTCTGCCCAGAGCCCAGTCACCCAACAACTAAAAATAGGCAAAACAAAAAACAACAACAACAAAAAAACCATGTCACCTTAGAGTTGACTGGTCTTCATTCAGCTCTCTCCTTAACACTCAGCTTTACCCATAATTTGATAATGCAACCAAATGGAACAATCTGATATGTCAACCAGAATTTCATGTTTGTCAACGTTATTAGATATGTAAAAAAACTTACATATTTTTAACTTCCAATATGCTATGAATGTATTCATGATGTTCATTTTAGTCTTTGTTAGTTCTTTATTCAGATTTAAATTATAGGCAACTTCCTTAATCTTGGACTAAGAAAATTTACCAAGCTACCATTTAAAAGACATTATGCTCAAGAGATTATCCCTTCCTTTTTCACATTAAAAAATTAAGCAATTAAGTTTAATAAATCTAAATATCAACTCATAATTGTGTTGAAAAATTATTACAAGATTTTTAAAAATTGTTTTTCTATAGTGGGTATTGTTTTTTTTGTTTTTTTTTCCTTTTGGTTTTGCTTAACAAAAAAACTTTTTAAGCTAGAAGGATCCATGTAGTGTTCTGGCTTGAGGGCTCTGCCATGCACACAATCATCAAATGTAAAACATGTATGGTTCACAAAGACAATCCACAAGTGAACTGCTTGTTATTGCCTCATGTATCACAGGGATATAAAAGAAAGCATGTAAATTTTGGTATAGTAAGTCAAGAGGCCAACAATTTAAAGGTAGTCATTTAATTATTAAGAAAATTTACCAAACATCATTAGCTATCACTCACAATATCTGTAAGCATGAAATAAAAGCACTAAGCCACACTCTACTGACTCTTAATTCTGTTGTGTTTTAAAATTCATAATGATAATAATCATACTTTCAATAAAATACTGGAAGCATAGAGGACAACTGAGGTAAAACAAGGGGAAAACTCTCTTACCAAAGCTGGAACGACACTCTTGACAGGAAACCCTCCCAGTGTCTCCTCATTTCCCATGACCAGTAATTGACACATTTCAATAACTGCCTGGAGTTGCTGGCTTTCATCACTTGCTTGCAGTCCTTGCAGAAGCTGCTGGGCCTTAGAACCTTCACAGAGGGGGGAAAAAAAAGATTTTTAAACATTTAAGAAAATTATTACTAGGTAAAAGATGTGACTCTACATGGTAGCTGGCTGCTTATCTTCTTTGCCTCCCAAATGAAGACTAAGTCTATATCAGGGTTAAGACAAGCTGCTGGTAATTCAAGGTAATTAAAATGGTTGAATTTACTATGCCTTAAAGTGATTTCACAGTTATGTATATATTTCTGTCTTAATATTTACCTATTTAAATGAGAGAAGCTGATTGTTTTTTTAATGGGCTAAAATAAAAAATATCCATATGACAAATTGTTACAGTTAACATATCCGCTATATATATATATAACTATATATAGGGTGACCCAAAAAAATGTATACACACACTTTGAATAATTATAAAGGTGATATTTATTAAAATACATTTCATTTTCAAAGTTGAGCTACCAGCTGTTAAAGTGTGTATCCATTTTGGGGGATATATATATGAAATATATAGTGAGCAAACATTTTCCGCAATAATAAAAGCCTGCTAAACAATAACGTCCAGGCTTCAAAGAAAATGTCATATACTTCTAAATATCTGCATCAGAATGGAATCCAATTAACAGTGAAAGAGCAAGAAAATAAAGACAACAAAACAATGCATCTAACAAAAGAGAATGGAAAGAACGAGAAAGTATTTCCTAAAAACAAAAAACAGCAAATGAAGGACTTTTTTCACTTCCTCTCATTTCATTTGCAGATGCTATCAGAGTAGTTTAGAGAACTACTTTAAAGGCTCACTTCCATTGTCTAAGCAACTGAAAAATGCTAAGACTCACAGGGAGATGAGCTGTCAAAAAGCTGAACAAGAAACTCAAAAATAGTCTCCAAATATGTTTCAAATTTTTGTGGACACCCTCCTTATAATTATGATTAATGTAATCAATGATCACCAAATTTATACCTCATGTTACTTTTCAAGCCCTTTCTCTTCTTACACCTTGTCAGCTTATTCTTTTTGTACTGGATTTTTTTCACTCCTATATCATTAAGTATTAAAATGAGGATAAATATGTTTGGAAAATGCCAATAAATGTGGAATTCATATAAAAACCAAAGGTTTTTATTTCAATAAAACTTCATTGTATTCCTGGAAGGCATAAGCCTCTCAAAGAGACACAGATGATCCTTGCAAGGTTTGTTTTCTATATTATTTAAGATTGTGGCTCATAAATAAGTACTACTGCCTTCCTACATTTACCATAATTAAGAGTCCATCTAAAAATATATTGCAAGAAAGCCAACTTCAAAGAAATACCATCTTTAAAATTTCAAAATAATATCAGTGCTAGTTAGAGCAGGCTAATTTTTGTGTTGAAATAATGCGGAAAGAAAAACAAAATGAGGGGAATGTAACTAGTGAAAACAAAAAATCCTCAGTTGTGCCTACATTCATTTTTAAAGAATGAAATAGTTCATCTAAAGTATGCCCTAATAGCACAACTATCTGAAAAAACCCAAACTGACACATATGCCATTGGATATCTTATAAACATTGAGGTTAGAATTTTAAGGACATAGATCATTTTGGCATGATCAAAATCATCATCAATATCCCCCAGAGGATATTATGCTAAGTGAAATAAGTTAGAGAAAGATAAATACCATATGATTTCACTTTTATGTGGAATCCAAAAAACAAAATGAAGAAAGCAGAAATAAACTCTTAGATACAGAGAACAAACTGATAGTTGCCAGGTGGTAGGGTGGTTGAGAGGCTGGATAAAAAAGGTGAAGAGATTAAGAAATACAAATTGGCAGTTACAAAATAGTTCTAGGTATGTAAAGTACAGAGCTTAGGGAATACAGTCGATAATATCATAATAACTATATATGGTGTCAGGTGAATGCCAAGACTAATCAGGAGAATCACTTTGCAAGTTACGTAAATGTATATAACCACTATGCTGTACACCTGAAACTAAAATAATACTGAATATCAAATAAAATTAAAAATAAATGTTAAGAGTCTCAGGAACCACTCAGGAGTCTATGGACCACATTTTGGAACCATTATCACAGATCAAGGGTTGGTTGGCAAATATTTTCCATAAAGAGCCATATTCTGCTTTCTGCTTGTTTTTGTAAAGCTTATGAACTAAAAATGATTCATGCATTTTTAAATAGCTGAAAAGTTTAAGAGTAATATTTTGTGACGTGAAATTAAATGAATATGAATTTCAGCATCCAGAAATAAAGTTGTATAGGAATAGAGCCATGCAAATCTGTTTACGTATTGTCTGTGTCTGCTTTCATGCCACAGTGTCAGAGGTGAAGAGTTGCAACAGAGACTCTATGGCAGCCGTGGGCAAACTACGGCCCGCGGGCCGTATCTGGCCCGTTTGAAAAGAATAAAACTAAAAAAAAAAAAAAACCGAACCCTTTTATGTAATGATGTTTACTTTGAATTTATATTAGTTCACACAAACACTCCATCCATGCTTTTGTTCCGGCCCTCCGGTCCAGTTTAAGAACCCATTGTGGCCCTCGAGTCAAAAAGGTTGCCCACCCCTGGTCTAGCCCTTAACAATTAATACACAATAGAAATGTTTCATCTATGTAAGACATAAGGGGAAAAAAGAAAAAGTTTACAAAATACCTCTCACCAACATCTCAGAAAAGATTATTATGTAATAATGTTTACTTTGAATTTATATTAGTTCACACAAACACTCCATCCATGCTTTTGTTCCGACCCTCTGGTCCAGTTTAAGAACCCATTGTGGCCCTCGAGTCAAAAAGTTTGCCCACCCCTGCTCTATGGTCTACAAAGGCCAATATATTTACTATCTGGTCTTTTACAGAAAATGTAAGAAAAGATAGGTAAAATGAGTAACATAATTAGAATCGATAATAAAAACCACTTAACTTTTTAAAACTGAAAAACATAATATAAAAAATTTAAAACTCACTGATAAGTTTCCAAGAAGATTAAAGACAGCAGAAAAAAGAATTGGTGAATTTGAAAGCTGGCCAAATAGAAAGTTTTCAAACTGGGTAAAAGAAAAAAATTCTTATAAAAACAACAATAAAATGGAGTCAAGAGACATGTTGAGTGAGTCCAAGTTTGAATATATGTATGATTTTGATACTCCCAGAAGGAATGAAGGAGAATATTTGAAGAGATAGTGAGATAGGAGAAATATTTGACAAGATGATGGCAAAGAATTTTCCAAAACTGATGAAAGATATCAACTCACAGACTCAAAGGCCAAGGGAAACCGAAGCAGATGAAAATGAAAACAATATCACATAGACCTAATATAGTCAAACTACTGAAAATTAATTACGTTTTGAAAAAGCAAATCTTAAAAGCCAGAGGAAAAGGACATTGCCTTGGAAGGGCAGCAGTAAGACTTTGAAAGAGAAACCAGGGAAACCAGATGACATTACAAGTGCTGAAGATTTTACAACTGGGGGAAATATCTTTGAGAAATCCAAACAAATGCAAAGAGAAATTATTACTAGCAATCATTCACTACAAGGAAAAAAAAATTATTCAAGCTAAAGGGAAACAAATTCTAGAAGAAAAAAAATGCAGGAAGGAATTAAAATGGCACATGTATTGACAAACATAAAAGAATATGGATGTTCTAAAATAACAATTATGTCTTATTGTGTTTATAACACATGTATATGTAAAACAAATTGTAACAATAGCATTAATGATTGCAGGAAGTAAAGAGTTAAATTTTCGTAAGCTTCTTAAACTGTCTGTATATGATAGGCTATATATGGTAGGCTATATAAACCAAGGATATGAATTATCATCTCTAGGGTAACTACTAAAAGAAGTATATAAGGATATATAATTAACAAGTTAGCAAAAGAAAAAAAAAATGACACATTTTTTATACATGACAGGTAGGAATGCAAAAATAGTAAAACTCCAAAAGAGGGTGATTTACAACATCTTCCAAATGTTATATGCATTTACCTTTTTACACAGCAATCTCCCTTTCAGAAATCTATCCTACAGATAACACAGAGAAAAATAGGAAATAACCCAAATTATTTAGCCAGTTCAAAAGGAAACTGGCTAAGTAAACTGTAGCACCATGGTGCTTTATAAAAGGAAAAAAAATTATTTCTCTTGCAATCTACATATGCAACTATGAAGAGTGACACCAAAATATGTTGTTAAAAGCAAGGTAAGGTGTGCAAAGTTTACCACCTTTATCTAAGAAAGGCAGTATGGAGGAGAGAAACCAAGATGGCGGCATAGGTAAACACTGGAAATTGCTGCCTCGCACAACCACTTCAAAAATACAACTAAAAGACAAAATGGACATCATCCAGAACCACAGGAAGGCTGGCTGAGTGGAAATTCTACAACTAGAAGGAAAGAGAAAAGCACACTGAGACTCAGAGGAGGTGCAGAAGTAAAGTGCAGAGGTACAGAGGTGCCCTCGGAAAGGGTTGGCAACTGAGGATGCGGTTGTCTTTTTCAATCGGGAGGGAGTCACAAGCCCCCGACTGCTCTGAACTCCAGTTCCGGGCGAGTCTCTGGGGAACCAGACTCATACGGGGAGAAACTGGACTGTCTGGCATCGGGTAAAACTCGAGGGCGGATTTCTCTCAGAGGAGCTTGCAGATTACCGACCTGGGGCCTCTTAGGGCAGGGCTCAGGATCAGCCATAGCTGTTTGCTCCACCCTACTGATTCCCTGAGACCCCGCCCCTCCCAAGCTGTGGGCAGAGGCTTTTGCATATGAATGGTCTGGCCCTTTGCAATCTAAAATTACCTAACAAACTGCAGCCGGGTCAGAGAGAACCAGAACATCCAAAAGAAGGCCCAAGGCCCCACAGCAGCTTGCAATGCTTCACAGCTGGGCCTCATCTGGGCACCTCCAAACCCCAAACAAAGAAGAGGAATCTGCAGATCTCTCCATAGCTCCTGCTGGGTAGCCTCAGGCAGAGGCTAAATTAGCACCTCCTTAGAGATCCAAGAGCCAGTGTACCCAGTGGTCAGAGTGGGACCATCCAGATTACAACTCCTCAGATCCATAAGGGACACACTCAGGGGGCAGACTCAGTGAGCACCAAAGCCCCAATGAAGCAAGTCTTGCCCCATAAGGGTGTCTCCAGCACAGAAGTTCTCCCACTGTAGACACAGCTGATTCTCACAGCCAATTGGCCTGGAGGTCAATTCCTCCCAGTGATACCTACAACAATCAAGGCTTAACTACAACAAGACTGTGCACAAAGCCCACAAAGGGGTGCACCAAGAGTGTCCACCTCAGGTAATTGGGGAGGCTGAGCCACTGGGCCCTATAGGACACCTAGCACACAAAGCCACTCTACCAACACAGGGAAGCATAAAAAATGCGGAGACAAAGAAACAGGTCACAAATGACAAAAATGGAGGAAAGCAAAC
>NW_005370872.1:573903-578487 GCF_000412655.1 Myotis brandtii | reverse complement strand
GGTAAGGGAAGAGGGTGGGGTGGGAACTGGGAGGAGGGGAGCTTAGGGGGTAAAAAAGAGGAACAACTGTAATAATATGAACAATAAAGATTTAATTAAAAAATATAAAAATAAATTGAAAAAGAAAGGCAGTATATATGAAATATCTAACAAGAATTTGTTTATTTCGCAAGTAAATATCAGAAGAATAAGTCATTAAATTAACAAAGGTTATTTGTGTGGGAGGAGGAAACAGAGCAAAGGGACATTAAGCAAAGAAGCGACTATGTCATTATCATTAGGAACTGGAACTTTTGGCATTGGAGAAAGAAGATATAAGATAAAGTTAATTAAAACCCGGTAGGTCTAAGTTTGCATCGGCAGCATTAGTATGAACTCAATTTTTATTTACTATTTTTTAAAGTTTTTATTGACTTTTTAGAGAGAGAGGAAGGAAGAGGGAGAGACAGAAACATCGATGAGACAAAAACATCAATCACTGCCTCCTGCACATCTCCTACTAGGGACTGAGTCCAAAACCCGGGCATGTACCCTGACCGAGAATCAAACCAACGACCTCTTGGTGCATGGGATTATGCTCAACAAACTGAGCCACACTGGCTGGTCATAATTTTTATTTTAAAAGATAAAATGCAACTACTTACTAGGTTTGTCCATTAAAAGTGTCTAATAACAATGATCAAAACAGTAGCAATGAATGAATATGCCTCTCCAGACTGTGGGCTCCAAATACCATTTCATATAAAAAAAATCAGGGTTCTCTGAAGAAATGTTTGATTTCATGTATGGGGGTGTGTGGTGGAGGTGGTGGAGGAAAGAGCTAAACTTCTCACATCAGAAAGCAAGGTAGTTATGAAAAATAGCCTTAGCCTGGCCAGCATGGCTCAGTGGCTGAGCAATAATCTATGAACTATGAGGTCATGATTAGATTTTCGGCCAGGGAATATGCCCAGGATGTGGGCTGGATCCCCAGTGTGGGGAGTGCAGAAAGCGCCGAGGAATGCTTCTCTCTCATCATTGATGTTTCTATCTATCTCTCCCTCTCCCTTCCTCTCTGAAATCAATTAAAAACATATATTTAAAGAAAGCTAAAGATAGTATTCTATACCATAAAAAACTTAACTGGATTTATAATTATGCATAAGTTATTCTGAGTTACAAATTGAGACTTTAAAAATCGCCACTGTCATGCCATACATGACAAGATTTCTGGATTATAATACGTTAATTTGATGAAATGAGACCAGTGACTGTGACTGGTAATTGTACTGAGAAATCTTTCCTCCAAGGCTCATATTACAACTGTCTCTATTATATTGTAAAAAAACTCAAGATTTAAATATATGCAAATCATGCCATCAAATGCTGTAATAATCAATGTAATCATCTGAGATTCTTTACTCTTCTATAACTCAAATAAATAAGAGTCAGTCTGGCTGGCATAGCTCAGTGGTTGAGCATCGACCTATGAACCAGGAGGTCAGAGTTCAATTCCCAGATAGGGCATATGCCCAGGTTGTGAGCTGGGTCCCCAGTGTGGGGGCATGCAGGAGGCAGCCAATCAATGACTCTCATCATTGATGTTTCTCTCTCTTTCCCTTCCTCTCTGAAATCAATAAAAATATATTAAAACAAAACAAAGAGTCAATCTTGCTATAAATTTTGGTTTTCTAATGATTCCAATTCAGTAATCAAAAGTATAGAAGAAAAACCTTAGAGTTTCTATATTTAAAAGAAAAATGTACAGAAGCTCTATTTTTAAAACAGGTTAAAGTTCATGAGAACTTCCTTACATCAATAGGTAAGCAATAAAAACAGCACTCAACTAATTATTAAAGGATTGGTGGGGGTTGGGGAAGGAGAACGAATTTAAAAGTATTTACTTACTAGCTCCACTTCCAATTGTTCTGTGGAAAAGTTGTGACATCCGAGGACCAAGAGGGCCAAACAGGTGTGGAGGAAGACCCCTGGCCTCTAACAGAGCTAAAGAGAAAGAGGCAGGAGTAGTTGAGTTAATTGATGCAACTAATCCTATCTAAAAATTTGAAGCAACTGATTCACCTCACATAACTGATTTGGACAATGTTACCTTCCATGTTGAACTTTAAGAGAAGCTACATTAAACGTTCAAGACCACTCTCATATTAATTATACTAATATCTGTTACTTCAAGGTATCTTAAGGTTTTATGGCAATATTAAATATCGGTATACCAGCAGGAACGATGAGAGTGGTCCAAGAAAAACTCAAAGTAAATATTTATTTTGAAGAAATTGTATGGTAAACACCCTTGCGCTGTTCCTCCTCTGATATGGGTCATGACAACCTCTAATCTAAAAACATGAAAAATTAGCCCTAGCTGGTTTGGCTCAGTGGATAGAGTGTCAGCCTGTGAACTAAAGGATCCCAGGTTCGATTCTGGTCAAGGGCACATGCCTGGGTTGCAGGCACAATCCTCAGTAGGGGATGTGCAGGAAGCAGCCGATCAATGATTTTCTCTCATCATTGATGTTTCCACCTCTCTCTCCCTCTCCTTTCCTCTCTGCAATCAATAAAAATATATTTAAAACAATAATAAATAAATAAAATAAAAACATGAAAAATTATTTTCATCAGTTCCAAAAAAATAAGAAACCTGTGTTCATGAGAGTTCTAGTCAAGGAGAGATTATTGTAAGTTCCTTCAGAAATTTAAAAGCAATCTGAAACTGATTATAAATAACGTTTTTCTTATAAGCCTCACACTGGAAATCAGCCATCTCAAGATGATAAAAACATATACTCATCCACTTGTAAAGAGCATATATATAAAGCTGCTTTTAAAAAAGCACTAACACCATTAAAATAGCTGGAGCTTATGTACACATTTTACATCTGTTTGGAAATAGGTGATCAAGAATACAAAAGATCATGGCAAAAAAGTAGCATACTGGATGCGTTATTAGGTACCAGAGAATAATATATTAAGCTACCCTGCCCTAGACAGTTTGGCTCAGTGGATAGAGCATCTGCCTGCAGAATGAAGGATCCTGGGTTCAATTCTGGTCAAGGGCACATGCCTGGGATGCGGGCTGAATCCCCAATAGGGGGTGTGCAGGAGGCAGCCGATCAATGAGTCTCTCTTCATCACTGATTTTTCTCTCTCTCTCTCCCTCTCTGATATCAATAAAAATATATTTTAAAAAAACAAACAGCTACCCCCTTTCACAATCTTCCTTAATTTATTACCAGCTACACATGCAAACATAATGAAGAAAAATTTAAAATATTCAAAATAAATATAAGATTTTGTCTAGTTAAACAGATAAAATGAGGAGCCAGGAAATCATTTTCTAATTCCAAATCATCAAATCACCACTAAATAAGGAGCTTTTTTTTTAGTACATGCATTGCTAGATTATGTTTAAAGAAACTTATCTCAATTAATTTCAACAAAGAATAGCAGTATAGACAGCCCATAATAATGGTTTCTTATAAGCTCAAAACTGTCTTTACCTTGTAATCGTCCCATCTCAGAGTCATCTGATTCACTCTCCCCAGAAGTAGTCATGCCCACAGCCCCTGCAACAGAACTAGAGGCTTCAAAGAGGGAAAAAAAGGGCAAGGGTTAAAAGAGGAATATTTAAACTCATTATGTTTGGTTTATCTTTAAAAAGAAAAAGGAGTGAGACCATGAGTGGGGGTGGGGGGGTTATGGGGGATGTGACCTCATCAATACCTTAATCAATAAAGAAATACCTTTGTTCATGTAATACCTTAATCAATAAAAAAAATTAAAGATTAAAAAAAAATTCAAAACAAATCCTATCTAATAAAAGAGAAACATGGTATTAGCCGTACATCCGCTACCCGTCCCATTGGCTAATCAGGGCGATATGCAAATTAACTGCCAGCCAAGATGGCGGCCGGCAGCCATGCACTGAAGCGAACAGGGAGGCTTGCTTGCTCCAGTGACTGCGGACTCCAACGTTCCCTCTCAGCTGCAACTCTAAGCAACTATGTTGCAAATATAGAAGCTAAACAAAACTCCAGAAACCTGCTTTAGTCAGCCGGGCTTCAGCCAGCTGGACCGCAACACTGTATCAAATACAGAAGGTAAACAAAGGCCAGAAACCTGCTTTCAGCAGCAGAGGCCTCAGAGCTAAAGCTGGCCCAGAATAAAAAAAAAAGAAAAAAAGGAGCGGTTGGGAGCTTCAGTCACCCGCCAGCCTGAAAACGGCCCTCAACCCCTCAGCCAGACTGACCGGGCACCCCAGTGGGGACCCCCACCCTGATCCAGGACACCCTTCAGGGCAAACCAGCCGGCCCCTACCTGTGCACCAGGCCTCTATTCTATATAGTAAAAGGGTAATATGCCTCCCGGCACCGGGATCAGCGGAGCAGTGAGGCCTCCTGGCACCGGGATCAGCGTGACAGGGGGCAGCACCCCAACCCCCTGATCGCCCTGCGGCTCTGTGTGTGACAGGGTGCGGCGCCCCAACCCCCCTCCCCACGGGCCCTGCTCTGTGTCTGACAGGGTAGAGCCATAGCCTCTCCATCGGCCCTGCCCTGAGTGTGACAGTGGCGGCGCCCAACCCCCTGATCG
>NW_005370872.1:544884-573290 GCF_000412655.1 Myotis brandtii | reverse complement strand
CCCTCCTGCTCTGAGCCCGACCAGGGGCTGCACTTAGGGATTGGGCCTGCCCTCTGCCACCCGGGAGCAGGCCTAAGCCAGCAGGTTATCTCCCTTTTTGTGCACCGGGCCTCTAGTAAATAAATAAAAAGAAAAAGGAGTGCCCTGCAGGTGTGGCTCAGTGGTTGAACCAGGAGTTCGAGGTTCAATTCCTGGTCAGGGCACATGCCCAGGTTGTGTGCTCGATTCTCAGTCTGGGCGATACAGAAAGCAGCCGATGGGTATCTCTCTCTCCCTTTCTCTCAGCATGTCCTTGGGTGAGGATTCAAAATAAATGCTTCAAATGAAGGGAGTCTTGTACCAACTGTGTAAGAGCTGTCTGAGAATGGATACTTGCTGAAAGATGCTGAGTTAACATCATCAATTTACACTCTACACTAACTTAGAGGGTTTCAAATACTAAGAAAGTAAAGCACATTACATGATAGTACACTTGAAATTCAAAAATAAAAATTTTTAAAAAGCACATTACTCAGAAAAACTCAGTATTAAGCTAGTAAGTAATTCACCTTTTTCTCCAAAACTACTGTAGTATGCTGGCAGAATTCCTGTAGAATCCACCAGGGATCCAGCCTCCAAAGTGTACTGAAGCTAGTACTGTTCTAATACCAGTGAACATGCCACATGCATCTTTTACATAAACTTGGAAAATACCTAAATCACACTGTGGTTTCATATATGAGTGACAACGAAAACACAGGTGAATGTTTATGAGGACAGGCTTAAGAACCTAATACCGTGGTCGGCAAACTGCGGCTCGCAAGCCACATGCAGCTCTTTGGCCCCTTAAGTGTGGCTCTTCCTAAGCCTTAGGAGTACCCTAATTAAGTTAATAACAATGTACCTACCTATATAGTTTAAGTTTAAAAAATTTGGCTCTCCAAAGAAATTTCAATTGTTGTACTGTTGATATTTGGTTCTGTTGACTAATGAGTTTGCCGACCACTGACCTAATCCCTTGAAGCTTTTATCCTCTTAGGTAAATATACCATGGAAGAACATTTTACACTCCACCCCGCTATTACAGCCTCCAATTATATCCATGTGAAATGAACAACCTCTTATACCCTAAGGAGCAGAATGCCACAGCCATTATAAATTGCACTTCTTTTCTAAGATCTGGATTTGAGAGTCACACATCCTAGTTTGTAAACTCAGGGCAAGCTTAACCATTATATGCATCAAGTTTGCCTCATTTGTAAAATGAGGGTAACAGCACTCACACCTCAGCAGGTTGTTTAGAATTTTCAATGAAAATATATGTAAAGTGCTTAATTCTGTGTCTGTAATAGAGTGTACATACCATAACTATTAGCTATTATAATTACTGTAATGAGTCTACTTTAAGAACACATTCAGCAGCTCCATTTCTGTCATCCATATGGGAATTGCCCCACTTCCATGTTCAGATTTGAACTAAACATTAAAACACTGGGAAGGATAGGCTGTGTATCATAAAAAGCTTAAATGAGTTGCATATGAAATGGATTATTTTCCCTAAATCTACCATTTAATTCTTCAGGAAAACTATTTGAAAATAAGGTACAGGAAAAAAGTCTCCTCCTATCAAAAGTGAGGCTGTCAGTTCACCAAGTAATTTATCATACATAACTAGGAAAGACCAGTGGGAAAATGTTAAGCTGGACAGAAAGCTGGGAACAAAAGGCATAAAACATGGATAAGTAGTGGGCAAACCAGAACCTTCCTGGCAAATGAGGACATGTGATCAACCACAGACATTAAACAAACACCAACCAACTAGCACATATTCTAATATTAAACAACAGTATATGAAAGGGCTTTGTTCAAAAGTATATGCTTAAACCAATGTGTTATCTCCCTGATTTAATGGCCTCATATCCATACATTTATAATGATGAACTGTAACATTTTAAATCATATCTTAATGCTAGTGAGAAATATTGATGACAAGCAACATTTTAAAACATGTTAACACAACTAGCTAGGAAGTATTATCCTTCTTTTGGTATTGGTAAAGAATACATATTTAAAGCTAAAGGATGGAGGTGGCTTAACTTTTGCTATGCTAAGATATCAAGAACAAAAATAAGAAGCCCATAAAAAACAGGAGATATATGTAATATTATCAACAATAAAAAATACATTTGCCGAAACCGGTTTGGCTCAGTGGCTTAACTTTTGCTATGCTAAGATATCAAGAACAAAAATAAGAAGCCCATAAAAAACAGGAGATATATGTAATATTATCAACAATAAAAAATACATTTAAAAATGAAAAAAGCCCATAAAAGTATAAATAGTATTCTTGAAGTTGCTTAGATTCAATATTTATTGAATAATAATAATACTTATTATTTTTTAGGAATTTCAACATTCTAAATTAAAACTGAAGCAAATTAAGGCATGTCCTTACAGTTTTATAATGAATTTAAATTTTTTCAGACAATCAATGGGCAACTACTATATGTGGTCATTAATATAAGAAGCTAAAGCAGAAAGAGACTAACTCCCTTCTGAATATAATTAGTACAAATTTGGATTTTGGAAAGAATTAACAACAACAACCAAATCCAACTTATCAAGAAACCAAACCTATAAAGTGAAACAAAACAGGACAAAAAGGTCATTTGATAATAAACATCTAGTATACTGCTGTCCCCTTTTTCATTATATTTGATATACCTAATAAGTAATTTATCTCCAAATAAACCTGTAAGATACATAAAAGCATTTTAGGGCTAAGAGGTGCCACTACCTGCAGCTCCTTGGGGGGTTTCATCTGTCCGTGCAGCTGAAGAATTTACCGTCTCCTGGTTGCTCTCAGGATCTGCCATTTTCTCCTGTCGACGAGCTTCAGCTGCTCCTCTTTTGCCCAGGCCAGAGCCTCGCCGACTACAACAGAAAAATGCCATCAGAGGCAGCACTTTCAGCGACCAAGAGCAATGAACACACAGCACAAAGCTCGAATGCATGGAGCACGAAGCCAGTTTCTTCTTTTTACATAAAAATTGTTGCAGAAAAACACTATGGGTAACAAGCAAGATGTTATATATTTAAAAGCCTTCCAAAATAATATTACTTTCATAATACAAACTTTTGTGTTGTCATCCTTACAGAAAGAAATGCTTTTTAAACACTTCCAAATAAATGAAAACGTGACTCCTTCTGCGGAAAGAATTCAATTCATTTATAATAGCTCCCTACTTCCAAGGTAAATTAGTAGATCAATATACAGACTGTCAGATTGATACCTGACAAAGGGGGGAGGGAAGGAGGAAAGAAGATGGGGGAAATTCCCATCACCTAAGTTTCAGATTTCATAAATCAAAAAATAATTATCTTAAAAATGGACAATAGCTCCACCCTTTAAAATAAAGATTTAAATATGTAATATTTATAACTAAGATGAAATTTGGGAAGACACTTGTTTAGGATTAAAGCACAGTATAAGATAGTGAAAAAAGAATGATCAGCCTGGCCTGTGTGGCTCAATGGTTGAGAATTAACCAATGTACTAAGAGGTCACCAGTTTGATTCCCGGTCAGGGCACATGGCTGGGTTTCGGGCTGAATCCCCAGTATAGGACATGCAGGAGGCAGTCTATCGATCTTAATGTTTCTCTCTCTGCCTCTCCCTTCCTCTCTTTCTGAAAGTCAGTAAAAACATTTATTTATTTTTTTAAAGAATGATCAGTCATTTCTCATGAAGTAAAGTATACTTTATTAATGATGACTTTTTTTCTATTTTGAAAGAAAATCAGGTAGAAGCCAAAGACTTTCCCAGCTTACTACACCTTGATATGGTTCAAACAGCAGTCAAGCTACAGAGACATTAGATCAGTGGTTCTCAACCTTGGCTCCACATGAGAATCACCTGGGAATCTTTTTAAAATCCCGATTTCTGGGCCTCATCCTCCGGAAATTCTGTTTCTTTGTTACTAATGTTGTGGCCTCACCCCATAACAAAGAAACAGAATTTCCGGAGGATGAGGCCCAGAAATCAGGATTTTAAAAAGATTCCCAGGTGATTCTAATGTGCAGCCAAGGTTGAGAACCACTGCATTAGATGCTGCCTAGTAAGGAACCAGAACGAAGCACACATGTAAAAGAGGCTCTGAATTACCAAAAAATAGAAGAGTTTTTTCTTCCAATTAGTAAAGCAATGCATCCTAAACAGGAATTTATTTGGTTAATCTTTCCTACATGGTAAAACAGCTCATTCCAAACTCAATTTGCCAAGCTACAAAGTGGGATTCAAATTAATTCATTTATTTGACATTTAATTTGCACCAACCATGTGATGCACACTGTGCTGAACACTATGATTGCTGCCCTCCAGAAGTGTTAGTCTAAACAGAGACAAAGACACCACTGTAAAAAAGCAATTAGTTGCAGAATCTCAACTAATTCTGAAAAAGTTTGAGATGAAGAGCATCCCAGGCAGGTGGCTAGAATGTGCAATAGCATGTCTAAAAAACAACGTACATAACCTTAATGTAAAAATACTTCATTGATTTTTTTAAAAGCTAACCATTATCTGAACCTTCAGTGAGTTGTAATTTTTTTGCAACTGGGGGAGGGTCTTACCTTCAACTTGAAAAAACACAGTATCTACACAGTATAATACTACAGTGAAGCACTAATAAAACAAGGGCTGCCTGTACTGCCTAGAAACCTCAAAAGCAAATAGGTGTACTGATTCCAGATATTTCAAACAATCCAGACAGAACTAGAAAATGGAAAAGCAGAGATTAAAGTGGTCAGGGTTCTTTTCTTATGACTTACAGGAAACAAGTCATACTGTTTCCTTATGTCACTATTGTACTCACTGCCAACAGCAAAGTCCACTGCTTTAGAGAAGAACTAAAGAAGTGCTAAAACCTTTCTAAAACTTTCTACCAACCTGAGTTAGAAAAGAGAAGACAAACTAAAATCAGTTGCTCCATCACTGGCTTTTGGCACATTTAGTAAAGAGAACAAAGTGAATGTAAATGAAAGAAAAAGCCTACATGGCTGTGAATAGTGAGCAGTACAAGAGCACTTGACCAGCTGACGACCATGCCTGAAAATGTGGGAATAGAGAGTCCTCCAGCTCTGCAGTCAATGCCGTGGTTCTTTCTCCACCAGGTCTGAGATCTGAGCCCCAGTCAACCCAGTCACAGCAGATGTTTCTGCAGGATTTTTTTCTGAGCACCTTGAAGATGAGCATCCGGACCCCACCCACACTCCTGAGGCTGGCAGGAAGGAGCCTGCTGAGAAACCAGGCTGCGGCCATCGCAGCTCTGGACTACTTGCCCGCTGAGTTCTTCAAACTACTGTTCATTCAGGCCTGCCATGGGAGAATGCGGAAGCCCCTGAAGGTTTTGGTGCAAGCCTGGCCCTTCCCTGTCCTCCCTCTGGGGAGCTTGATGAGGCTGCCTCCAGTCATGGTCTTAAAAGCGGTGTTGGAGGGGCTTGACGGTCTGCTTGCCCAAGAGGTTCGCCCTAGGAGGTGGAAACTGCTGGTGCTGGATTTAAGGAACAAGGATGTCAACCTCTGGAGAATGTGGTATGGACACCACACCCAGGAGTGCTCTCAGACAGGACCAGCGGCTGTGCACTGCTCCAGCCCCAACATGGAGCACCCCTTGGCTCCCTTGGAGGTGTTCCTAGACCTTGACTTCAGTGAAATGGACGGGGTTAAGTTTTTCATGTACATCATCCAATGGGCCCAGCAGAGAAAAGGGTTGGTACACCTGTGCTGCAAGATGCTGAGGTTTTTCGAATTGCCCTTCCAGAGGGCCAGGAAGGTCCTGGATAGGGTACAGCTGGACTGCATCCAGGAGGTGCAAGTGGACTGCACCTGGGACCTGCCCACCCTGGGGACATTTGCTCTCTACCTGCGTTAGATGAGTAACCTGCAGAGTCTCGCTCTCTGCCACATCAAGGTGTTAGCTGAGGGGGAGGACGAACAGGAGGAGGAGGAGGAAGAAGTGCAGGAGGAAGAGGAGCAAGAGGAACAAAAGGAAAAGAAGCAGGCCTTGGAGGAGGAATATTTGTGGGAGAGGGAGGAAGAGGAGCAGGAGTGGGAAAGGGAGGAGCAGGAGGAGCAGGGATACTTTTCCCTATTCCTCTCTCAGATGCTCAGGCTGCAGCACCTCAAGAAGCTCTACTTGGACTCTCCCTCCTTCCTCCGAGGCCGTCTGGACCAGATGCTCAGGTACCTGCAGACCCCCTTGGACAAATTCTCCATATGGCGTTGCTGGCAGCTGACGCAATCAGACCTGACACACCTGTTCCAGTGCCCGAACCTCAGGCAGCTGAAGTCCCTGCGTCTGTATGGCACCAACCTCACTGATTTTAGTCCCGAGCCCCTCCAAGCTCTGCTGGAGGCAGTGGCACCCACCCTCCAGGACCTGCGCCTAGATAACTGTGCGATGGTGGACTCCCCAAGTTGAGGCCATCCTGCCTGTCCTGAGCTGCTGTCACCAGCTCAGGGACTTCACCATCACTGAAAACCCCCTCTCAGTGGCCACCATAAAGAAGCTGCTGCGCTACACAGCCGGGCTGCGCAGTTTAGAGCGCGAGCTGTACCCCGTCCCCCTGGAGTGTTACAGGACCCACGAGACTGTGGACCAGGAGACAGTTGCCCTGATCCAGGCTGAGCTCACGGAGACACTGAGGGAGTTAGGACAACCCAGGACCATCGGTCTTGACACCAAGTACTTTAGCTCTGGGGACTTCTGTGACGTGGCATTTTCTTGACATGGAGCCCGTGATGTGCCCCTGTAGTGACCCTGCTCACCAGGTGCACCTAACAAGGGCTTCCTTCTGGGCCCCTGGAATCTGAAACCTCGGACTGGGGTGCAGTATGCGGGGCTCACGTTTCTTCATGTTCATGCTCAGTGTGAATGGGGAAAGGGAGGGACCCAGCCCGGGTACAGGATTGCAGGGACAAAGGTTGGGGAGTTCATGGGACCTCAAAGGCAAAGTGTCCTACCATCAGAAACATGCATCTGGTTTGCTTGGGGAGGGGTCGGGGATTTGGGCTCGAGGTGCATCTGTGGGAGTTAATCCTCGGGTGGATGGTTGGAAAGGAATGATCAGAAATAAAGACAATTTCAAAGGCCAAAAAAAAAAAAAAAAGAAAGAAAGAAAGAAAAAGAAAATGTGGGAATAAAACTGTCAGAAAAAGATTTTTAACTTTAACCTAAGATTCCCCATCAGTTAATAAAAGTATGTAAAAATAAACAAATAAAAATAAATATGTGAAATAAGTAATACACTTATCACAACAAAGGTAGTTGATCTTCTGAAAATGAGCTCCAAAACAGTAACTGGGAGATGGGAATTAAAGATGTGAAAAAATACAAACAATATATTTTTTCCTTGCCAGGTAGGTGTTGTATACAAAATGAAGTACATCTCTCCCACTCACCCATTAAACTCAATAACCTGTGGCAACACTTTTAGAAACTAATTAGGCAATATTACATCCATTAAAACAGGCATTCCTGCCCTAACCGGTTTGGCTCAGCGGATAGAGCATCCGCTTTCGGACTCAAGGGTCCCAGGTTCGATTCCGGTCAAGGGCATGTACCTTGGTTGTGGGCACATCTCCAGTGGGGAGTGTGCAGGAGGCAGCTGATCGGTGTTTCTCTCTCATCGATGTTTCTAGCTCTCTATCCCTCTCCCTTCCTCTCTGTAAAAAATCAATAAAATATATTTTTAAAAAAACAAACAAAAAAACAGGCATCCCTTTGATCCATTAATCACACTACTGGAAAATTCAGCTACCTTTAAGAAAATAACCCAAATCTGCATTAAGATGCTCACTAGAGATTTATTTGGTTGACTAGAACTTCGAAGACAATCAAATGTCCGACTACTTGGCAATAACTATGAAAACAATGTAGCAATGAAGGAAAATGTAAAGGATAAAAGTGTTATAAAAAAACTAGTATAATGACAACAGACCCCATGCGTGCCCGATGCAGATACCACCCAGACCATCATGAAGTGAAGTGAAAGCCAGTGGGACCCCAAACGCCTGCTGCTGACACCTGCAGGACCAACCCATGGGGGAAGGGAGTACAGCTCAGAACAGGGACAATCAAGGCATGAGACTCAAGGAAGACCCAACCTCTGGGCTAAGGAGTCCCAACCACTGGACTAGTAGGGGCTTCAACCTCTCAGACCTCAATCAGATTGCACAGGGCCAGAAAGGGATAGCTGACTCACATGAACCTGCACTAGAGAAGCTCCCAGGAGGCCCAGGATAGACACACGAAGTGAGCAGATCCAACAATATCAGAGCAAAATTAAGCGAGCTCCACAAATAGCAGACCCAAAGGTTTTTGAGTATGTGGTTTTGTTTTTTGGTGTGTGTGTGAATAAATTTGTTTTTGTTGTTTGGGTTTTTTCTTCCATATCTCTAATTTCTCTTTCCTTTGATTCTAGTCTATGTCAGTCTATTCTTATTGTTATTATTAATTTTTCTTATTTTGTTTTTTCTTTTTTTGTTTTACTTTTCCTATCTATATCTTAATATACCCATTATTACTACATTTTAAATTCATCATTGTTTCATTTATTTTCTGTTTCCTCTTCTTTTCCTCTTATACCAGTGATGGCGAACCTATGCACGCGTGTCAGAGGTGACACGCGAACTCATTTTTTTGGTTGATTTTTTCTTTGTTAAATGGCATTTAAATATATAAAATAAATATCAAAAATATAAATCTTTGCTTTACTATGGTTGCAAATATAAAAAAAATTCTATGTGACACGGCACCAGAGTTAAGTTAGGGTTTTTCAAAAGGCTGACATGCTGAGCTCAAAAGGTTCGCCATTACTGTCCTATACTAACTAGTTCTTTTAGCTTCCTCCTTGCTTCAATAAAGCCAATTTTTCATCTTCTTTTTTCCTCCCTTTTTCTTTATATCCCCTCTAAGTCTTTGGTTGTGTCTTTTAGTATTCTTTTTTTTATCTCCCTTATTTGCTGAATCTAATGAATTGACCAACAAAATAAGATCTGAAGCATGGAGGCATGGAACAGATTGACATACCTTGATGTGGGGAAGGGGAGACAAGAAGAGATAAACCAAAGAACTTATATGCATAGCCCATGGATACTATCAACAATATATCGTATATAATAAAAGGCTAATACGCAAATGATTGTGATGCCCTCATGCCGTAACGACCGATCAGCAGGAAGCTGCGTGTGCAGCAGGCACGGGTGAGTGGGGCTGCGTGAACGGCGAGGCTGGGGGATATGAGGCTGCAACCCCCGCTGTTATTGTTTATTTATTAATAAATGTATATATTATTTTCATATACATTTTATTAATTTTCTTTCATCTCTGACACTTCTATTATAGAGAAAGGGCAAATAGCAACATTAAAATATTTCCTCTAATTCCCTTTTAATGTCCACGAATTTTGTGCACCGGTTCACTAATATATATATAAAAATGAATATATGCATTTTATTATATACAATAAAATAAAATAAACAGCACCCTTTTTTAAAAAAAAGCTAGTATAATTAAAGCTTAGCAAAAACATGTAAACAAATATTGGGGTAGAATGCATGAAAACAGCCGGTTGGTGTGCTCAGTGGTTGAGCATCGACCTATGAACCTGGAAGTCGTGGTTCAATTCCCAGTTAGGGCACATGCCCTGGTTATGGGCTGGATCCCCAGGATTGGGCATGCAGGAGGCAGCTGGTCAATGATTCTCTCTCATCACTGATGTTTCTATCTCTCTCTCTCTCTCTCTCTCCCTCTCCTTCTCCTTCTCCCTTCCTCTCTAAAACCGATAAAAATATATTTTAAAAAAATTCATAAAAATAGTGATAAATTTCTTTATTCAATATTCAAGTGAAACTTTAAATAATTTTATAAATCTTACAAAGTTAATGATTTTGAGGAAAAAATCATAGACCCATCTACCCTCCTTCATAGAGGTAACAAATTCTAAAACACAGATAATGAACTAATCATAAACTGGAAAAACCCAAGTTATTACCTGGCACTAGCACAGGAGCCCGTGGTCTTTTGGCGTGTGCTCCGCCTCAAACTGGGGAGCTCAGCAGGTGGGGATTCACTGCGCTTCTTGGTAGATTTTCTTAAACCTATATATATGAAATGCAAAAGTAAAATTTTAAAGGGAGAAGTTCTCTTAAAATAAAAATTCTTCATCGTCCTGGTTCAAAGACCATAGAATCTTCCCATGGCCTCTCTAGCAGTCTGCCAGGTTTATTTAGAGAGTTTGCCTTTACTTAGCCTTTTCAAACTAGGAGAGTTCCTACCACATCCCTATTCATCCACTACTTTTCTCCACTAACTAAAGTCAAGAGGTTTTGTTGTTGTTTTTTTGTATATACTACATATTCCAGAACTTTATTAAATATCATTTATCACTTGTTTTTTATCCTCATCCGAGAATATTTTTCCATTGATATATTTTTTTTTTTTCTAGAGAGAGTGGAGGCAAGGGGAAGAGGGGAAAGAGAAACATCCATGTAAGAGAGACACATATCCATCAGTAGCATCCTCCTGTTGCCTCCTCCATGTGCCCTGACCAGGGTGGGGGATGGAGCCTACAACTGAGGTACATGTCCCTGACCTGGAATCGAACCCCCCTCTTCTATCCTTGGGCCGATGTTCTAACCACTTAGAAACCAGCCAGGGTCCATTATCACTTTATTACACTGTCTTTACACTGTCCCATTTCACCTAGTTTACATACAGTTCATAAATAAGGCTATGAGAGAACAAAATGCTTTCTTTTCTTTACACCAGCGGTTGCCAACCAGAGGATCAAAAGGTTGGTGACCACTGCTATACACCATCCTATCAGCAAGGAATATCAACTTAAAGTTATGGAATGTCCAATTTACAGAATATTGTACAATTGGAGGGGTAGAGGGAAAATGAATCAAGTACACATGTTATTTTGGATGCTAATACCTTTATAGGTATTAAGTTCTAAAAAGGTGTAACATTTAAGTAAAGTATATTACTATTTTATGAACTGGCCTGTGGGATCAGGCTAAAACCAGCTCTCCGACATCCCCCAAGGAGTCCCGGATTGCGAGAGGGTGCATGCCAGGCCAAGGAACCCCACCAGTGCACGATCGGGGCCAGGAAGGAACACAGGAGGTTGGCCAGCTGGGGAGGGACGATGGGAGGGCCCCAGGGCGTGTCCAGCCCGTCTCACTCATTCCCGATCGGTCAGACCCCAGCAGCAGGCTAACCTACCGGTCAGAGCGTCTGCCCCCTGGTGGTCAGTGCATGTCATAGTGACTGGTCGACCGGTCAACTGTCTGCCCCCTGGTGGTCAGCGCACATCATAGCGAGCAGTTGAGCGGCCTTAGCATATCATTAGCATATTATGCTTTGATTGGTTGAACAGATGACCAGACACTTAGCATATTAGGCTTTTATTATACAGGATGGGGAAGCCATCAGAGCATCCATCTACCCTTCCCCAACGATGTTATCATATAACATACTGTGCAGTGTGCTCTATTCAAACAAAGACCTCCAACACTGAATGGCCTACAAAGTCAACAAGCATATCTCCATTAGAACTGTGGCATCATCTTAAATCAGTGGTTCTCAACCTTCCTAATGCCGCGACCCTTTAATACAGTTCCTCATGTTGTGGTGACCCCCAATTTCATTGTTACAAATTGAACATAATTAAAGCAGTGATTAATCACAAAAACAATATGTAATTATATATGTGTTTTCCGATGGTCTTAGGCGACCCCTGTGAAAGGGTCGTTTGACCCCCAAAGGGGTCGTGACCCACAGGTTGAGAACCGCTGTCTTAAATAGATGTTAACTTTTCAAAACAATTGTACAATAATTCTCCAGATCCCAGGAAGTTTTTTTGTTTTACTTTTTATTTTTTTTTACCATTTCACTGCTTTAAAGTGAAAGAAATTCTTTACTCTTGATTTAGACTTTTAATTTATAACTTCAGTTTACTCACTTGGGATGGTACTTGTAGTAGAGGCCTGGTGCACAAAAATTCGTGCACTCAGGGGGGTCCCTCAGCCTGGCCTGCACCCTCTCGCAGTCCGGGACCCCTTGGGGGATGTCCGACTGACAGCTTAGGCCTGCTCCCCAGGGGATCGGGTCTAAGATGGCAGTCAGACATCCCTCTGGCAGCCCAGGAGCCCGCAGGGAGCAGGCCTAACCTGTTAGTCAGACACCTTAGCACCACCACGGAGGCGGGAGAGGTTCCCACCACCGCCACTGTGCTGGTCAGTCATGAGCTGGCTTCTGGCTGAGTGGCACTCCCCCTGTGGAAGCACACTGACCACCAGGGGGCAACTCCTGTGTTGAGCGTTTGTCCCCTGGTGGTCAGTGCGTGTCATAGCGACTGGTAGTTCCGCCGTTAGAGTTAATTTGCATATTACCCTTTTATTATATAGGAGGATAATGGAAGTTGCCAAGTGAAAAGCAAGCTACTAAAGAAACTTTATGACAGGACAGTGTGGCTCAGTGGTTGAGCATAGACCCATGCACCAAGAGATCACTGGTTTGATTCCTGGTCAGGACACCTGCCCTGGTTGCAGGCTCCATCCACAGTAGGGGGCGTAGGGAGGCAGCCCATCATGTTTCTCTCTCATCCATGATTCTATCTTCCTCCCTTCCCCTCTCTCTAAAAAATCCATGAAAATATAAATATTTTATTTTTTTAATATATTTTATTGATTTTTTACAAAGAGGAAGGGAGAGGGATAGAGAGTTAGAAACATCAATGAGAGAGAAACATCGATCAGCTGCCTCCTGCACACTCCCCACTGGAGATGTGCCCACAACCAAGGTACATGCCCTTGACCGGAATCGAACCTGGGACCCTTGAATCCGCAGGCCGACGCTCTATCCACTGAGCCAAACCGGTTAGGGCATAAATATTTTTTAAAATACATTTTTATTGATTTCAGAGAGAAAGGGAGAAGAATAGCTTAATATATTCAGGTATTTAGAATCACTATTTTTTAATGTTAAAAAAATCAGAAATTATTTTTAATATTTCAGGAAATATTAAATTATACCTATCTGAATTGTGTGACTAAGCAGTAATACAGTAAAATAACATACAATTCTGAGAGAGAAAAAACATGAGTGCACATTGCATTAAAACACTGAAAAACAAAGTGCTATAAAGCAAGTTAAAAACCCTGTATTACTGTCATTAACTTAATTCATATAATACTAAAGCGTTTTTACACATGGCATAATACAGTAATGGACAAGCACAAAATTTGACATCTATTCAGTGGCATTCAAAATAAAATACTCAACTTAATACTCAACAGTGGGCTACTACTGCTCTAATGCTAATTTGAGGTTGACAGTATACTTTTTGACCAAACTTATTTTACACGTCACTACTCATGAACTATTTTATTTCATACTTTGGTGTTTAACTTTATTTTAAACAACTTCAAATATAATTTCCAATATGACAAAAGGTACTTGGTTTGAATATATGGGGTTCAATGAGTCTGACAAATGTATTCACCCATATAACACCACAATTAAGACAATTATAACCAACATTTCCATGTTCGTTCATGCCCCTTGCAGTTAATCTCCCTAGCACATCAGGCTCTGGCACCCACTGATTTGCTATTTTGTTGCTATTGCCTATTACGGAATTTTATATAAATGGAATCATACAGTGTTTTGGAGATAAATTCATGTTGTACCTTTTAGTTCATTCCTTCCATTCCTTTTTTACTGTGGAGTGGTATGGTACGGTATTTCTTCACATATGTGCACAAACTCTTTATCCATCCTTGGAGTTAAATATAACTGATGTTATAATCATACCACAATGTAAAATGACTGTTAGGCTAATTGACATAACTCCATGTAGTCCCATAAACTAGGAGAAATAGCCCCAAACATTTTGTCTGGAAAGCAATTCCATGGTAAAGGAGCTGCTACATATAGTCCTCTCTAGTGGAAAAGAGGTATCACTATTTATAACATTACCCAAGTCTATGATGGGAAATAAAACTAGCTTTTACATACTCTGCTCTCCAAAAACTACAACAGGGAAACATCTCAGATGTTGTGAAGACTGGTAATTAGAAACTTATCAGGATTTCTAAACAAATTAAGTCAATTCTTGGAAGAACTATATAAATTCTTGGAAAAAGGAAAGTTAAAGATAAAACAGTTAAAGATAAAACAGTTGGGTAAATCAAGTACTTCCTAGAAACGTGAATGTGAAATGTGGGTTTTTTTGACCATTCAGCAAATTGATGCTGCCAGAATATACTATCTTATATCTTCACAGTTTTAGATTGGCTATGGAATTTTTCATAAAAGCAATTTCAGGTATAAAGTTATGATAATTCTTATTTTTCACACACAAAAATATTAACTGACTTGCCTAGAAGTGCATAACTACACAATTCCAAAGTTTATTCTGAAGCAGAACAGTATACTATTTGTTCAATATACTTCTGGAAAAGTGTTAAAACTTTGATTTTTGGTTCCTTTAGAAACCTTTAGGTAGTATGTTTGTATAGCAAAAGAAAAGAGAAAACTATAAAACTCTCTCTATAAAAATAAAGTATTTTTATACAATTAAAATATGTTTCCTTCATTCTACTGGTCAAGTAAGGAGTATTTTAATAGAAGAGAAAACATGATAAGTATAAACCTACAACTTACTGAAAACCAATTAAGATGCAGGTGCATGGGAACACACACAATTTCAATCAATCTATCTCTATTTCTCTCTCTCTCTCCCAGGCTCTGTAATGCAGAAAAACTGTATTGATCACTTATTTTTATGATGCCACACTGAGAAGCAACCAGAATATCACTGCTCATAATAATATATTCTTATCCACAATGCCTTGTATAATGAAGTTATGTATAAATGTAGACATATTACTTTTATCAAAGCTCCTTGACCTTATTATATTGGTATATGAATATATGAATTTGTTCCTACAAATATATTCCTATAATCTTCTTTTTAATTCTCACCCAAGAGTGTGTTTTGTAATTGATTTTTAGGGAGGGAGGAAGAGGAGAGAGAGAAACATTGATCAGTTAGTTGCCTCCCACACTTGCCCTGCCCAGGGATGGAATCCACATTCTAGGTATGTGCCTACACCGGGAATCGAACCCTCAACCTGTTGGTATACAAGACAATGTTCCAATCAACTGAACCACCCGGCCAGGGCTATTCCTATGGTCATTTTTCTTTCAGATAAAGGTGAAACTGGCAGTATTATTCTCTTAAAAGTCGTAATTGATATTTTCTTCTACAATATAGGTATGTCTTATTGCTTTTTCTTTTGAACAAGTATTCCTAGCCTCAAACTGATTTACTCAAAATCCAGGGCTTCATCTTTTTAAAAAATTAGTCCTTTATAAAGTGTGATATCTGAAATGTAAAATAAGTAAACCTCTCATGTATCCAACTAAAAACTTGGATTTTTAAATATAAGAATTAAAAAAAAATAAACAGATGGAGGGCCTTAGAAATTTTATCTTCTGGACCCTCATTAGTGTCAAAGGAGTTAAGATGTTCTTGGGTACCTTCTATTTGCAACTGATTTTTCTTTTCTACTTCAAAATTTTAAAAGTATTTCTCATTACAAAACTGAAATGATCCCAATTTTGTCATTTTTGCAGAAGAAATGAGCAAATAGTAATATGATTACTATTTCACTACCAGAGTCACCAAAGGTGGAATTATTCCAATCCTTGGAAAGGTATGGTTTTCACTGTTAATTGTGTTAAGTTACTTTAAAAGTAGCAAAATACAACTGGGTGATACATAGTCACTGTCATACTTCTTTTTTTCTACTTATAATTCTTACATGATCTGTTTAGGTATATACACATAACAGAACTAATACAAAATCCTACAATAAAAATATAGCCTCCCCAATAATAAAGTATTTTAGCAATGTAATAATTAAGTAAACTTTCCAATTTCCTAAAGATTCCTTTTGTTCCGTATAAGGAGTCAAAGTAAACATAAATATCAATCTACAGACAGTCCTCGGCGTATGTCATTTTGTGGTTATGTCGCCTTCTCCCATTTATTGATATATAAAAAAAAGTTCCGTTATTTCAACATATGTGCTTTATGTTTTTTATTATTTATTTACCACAAGTAAAGGTCAGGAATTGTTATCTTTCTTTTAAGTGTTTTTTAATGTTTCACTTCACTAATGCTGTGTATGTGCTCCATGTGAGTGATGTAAGTGCTTATGCAGGTGGGTTCCAACTTATGGCGAAAACTGCATTACAACACGCCGTAGGAACGGATCTCTGACGTAGCCCGAGGACCGTGTGTGTGTGCGCGCGTGTGCGCCTAAGCGACCAAATGACCAGAATGACTGGTCGCTATGACGCGCACTGACCACCAGGGGGAAGACACTCAACGCAGGAGCTGCCCCCTGGTGGTCAGTATGCGCTCATAGCAGGAGCACTGCTCAGCTGACCAACCCATCCCGGTGGCCCACCAGCCTGGCGGCAGCCACTCATTCCCTCAGTAGTCCTGCAGGTCCAATCTCTGGAGAACTGGCCAGGCACCTATGGACCAGTACCACTGGCCTCCTGGAAGTCGGCCTCGGGGACCGTAGCTGCTTCCCCTCCCTAGACGGTCAGTGAGGAAGAAACAATATGAAAGCGGCTCCCAGGTGGCTCCAGACAACAGGTGCAAATGTCAGCAGGACGGATCTGGATCCCAGGCCAGCAAGGGCGTCCCACCGTCCACCAGGAGGGCCGATCACGTCCTGGCCTCCCCTACCCCCTTCGTGACCTCACCTGTGCACAAATTTGTGCACCAGGCCTCTAGTGTATTTAATAAAGTTGTTTGGAGGGAAAAACTGACCTAACACCTTTATTCAGTGTATAACTACTTTCAAATACATGAATGTTTTTATTCTCCAACTTATACATTAACTTTAAAGTGACATTAAAGATGACCAAGTAGACATCTGTTATATTATGCCCAGCAACCCTATTCTGAGCACCCTGCCTCGTTTTTTGTTTTGTTTTTAATTCTCTGGGGAGCTATCTCCTTCCCCTTCTCCACGTGGTACTGATGAACTGTCATTCACAGTATACTCCCACTATATCAGTGGGACTCAAATTGGCCAGACTATTTCAATCATTTCCAATTACAACTTTACAACCACCATTCCCTCTCCCCTCCACCAGTGATTCATTCAGGATAGGCATGTGACCCAAAGAGAAATAAGAAACTTTCTTACAGGCTGATATATAAATGACTGGAGTCTTTGTGGGAAGGCTTGGGATGAATAGGACTGTCTTCATTTGAGCACCTAGACCCAAACAAGCCTGAAGCTAGTCAATCTCTTGGCTTTACCAGTCATGTAAGCCGATTTCCATTTAATGGTATGAATATCTATCACATAAGCCCAAATCTTCTGACCAAAAGTCATTACTGCATTAAAATTTCTACTCTAGAGTAAGTGTCAACAAACTTGAGACTATGAGTCAAATCCAGCTGGCAGCCTGTTTTTGTATAGCCCACAAACTAAAAGTGATTTTTACGTTTTTAAGAGTTAAAATGAAAGATATGACAAAGACGTATGTGGCCAGCAAAGCCTAAAATATTTACTACACGGGCCTTTACAAAAAATACTTACTGACATGGACTGTGAGTAGAAAAAGAACAGTATAAGCACTCACCTAAATTTTTAAAATCTGTCAAAAATTTTTAAAAAATTCTCCAAAATAAAAACTAATCCCTTTTGCTTTAAAAAGAAAAAAAAACACACACAAAAAAACAAAACCTGAGCTAATTAATATCTTAGTAATAAAAGTTTTAGCACTAATTTTTCTAGAATATTAAATATCTTGATTTTTCTTTATTGTTTTTGTAATATTCCTGCAGATAGTAAATATATCTCTATTTAAAAATGGAGTAGAAAAACCAATATAAGGCCCATACACCAATATCTTAAACAAGAGTAAATGTTCAGAAAAATCACTACAATTCAATTACATATTCAGCTAGTCAAGGTATGACTGTGATTGACCTTTCCCATTTTTTTTATAAATTAACACTAGCAATTACTTATATCGATTTATTTATATGTCAAATTTATTTCAAAGAGTTTTCAGAACCACTCCTTTTCCTTCATAAAAGGAAGGAAGAGAGCACCAAGTAACATGGCTAGTAGCATGCATGAGTTCAATTTAGAATCATTTAATAAGGCCATTTTGCTACTGGAAAAATTGGACCCAATAAAGAGAATTAATTAACAATGTGTATAGTCTCAGTAACTAGTTCTTAACTATTCAGCCAGCACAGAATCGTAATAACGTGGTATAACTTGGTATTGTTGTGTCTATTTTCAAGTTTATACATCTTTATCAATGGTTACTTTGCTAAAATAAATTCACAAAATAAAAAGTAACCTATTACATAAAAAGGGTTCTTATATGTTTAAAGTCACTTAGTAGCAATAAAAGAAAAATTTTGCAAATGACAATGAGCTAAATCCCAAATGAAATTTTCTAAGCCAAATTTTTATTTCCTAGTCAATGCACAGCAATTTCATGCACTGAGCTGGCAATATGAATTTAAAGCATTAGAAATGTGCGAAGATACAGTGGGGCCTTGACTTACGAGTTTAATTCGTTCCATGACGGAGCTTGTAACTCAAATTACTCGTATGTCAAATCTTAAAGTGAACGAGTGAGACACATGATGCTGGGCTGATGTTGTGGCGTTCACTGTGACGTTCGCTGCGCCAACTAGCGGTGGGGTATCTGAAGCTGGCTCATAACCCGAATTTTAGCTCGCAACTCAAAGCAAAAAATCGGCCGAGAGACGGCTTGTATCTCGAAAAACTCGTTAGTCGGGACACTCGTAAGTCAAGGCCCCACTGTATTCACCTAAGCATTAGTATCGTTTGAAATGAGAAACTGGAAAAGAGCTAAATCTCTAATAAGAAATGATTAAATAAACATAAGAATAATAAAAACTGCAGGAACACAAAGTTAGTTAATGAAGTTGTGAATAAATTGGCATTTTTTATACTGCTAGCGGGAACGTAAATTCATGTTTCTACGGACAAATTAAAATATACAAAAATATTTTTAAAAATTGGATTGGTGACCTAACAAGGAAATGATGTAAATTACAAAGCTATTGTCAATTTAAAAATTTAGAAGAATATAAATGCCCATTAGTTGGGAATGTGCTAAATTAAGGTACATCTACATAGCCATTAAAAATGATAGAATTTATAGTTTTTATAAAGGAAAAAGTCTATTAGTGACAGTTTAAGCAGATAAAGCACTTTGCTTTCTTTATATCTAAAACACTGATACTACTTCATTCTGCTATCGTGAGGATGAAAGTTATAACAGACCCACAGACACCAACGCTTAGTGTCACCCACAACAAGCTCATGCTTTTGAAAAGTATATACATAGAAAAGTGTCTACCTTCTGGGCAAAGACAGAAGATTGAACACAAGCATTCACTTCTATCCTCTCATGAAATGCCACTAAAACAGTATTAAAAGAATCTGAAATATAGGAAGAATGGAAGAGACTATTATCACAACACAATTTTAGAAGATGAAAAACAGAAATTCCAGTGCTAAATCTCTGGGAAATCCAGAAATCTGAAGGTGGAAAACTAAGATAAACTACCAATTAGAATGATACTCAGATTCCCACAAAGGTCAGGAATTGATGGACAAACTTACAAGTTAAAACTGAAGATTGGTTGATAGGCTGTTTATGAAGCAGTCAGATTCCCCCAAGTCCCTCCACTACTTGCATAGCTGCATAACTGTCCCTCTTCTAACGTAGCAAAACATAAGGTCTTTACTCTTTAGAAAGTACAAAATAAAAAAATTCTCAATTAAAGCACCACACCACCAATTGGGAAGGGGAGGGGCAGATAAACAGACACACTGGATGACATATCTATGGCCTTTTTCCAAGTCTCTTATCCAGCTCAGCCCCCAGAACTCTAGCAGTTAGGCCTTCACCTCCAGGCAAGAGTCTGAAAGAATCTTTCCTGTGGAATTTTACCAAAGAAAAAAGATCTAAAAATAAGGACGGAGGAGATTTTGCAACAAATAGCCCAACCAAATCTTATCTATATGCTCAAAGCTCACAAATTAGATTTTTGGTCCCCTTGCACTGAGTATGAGGAAACAAGGAATTGTCAGAATCTGAGAAAAATTCTAGTCAAAAACAAACCAAAACTTCACATACCCCATAAAAAAACTCATAAGAGTACTATATAAGAAAGGAATACTCATGTCCTCAAAGAAGAAATGTATCCTATATAATAAAAGCCTAATATGCTAAGTGTCCAGTCACCCATTCAACCAATCAAAGAGTAATATGGTAATGATATGCTAAGGCCACTCAACCGCTCGCTATGATGTGCACTGACCACCAGGGGGCAGACGCTCTGACTGGTAGGTTAGCTGGCTGCTGGGGTCCAGCCAGTTGGGACTGAGGGAGATGGGCCGGACACGCCCTGGAGCCCTCCCACGATCCCTCCCCAGCTGGCCAACCTCCCATGTCCTTCCCTTGCCCCGATCATGCACTGGTGGGGTCCCTTGGAGAGCTGGTTTCGGTTCGATCCCATAGGCCAGGCCAAGGGACCCCTAGTCCATAATAAAAAAGGAAATGAGAATAAAATAACCTTTAGAAAATAAAAAAAATAGCAAACATGAAAAAAAAAAGTCAAAGAAAGTTTGGAAGAAGTTATTGAAATCTTTCAGAAAGTAGAACAAAAAAGGAAAGCAAGTTAAGATCAGAGCAGAACCTTCTAAGACAGCGGTTCTCAACCTGTGGGTCACGACCACTTTGGGGGTCAAACGACCCTTCCACAGGGGTCACCCAAGACCATCGGAAAACACATATATAATTACATATTGTTTTTGTGATTAATCACTATGCTTTAATTATGTTCAATTTGTAACAATGAAATTGGGGGTCACCACAACATGAGGAACTGTATTAAAGGGTCGCGGCATTAGGAAGGTTGAGAACCACTGTTCTAAGAGGACAATCACCAAAAATAATAGATCCAAAGAGAAAAGAAACAATAAGGCGATCAGCCATCCTGGTTTGCCTAAGATTTAGTAACTTTAAGGCTAAAAATCCTGAGGAAATCCAGACCCAAGGAAAAACAAGACTTCTGGTCACTCTAACAGGAATAAAAATAAACCCACAGCTATGACAATATCATGACATTTCTAAATAATAGAGATAAAGATCTGCAAGCTTCCAGAAAAATGGGACACAGGAATCAGAATATCTATAGTTATTGAAAGCTAAAAGGTAATGCAATTCTTCAAAGTTTTGAAGGAAAATTATTTCCAACTCAGAACTCTATATTCAATGGTCAAACAACTATCAAGGTTATTTATTTATTTTCAGACATTCAAAATCTTCAAAAATTAAAAAGCTTTTTAAATTTTCATAAGCACTTCTTTATAAAAAGCAAGTCAAAGGTATGTCACACCAAAACGAAGCAGTAAACCAAGAAAGATGATGTGGAAGCTGGAAAAAGGAGAGAGTGAAGAAAATCCTGAGGCTAAAAGCAATGCAAGTAGGCATAAAAGAGCAGTCATCCAGAGGCCATTTTTTCTTCAGGAACTGAAACAGATACATGTAGACAGCTTGAGAAAAGATTTAGACAATGGCATAGTTTGGAGTTCAGTTCACCAAAAAAAAAAAAAAAAAAAAAAAAGAAGAAAGAAAAACTAATTATTAAATTCAAGAAAAACAAAAATGTGTAAGAAAGGAAAAGTTCCTACATGGCTCTGTAAATAGCATTTATGTATCCATACAAACACTGAGCATCATTCATGACTGGGAAAATGAGATGTACAAGTACGAGTTTAGTGGATGAAGAGGTGGTGTAAATTTTCCATAAAGGACATGAAATAGTGCTCACACTGAAAAAAACAACAACAAGTAGACCTCTTGAGCACATAATTTAGAGACTAAAATAAGAACCAAAATAATCAGCTACAGGGAAGGGCAATGTGGCAGAAAGACTGTTTTAAATAATAAGTCTTATATAATGACTTTAAAATGCATTTAAGCATTGAAAAAAATTCAGCAGGATATACACATACAAGGAAAGAGGTAGTCCTCAGTGATCAAATTAAGTGACTTTGTATTTTTCTTCGTTGTACATTTTGGTATTGTCTGAATTAGTCTTTAACATTTTATGGATAGAAGTGTCAAAAATATTACAGAATACAGAAGCTGGAATATAAAATAGCAGTTTTCACTAACTTACATGTAAGTTTAGTAAAGTGTACTTTGGTTAAACTAATTCTTATTCTAATCTGACATACAAAAATACATAGTAGGTTTTTTTTGAATTTGGCAACCCATTTTCTAAAATTTAATATATTCTTAAGAAATCATTGGTAATTTTTCAAAGCAGTTGCATATTAGAACTATTAAACTTTTAAGTTAAAATTATTTTAACAGCTGCCTTCTAATATAGAAAAATTTTAATATTCAACCCTTTCCTTTTAAGGTTATTACCCAACACCTCGGGAGACTAAAAGATAATTCACCTTTGTAAAATCAGTAGGGATGACCCTACAAGATCCAATTAGGTAAAACCAAGGGTTTGACTTTTAAGTTCTTCTGTCTTGCTCAACTCATTCTAATTTACTCCCCTGATGCTAGAGGTGCAATGCACCATATGCCTCAGACTGTGGGTAAGAGTCCTAAACCAAGCAGAATTACCTTCCCAGAATCGGCATCTGCCTGGGTTTTGGCTAGTTCTAATAATGGCCACAGACTGCATGCAAGTCACCAAGAAAGTTTGAAACTCAAGATGCAAATAAGCTGGTAACTACTGCTGACTATGTTATTAATAATGTGCACATGATGTCCACTTTAAATAATAGAAGGGAAACTAGTTCTATAAATAGGCACACCAGAGTGGAAATATAATACCTTTAAATTTTTCTGTAAAAAAAACTCCACAATTACCCGAATTTTGATCACAAATTTCCTCTGGCATATTTCTATGCCATCCATCACTTTCTACTATTCAGATATACACATTTTGAAAGTCAAATTACTTCAAAAAATTAGCTTAATTTAAAAAGGTAGATTAGCAAAATATATTTTGAAGCCAAATGAACATATTTTTAAATATTATATTTAAAATATAAAAAAGAAACATCATTTGTATCATTTTACTGCCCCATTGGTTTTACATTTATGCTAAGTAAGTTTTTAAGAATGTCTGTTTGCTTAGATTAAACACATAGCAAGAATAATTTCCTAATGCACATTAAAAATTATCACATAAACAGTATCTCTTCTAGAGTATTACCTCAAGACTTCTATCAATTGATACAGGATGACCTTTGTCCCAGAGTTATTTTGATCAGCTACAGCTGGAAAGCCACAGGCTTCAGGAAGCCCATCACAAAAGTAGCTATTTCACTAGTTCTCCCACCACCCCTAGGCCAGCCCTAGTTCCTCCCCAGGAAAGCATTTATCAGCCTATAAATGTTGCCGAAACAGGAAAAGTCTCCCTACTTAAGTGTTCTGACTAAAAGTATGTTCCACGGAACACTGCTATCTCCCAAGGTAATATAGGTGAACAGATAAATGTATAAAATTCTGAGTTAAGCAGAAGTTATTGTAAGATTTCTAACCTGAATCTCCTTGAGTGATATTTGATCATGGGGAAATGGGTTTCACAAAACATCATATAAATACTGTTATTCCTGCAATTGGGAAAAAATCTGCTTTACCATGAAGCTTTACTGACCAATCTTATCTTAGAATGAACCTTTACCTGGGGAAATATCACATTCTAATTTAACAGGTTCACAGATTCTTAAAAGAGGAAGAAAACAAATAATCTACCCAATTTGAAATGCTCTATATATTGTACGAAGTGTAGGTCCAATCCACTTTTTAGATAATTTACAGATTCTGTTTCCCTGAAAGATACTAATCAGAAATCTCAACTTCTATCCATTATATCTAATTCTGTCCCCTGGGTTAATGTTTTAAGTGAAAAAAAAATCCTGATTCATACAAAAGCACTTCAAATATATTGCAGTAACTCTCATGCACCATTATCTGTTTATATGGTGCTTTAATCTTATAAAACTCTTTCAAATACATTCTTTTATTTATGCTTCACAAAAATGAATACTACCATTTTTCAAATAAGATTAGGGATTAGGTTGCCAATTATTTGTCCAGCCTCACAAAACTAGGAGATAACTACTTCAAATCAGGGTCTTCCAAATCTAAGGAGAGATACATTTAAAACTGACAAATGACAAGTATTTATCAATCCTTTATTCTCAAAATGCTACTCTGAATATGTTTTCTCTCTTAAGATACTCAACTTCAGCTGTGCACCCTAAATTTAGTGATGCAACTTATGTACTAAGCACTATGCTAAGTCTGCTCACATTATTTATTCCTCAAATAGCTATTGTGCCTATTTTACAATGAAAAGGTTACAAACTTTGCATAGTCACCAGGTGATAAAATGGCAAAACTAGGGTTTAAACTCAGGATTTTTAGCCCTATATTAAGAGCTCTCTGTCCCCAAAATACCATTACTTGAAACCCAGAGATTCCCCTAAGATACCACACTTTGCCCCTATGGTCTTTCATAAAATTACCAAGTACTGCCAATTCTCTTGCAGTACTGCTTCTTACATTAACTCCTGAAGTGACACATTCAATCGTGTCTAAAATTCACCCTGCCCATCTGACTTCAGGAAACCTTCCTAGATTTAGCTCACCCAATCTACTCAATCCTTTGAGTCCTATTCATATGGCCTGGATTTAACTCTTGCTTCTATCACTTCTTAGTTCTGTGTCCTTCGATAGGTAATTCGACAAATGACACTGAGTTTCCTTACCTGTAAGATGGGAATAATAGTACCTGCCACACAGGGAAGATGAGGAGTAAATGAAATGATTCATGTAAAGTCTTTAAAAGTTGTCAGACACTTGTAAGCAAATTAAATATTTCCTATTATTTTTAGAAATGTTTTTCACTATTTGAAAAGAAGCAAATAAGTAGTGAATGGGATGATATGAATCCCTGATTCACATGGTGTTCATTCCTAAAGATTAATCAATACCAGTAAAGAATCAGATAAAATCTTATATCCTCTGAGATCTTAACATCTCTTAATGAGCCAAAGATGCTGCAAACATGGAGAACAAACATGGGTGAAAAATAAATGGCACAGCAAGGAAAGCAACAGTTTCAAAGTCACACATTCTGCCTTCGAATCCTAGCTCTGCCACTTAAAATATGTAACGCAGGCAAGTTATTTCACCTTCTTGGAATAAATTTTCATTAATAAGTATCACAAAGCTTAACTTTTTAAAATTAGTTATGACTGCATATGTAAAATACCTGGCACTTATTAGATGCTAAACACATACTGGTTCCCTTCTCTTGTTTCAACAGCTTAGACTATAATTAGAGCTTACAACTAGGACAGTGGCAGTGAAAATGTACAAGCTTTATTAGTGACCACAGAACACACAGATTTTTAATCCACCAAGTCAGTTTGTGACCATGTGTAGAGTTAGACTATCTAGACGGGTTTTATTATGGCACAGGGCAGTGTCAAAACTCTGAGTGCTTCCTGACTGAGAGCAACTTCACAATCAAGAAAATACCACTGAGTAGCCAGCCACTGGCAGGGTTGAGCTTCCTGTTAAAAATCATGTTAAGAAGCTTCTCTCTAAAACAAGAAAGCTGGTCACTGAGAAGAATCAACATGATACTCAACAACAATCTGCTCTCACCCAGGCCTGGACCTTCCTAGAAATAAATGTTGAAAAAGATGAGCTCTTCAAGTGAAGCAGACTGGATGACAGGAAAGTGAGGAGTGAATTCCATGAAACTCATTGTAAACTCAACCTGGTCCATTGTCTATTAAGATCAGAGGTACTACAATGAGGACATGAACATACACAGACACACACGCCAACACAGATGCACACATGCTTCTACTTAAAAGCAGAGAGGGAAGAGGTATAAAAGCCGAGACAGATAATGGCAATTGTCAAGAAAACCTTGGCAGGCCCAATGGGCAGTTGCCCGTCCTTTTTTAACCCAGCCCTTTATTTCCTTTTGACTTCAAGATACTAATCTTGATCTTAATCCAACGCTTGTACCTTCAAATTCAAAAGGTTTTATACAGATGTAAAACAAAATTCTACAATCTAAGAGAAAAAGATGTTACTTACCTTTACAATAGCCCTATGATACAGGTTAAACATAAGATTTTATTTTGTACCTACTACGATTCTTATCAAAGTTTAGGTAATAATGAATCAACTGAAAGTAGTCATAGGTTGTAGGGTTAAATAAAGCTAACATTTAGTTCTAATTCAATATTAGGTTAGGCTGATTCAATGCTAGCTAAACTTGGAGAAGAGTTTAGCTAGTAAACACTATATAAAATCTTCTAATAACCAAAAAAAAATTACAGCCCTATGAAAATGTGGATCTGAAATTTTCTGAGGACTCAAAAGGAGAAAAGATGGTCAAAACCAAGCTTCTGGTTAAATATTAAAAAAAATTAAATGCTTAAAAATTGTAGACAAGCACAGTATTATTCTGTGTGTTTTTTAGATTTCTCAAAATAGAAAAACAAACACTTTAGCATTACAATAAATGCACAATTGAAAAGGTTCATCAATAGTGAACATCTGGCTTCCTGAAGTCTTTTAGAAAAAAAGAGAGGAAGAATGTACCTCAAGATTCCTTTCTCCCATCTAGTTTGATCTTTACTTGAATATATTATTCTCAAACATTAGTTCTTTCTACTCCAATATAAGTTTCAAAAGGGCAATATTCTTTTCCATTTACTTAGGACCCAGAGCCTCAGTGCATGAAAATAAGAAGTATTCACCTTTAGACTAAACTCCTTCAAAGCCATAAAATATTACATGTGAATGAATTTTAATTATATGGTGCATTTATTCTAATAAGTTAACTCAGTATTTCCATACATCAAGAACGTACAATACCAAAAACAAAACAAAACAACACACATGCAAAAACACATGTGATGCTTGATCCTGGTCAATAGCAACTCGTAACTAGAATAATTTTGTGTTTGGTTATAGAAGAAAATGCAACTTGATGTCTCACCCTGATATTGGTAAGTAGCAGATGCTATAAAGATAAAGATATAAACACTAAAACATAGTTAATAAGTCAGCATTTGTATTTGTCTGGATAAAATTAAAAGTGGTATCAATTATTATGTACTGTTGTGTAGACACAGGTACGGTAATAAATCTAAGACTGCCTCAGACTAGAAACAAAACACCTGGCTATCTTGAAAGCATGGTCACTTTGACAAACCAAGAGAAATTTTCTTAATTAAAAAAAGCAGCTCTTTCCGTAAACTTACTTGCTAATTTGGCCTGTAATCCAGAAGGTCCAGGTTTTGATGTCTCTGACTTAGAAGACCCTGGAAGAGACAGTTTTGTTTTAGGAAGGCTAACTTTAGGGCTGAAACGCGCAGCCCAATCAAATTTTGAAGAGCCACCAGTTTTACTCTGTTCCTTTTCCCTGCTACTTCTTCTGGGACTGGGACTGGATGCTGAACGGGAACGCCTGGCCTTGTTCTGGTCTTTTCCTTGTTTCACCCTGGCACCTGGTGGTACAGTGGAGGAGGCCGAGGCTACAGCAGAAGACGAGGAGGAAGTAGAGGCAGCAGAAGAAGAATCAGTGATGGTGCTACACCCAGCTTTGGCTGAGGCGGCTGATTTTGAAGCCAGCTTGGTAGGTTTTGCAGATCTCTCTTCGGCACCAGTTGACTCAGACACAGAACCACTCTTTATACAAGAACTCTCTGTCCTCTTTCTTTTCTGACTCCGTGAACTACCAGTGGCCCCACTCTTTCTGGTATGAGCCTTGCTTGTTGATGGCAATTGTGCAGATTTCAGTTGTTGCTCCTGGTCTAAATGTCTCTTTTTTGACTTACTATGTGACTTATTTGTTTCTGAGAGCGATTCAGAATGCTGAAGTGCTTTTGGTTTTTTTGCAGAGCTAGGAGAATTGGTCCTGTTGTAGTCTGGACTAGCACTGCGTTTCACTCCTCGAGAATTGTCTTTCTTAGGCACCTGCCCCGTTTTTTGCCTTTCTGAAGTATTGGCTCTGTCTGGATCCTCTGGTTGTGGAACTATGACAGCAGATGATGAACTGCAGCTTCTAAGAGGTTAGATAAGAAGAGAGTTAATATCAGCCTGCCATATAGTATTTATTAAATTCTCAAATCTATGGAAACAAGTGCTAAAATAAGCACAAAAATTTTTCTAAGCCCAATAATAAACATAGCTTTTCAATGGCTCA
>NW_005370872.1:535833-544864 GCF_000412655.1 Myotis brandtii | reverse complement strand
CGAGCTTGACTTTGGATTGTAAAAGTATTAAAAGATCGGGTTAATTCTCTAGCCCAAAGATCAGGTTTATTCTTTAGCCCAAAGATTACTGACACTAACACTCCTAATAAAAAAACAAGAACTCAGATTACGAGAAAAAGAATGCTTTTTCAGAACCAGTTGAAACTAGAATATTGATGCTCTATTTACAAAGAAAACTACTTTATTCAAGCTTAAAATAAGCAAGCATTAAATTACACACTTTCAAAATGAAGGTTAGAAGTTGTTGTATTGTAGTATCATCAAATCTTTACAGATATATTTCATCCCAAAGGCTCCTACCAATTAGATCTTAAGAAATCATTGACCTATGGCTCTAACAATTAAAAACTAAGGAAAATGGCACAATGCATTTCAGAAGCCTATAATGATTTGTTAAGAAAAAGGGGAACCTCCTATCTCTCTCTAAGCAAGAAAAAGTGCATTGTCCAGCATCGACATCACTGCAAAGTTGATGAAAAAACCATTAATGCAAAAGTTATACTTAGAGAATAATGAAATATATATCATAACATTTTGGCATAATCTAGTAAGTTTTAATATTATGCAATGATTCATATGCAAATAATTCTGCTTTGAGAATGTATAAGCCATGTGAAGATTTACCTTTTAGAAAGGTGTCCCCTTGACAGTTCAGTAGTATTAGACTGCACTTTGGGTGCCTTAGAATTAGATTTTCTACTCTCAGGAGGGCTATATCCCTTATGTTTTGCCTGCCCTAAATGTGACCTGTCAGCAGAAAATCAAAACAGAAATCTATCAGGAAAATGAGATGCAAATACAATAGTGAAAGTCAAATTATTTTTTCAAAAAAAATCCTCCCAATTTTTCATTATTGACCCTACCCCTTTCCCAAATATTTACATTAAATTATTATTCTATCAAATAATTTGGCAAAAAAACCGCCTTTTAGTACCAACTCCCTGAATACCCAAAGGTTAAGATTTTTTATTACGAGTTGTCATAATTGCATAGCAGTATTATAGTTGCTCAAGCCATAATAAATTTTTCAGCAATTTTACTGTAGACATTCAAATATGCTCAATTTTTAAAAAGCAAACCTGGATTTTAGATCTAAACACTACTTTTAATAGCCAATGTAACTATAATAGCATAAAAGGTTTATAGAAATAGCAATCTGTGATCCCTACAATGTTAATGATATCCAATTTGTACATTATAATTCAGGTTAGCATGTAACTGCATAAGATTAAATCAATTCTCAAGTTGATTTTACACAGAAAATCATCAGAAGCAACTAAAGAGTAAATAAACTTACATGAAATCAATAGTGATATCTGCTAAGAATTTATAGCACTTATCAACAGAAAGTACACCCAAAACCAAATCTGAGAAAGAGATAAAGAATGTACAACAGCCCAGCCGGTGTGGCTCAGTGGTGGAATGTCAACCCATGAACCAGGAGGTCAGGGTTTGATTTCCGGTCAGGGCACATGCTCAGGTTGCAGGCTTGATCCCCCAGTAAGGGGTGTGCAGGAAGCAGCAGATCAATGATTCTCATCATTGATGTTTCTATCACTCTCTCCCCCTCTGAAATAAAATAAAAAAATATTTTTAATAAAAAAGAGGGGGGGAGAAGTATTTATAACAAAATAATCCAAACACATTTTAAAGATTCCATCACTGATAAATGATTTGAGTTGTACAGGGTAGGACAAAGGAGGTTTACAGTTACACATACAGGAAACAGAGTTTATTGGCATATTACTGTTTCTTAATTATTGTATTATTTTCCACACAAAAAAACTGTAAATATCCTTTTGCCCCACCCTGTATTTATAATAAACCAAATCCTTATGTAAGCATTATTCTAAGAGCAAGTTTGAGGGACATAAAGAGTTTTCAGTAGTTAGTTTTTTAATCCCTGCCAATAGTTATATCAAACTTATTAAGCAAAGGAAGCATGCATTAATATATACCCAGAAAAGCCGGTGTTATAAAGGTTAAGATATTAACATAGCAGATGCAATTTATGTAATTCACAACCAACATCCATGTAAATAATATATAACATAAAGAGCATATTCAAATGAGAATAACAAAGTTTCATTAATACCAAAGCTGTTTACCATGTTTGAAAAAATTTTTTAAAAGCTTTCATTCTGAACACAATCTCAAAGGAGCTTAGACATAAGTCACTGAAAACCTCACACAAAAATTCTAATTTAACCTGTAAGGGTGCGATACAGTTCTTAATATATCACACAAGTTCCACCATCTCTTCAAGAAGATTTAGATCTAAGGTTTCTCATCTCAGTATTTTTATTTTTCTTCAATTTTTCCAGAATCCAATACTGGATTCTTGAAAGAATATATGAAATTTAGCTTGTCAATGAAAGGAAGTATTTCTTGGATCCATAATATCATTTTCATTTTAAGGTTCTAATCTATGACAGAATATAGATCAACTTCTTAAAAACTCTAGATTAGTTTTTCAAGTGTCTTAGTCTTCACTTTAGGAATAATTTTTTTTTTCAAGGTATATATTTTCTCTGGGTATAGCTAACTGAACCTTGTAAGATTTTGATAGACTGTAATTTACTCTTTATTTTTCCTAGATATTATTCTACTGCAAACCAAAATGTTGCTTTATCCCATGAGTTTCTTATTAGAGATTTAATTTCTAGGAATTGCTTTTGTTTTTATTATATTTCTAGTAATATACCTAAGAGTTGTGTTTTTTTAAATGAGATTGAGAAAATTTTTAAATAATTTGTTATTTTTTAAAAGGAAGGTATAATGTTCCATTTTCAGGGTATACAATTTAATATCCATGGGACAACATGTCATTCAGGTTCTCCGCACATCCTGATTTTCATAGTTTGCTAACAGAGCAACTTAATTGAATCACAATTTCTACTTCAGTTATAAAATTTAAAATATTCCTTGACATATTTTTATTATAATTTAGAAGTCATATAAAAAGAACAACAACACATTATCACCCTCACTGCGCAGAGCGTCTTCCCAACATACCAAGGTTGTGAGCTTGATCCCCAGTCAGGACACATATAAGACTAAGCCAATGAATGCATAAATAAGTAGAATAACAAATTGATATTTCTCTCTCTCTCAAATCATTAAATACAAAATTAAAAAACAAAGCAAAAATGCTATCTATTCAAAGCTAGGCAATTTTGTAATAATGTATAGACAGTTAAATATTCAAATGTCAATGCTAAAAAACAGTCACAGTATATCCCTAGTATATCTCAAAAATAATATTCATTTTCTTTGTCAACAGAAATCGACCAGCAACAACCTAACGCTGATTCTAGTAGAGGTAGCAGTTCCCCTGTCTTTAACCCAAATAAATTGTTCTCTGGTCTTAAAACACATCTAACTATATATTCATCCAAATCTCTTTCTGCATTTTTCATGTTCTTACTAACATGCTACTTCAATGAACTAAATAATTTAGCAGGTGAACCCTCAATATCAGAATACCAAAAAAAAGTTAACAATACCCAATCATCTTAGAAACTGAGGATCTTAAAATAAGCTAAAACCCAATTAAGCTCACACTGATCTGATTCTTCCTTTCCTGAAACTATTTTAAGTGGAGGAGCCTTTGGACCAAAGGGTCACGGGTTCGATTCTGGTCAAGGTCATGTACCTTGGTTGCAGACTCATCCCCTGCCTGGGCCCTGGTCTGGGCTAGTGCAGGAGGTAACCAACTAATGTGTTTCTCTCACATCAATGTTTCTCTTTGTCTTTCCCTCTCTCTTCCACTCTCCCTAAAAACCAATGGAAAAATATCCTCAGGTGAAGATTAACCAAAAAAAAAAAAAAAATTGACATTCTGAGGAGTGGTTAAAAAATATACCTTAAAATATTATAAAGTACTGATCATCATTACTGTCCTGCCTATTGTTTAGTACAGTCTTAATACATTTTCTTTAAAGAATAGTAAATACTTTCAGCTTTGTGGGAGATACTATATACCAAAAAAACACACAAACAAACAAAAACAGGTATAAACAATACACAAATAAATGGGCATGGCACATTCCACTCAAATTTATTTATAAATAGACAATAGGCTGGATTTGGCCCAGGGGTCAGTTTCCCAACCCTTGGCTTACTACAAGAGGAAGAGGCAACCAGATGGAACCTTAAAGTAACAATACGGAGCCTTCCAAAGTGAGGCTCTATTTTATTATACTCATTTGTAAATTATTAATGCTCAAAATACTGTAAGTAAATCTCCATTAAATAATACCAGATCTAGAATAGCCAATTAAAACATCACAGTATTCAGCACTACATGAACTTCAATGCCTCCTTTTAGCTCATTTTACCAACTCTCATTTATCAAACCTTAATGCTAAACATTGTTATTTAAATGTATAATCTGTTTAAGATCTAGTAAAATTTACATCCACTATGAATCAAATTTGCAAGAACAGCGCAGTACAATTCATGACAAATTGTTTAGTAGCGCAAGAATGAGTCCATTTAGTAAATTATAGCCCAAGGTCAGGTGGGTGGATGGGTGTGGGTGTGTGTGGTTCAGGAAATTCTATATGGTCATTGCATGGGGGTTCCTAAAAAAACTCATGTTCTGAAAAGTCACCCACTAAAAATAACTAGGCTAATGGTAAAAATAAGATTGGACACAGACTACTCAAACCTATGTTATTTTCATAAGTCCCAACAAAAACATCATAAATTTTAATAAAATGTTAAATCTCTACTAACATCTGCACCAATAATCACAGTTGGTCTACTTTTTGGAGTCTAATTTTTGTACTTTCTCCTATAAGTGTAAACTTACAAAGATGTTTTCTTTTAAAACCAGCTTCAACAAAATTAAAAATAATTTCTGGGGAGGCTTTCCTTTTTGACAATTTCTTTCTTTTATAAATACAGGGGTAAATGTTTTTGAGCTTTCTGAAAGTTTAAAATAGTGCAAAGTACAGCGGTTCTGCAAATCACTGACTAGCTTTTTCTTGTACTAAATCATTTATTCAAAGCATTTCTGCAATATTTTCAGATTTTCCACAAGATCTTATAAATTATTACCAAATATTTTTCTTTAATTCAAAAGCCTACATACCTTTCAGTTCACATATTAGCACTATAGGGAAAACTGTCTGTGAACCAACAGTACTTCCATGTTATAGTGACAATATTTTCCTATTCATCAAGTGTATGTGGGCTCACTCACATTAAAAAAAACCCACATTACAACAGAACAGGCTATAATCAATTCTGGGTTATTTGTTTCAAGATTAACTTCATTTGAAAACAAGTTTCAAATGTCACTGGTTCACTTTTAGGCAAATCATAGTGAATGACCCTTTTCATATTTTAATTTACTTTTACAGGTATTTAGTAAAATCCTAGACAGTTCTAACCATTTAAAAACATTTCTCATTCAGAGGACATCTAAAAGAGGCCAGTTAGTTGGTTAGAGCATTGTCCTATGGACCAAAAGGCTGAGGGTTCAATTCCTGGTCCAGGCACATACAAGAGGCAACCAATCGATGTTTGTTTTTCTCTTTTTCTCTTTCTCAAAATATCAATATGCTCGGGTAAGGATTAAAAAAAAGCACATAGGGAAAATGAGAAAAGTGGCTAGTAACAAGTAGTTAATTCCTTACATTACAAGTCTTAAATTGTGTTTGAAATTAATTTCTATTCCAGATATATTCACAACTCAAATACAACTACATATTACCAAATATAAATTATTTGGAGCTTAACTACACCTTCAAATTTGTTTTATAATCGAACTAGAAGCCCAGTGCACGAAATTCATGCACAAGGCTGCAGTGGGAACCCCTCAGCCCAGCCTGCATCCTCTCCAATCAGGGACCCCTTGGGGGATGTCCATCTGCCTAAATCAGCAGTCGGACATCCCTCTCACAATCCTGGACCGCTGGCTCCTAATCGCTCACCTGCCTGCCTGCCTGGTTGCAGCCAACTGCTCCCCACTGCCGGCCTGGTTGCCCCTAACTGCCCCCCACTGCTGGTCTGGTCGCCCCTAATTGCCCCCACCTTGCCAGCCTAGTTGCCCCCAACTGCCCCCCCTGCCAACCTGATCGCTCCCAATTGCACCCCCCCGCCTGCCTGGTTGCCTCTTACTGCCCCCCCTGTTGGCCTGGTGGCTCCCAACTGCCCCCCTCTGCCAGCCTGGTCACCCCTAACTGCCTCCCCTGTTGGCCTGGTCACCCCACGCAGCCTGCTTGTTTAGTCGTTTGGTCCCTCACTACTAACCCGCCTGCCAGCCTGGTTGCCCCACGCAGCCTGCTTGTTCAGCTGTTTGGTCGTCCCTCACTAACCCCTCTGCTGGCCTGGTCATAGGCAGCCATCTTGTGAGGGAGTGACATCAATTTGCATATTACCTCTTTATTATATAGGATATTATATAGGATGTGCTCAACTTTCAACTAGAGAAAAGCAATCACTGTTCCTTCTTAGACCGCCATGCCACAACCACGCACAATTTAACACTACACTATAAATCTTGCCTTGCAGACCCAAGACCTAATGGGTCAGAATAACCTTCTCAGCATTACCAAGGCAGTGTTGAACACCTACAACTTATGATCAAAGCAACAAGTGACACAGAAGAATGAGTAATAAAATCCAAACCCTGGTAGTAACTAATGATTCCACACGTTACGATTTTAAGTAGAGAAGAATACAATTGATGTACAATCTGCTTCACAACTGCTTCTTCAGCCTTCAGAGCCCAGATCAATGAGATCATCTTGTAGAAATGTTTCTCACCCGAGTCTAACAATCACCTACATGCCCATTTTCCCTATTGAGTTGAAACTGCTTGTAACAAAGGCTATTCTACTCTCATTTCTGTAACTACCATCTAGCACAGTGCTTACTAGCATAGCGTTCAACAAATAGATAAATACAATCTTATACTGGGTCTGTATTACATTATGGTTAAGACTCAACTCGAAAGCCAAAAGAGGCTTTATTAAAATAATGCAAAAAATAAAATAAAATAATGCATGGATATATCTAGAACCAAAACAGCTAAATAAGCCTAAAGAAGGCAAAAGTCAACATAGCTCTAAAGGAACTAAGGAACTGAAACTTGTCAGAACTTTAATACAAACATACTCTCTTAGTAGATTTGCTTCTCTGCCTGTCCACCTTCTTCCATAAGGCAGAAGATATGCAGTTGGCAATTTCAGATTCACATCTTCCCTTTGCGACCAGAATAGAAAAAGTTTCCAGTTTTTCCAAGCTTGGATCATGTGATCACCCTAGTCGCATCACTGAGCTCAGAAAGATGGAAGACAACAGATTCTTCCAACTCTAGCCAAAGAGTAGGCAATGGGTAGCCAGGAAACAAGTAAGGTCATGTTGAAAAAGAGTAACTGCCATTCGAAATGCATTCTGTGAAGAATTGAGGGGGATCATTCCACAAAGAGGGTTACTATTATAAGAAGAGGGGCTACTATCTGCTAAACAAATTAAAAAGTCAGTTCACCTATCTACTGGTACAAAGGGAGATTAACATTTGAAAACTTACTAGTACAAAGGCATCAAAAAGTATTCTCACTCAGATCTCACTCCTTAAATCTATTTTCCCTATGTTTAACACCTCATTACTATAGAAGTAACAATAAGTTTAATGCAATTTTTCCTTATAAATATAATTAAATTAGTAGGAATATGCAAAATGGAGATAACCCAAACAGAATGGTGAGAAAAGCATTCTTTTTCCTGATGGTAGATTGAAGAAAAAAAAAATGTATGTAAAACAAATTAACCATAAAAACTCCCTTTGACCAAAGAAATTGCATGTCAGGGAATCTACCTCCTTAAGAGATACCTGAAATACAAACATTTAAGCATAAGCAAAAACTTTGCCCACTGCAACCATCTACCTATCCAAAAACTATAATCATGGAAAATATTTATACTGTGACCATGTGTCAACAATTAACTAAAAAATTCACAACATGAGAAAATGTTTATTAGAATATGGATTTTTTTTTAAAAGCAGGATCCAAAACTACGTTTAAAGTAATCACCTACATGCTAACTTTCCAGAGATAAAAATCAAAATGTTAACATAGACTTATCTCTGGATAATATTTATTTTCTGTTTGCGTTTTTCTGTATCCCATACAACCTTTGAAGCAAAATATAAATCTGTTTTTTTCTGTCTAATTAATGCTGGCTAAAAGTTTCACTCCTCTGACATTAACAAAAAGCTATAACATACAGATCTCATAACTGAGTTTTTACTCAGTAATAATTATTTAAAATTACAAATTTTTTAATGGGGGTAAGAATGTAGGTAGATTGGATTCAATCATTGCATCACATCATTAAAAAATTTGACAGATTACAATAAAGCATAAAAATGGAACCATAACAGAACTGATAAGAAATTTTACTTTTGGGATGGAGAAGGCAAAGGAAGATAAGAAACAAAGAGTTGACAGACTTGATTATCTAATTTTTAAAACTTCTATAAATTAAATCATAATAAGTAATAAAACTAGAAAAAGTATTTGCCCATGTCAATAGGTTGATAGCCTTTCTATAAAGGGCTCTAATAAAAGAACAAGCAGAATTAAAACAGACAAAGTACAGTAACAGGCAACTCATAATATAAGTAAAAATGGCCAACATGTGGGAAGATCTTCAACTCTATAGTAACCAAGGAAATAGGAGCTTTAACCGAAAGAATCCTTTTTTCCACAAATCTTTATTAAAAATGGTATGCTGTTTTGATTAGGATATGGAGAGAAATATGCACTCTAAAAAAGTAGAAGTATAAATTGGTTCACAATAAAAATAAAAGACAAATAAAGCAGTCTGATCTTTGTGAAAGACAAGTTAGCAATTTGTTAAGCTTCAGAATCTTCATACCCTTAGGTTCTGTAAACCCATTTATGGAATTTCACTTGATGAAATCAGAGCCATAGTCAAATGGGATAGGCACAGCAATGTATTTCACAGGAAAAAATTGGGGTGCAGGGAGGGC
>NW_005370872.1:525011-535790 GCF_000412655.1 Myotis brandtii | reverse complement strand
AGGGAGAAAAAACCAGAGGCCCAAATTTAAATCATGGGCTTTCGTATCACAGAAAATCATGGAGTAAAAATAGAGTAGACAACTGAAACCTGCATAATTGTGTTAACCAGTGTCACCCCAATAAATTCAATAAAAAGGAAAAAACAAATAAGAGTAGAAATATTGAACACCATTATCTCTAGGTGGTCAAATTAAATGTATTTTTTAAATTTTCCTGAAGCTTCTCAATTTTCTGTTCTTAATATGCTATGTTTTTATAAAAAAAAAAAGTATCAAAGAAGAAACTTGACACTATAGCAATCTTAACCAAAGTTGCTATAGAATTGAATTCAATCCCACCACTGCCATTTGCGAAAAACAAGAAAAAGCACATGATATAATGAAAATGCTACTGCATGGCCAAGAGGGAGGAGGAGCCTACAAATACCTGTACTAGAAGTGGAAAAGGCTAGAAGTATCCCTGAGAGCAAGCCAACAGAGAAGCAGTGGAAGGGAGTGATTTCCTAAAGAAAAAGAGAACAGAAAAGAGAGGAACAGATCAGCTATAGCCCAAAAAATTATGGAAAAAGGAAAAAGAAAAAATGATAAAAGAGGAGTAAGATGTCTAATTCAATTATGGAAAGAAATGAAGGATGGGTGAAAAAGAGCAGAGGGAATAATCAGGAGATTAATATATCCCAAAGATCCAACTTTCTTTTATCTTAATGATGAAAAACTCTTCTACAAAAAAAAAAAAAAAGTAAGTGACCTTGATTTACGGAAGGGCAGGTGAGGTCACAAGTAAGAAAGCTACAAAAAGAAGACAGCTAATGCAAGTTTGGAAGAAAACAGAGTGGATCAAAAATAAATGGATCAAAAAATTCTACCAGGGAAAAACTGCTACTTAACTTTTAACTGGATAAGTTAATACTCTTCAATTATAATTTCTTCACACCTTCCTCTAAGCCCTTCATCATATGAATCAGGTGGTTTGTGCAGTAAAAACAGTTTGACATAATGAAAAGAATCACTGACTTTAGAGTCAAGAGGTCCGTAATCATCAGGTCCTGGACTCTACATACTGGGTGAAATTGAGCAAGCTACCATATTTATTGCACAGGGATTACATATTTAGCACAGAGTTCCTGTGAGTCTCCAATGAAAGATATGTTTAAAATATATTTTAACTTAAAACACTCCACACCAGTGCTATTATAGTAGATGCTGTTATTTATTACCATTTTTAAATCACTATCACGGTAAATATATTTACAAGACCAAGTCTACTGTTTTTAGGAAACAAAAGCCACAATAACAGCATTTTACTTAGGAGAGCTAAGCTACAGGAGTCAGAGAAAGAAAATGAAGCTATAGTTACAATTGCTCTCTCCCAATTAATCCCAATTCGCTCACTCCCCAAAATCATGAGATTTCTTAAAGGTTAGAAAATTTCCAGTAGAGCAACACTCTAATGGGACTTCAAAAGTCAGTCTAGGGTTTGATGAAAGGGTCCCTTCTAGTTCTGAGATTCTATTTTGAGCAAAAGAATCAAGCTGTCCAAGAAGGCACAATGAATTCTAATTTTGCATTCTTAGTTAATTGATAAAATTTTTGGCTAAATATCTAAATTTCTATACCCTGATCATTATTTTACTAATAGAAAAATATGTATAGTCAGTTATTACTAAATTATTGGTATAGCCACACAATTGAACATAAAGACTTCAAACTCACGTTTTAAAAAATGTTTAAAGATATAGGAAATGATACATGTAACAGGTTTTTAAAAAGTGAATAGGCCCTCTTTTGTGTAGCATTTTTGTGGGGAAGTGTTTTTTGAAGACATGTAAAGGTTGAAATTGTGAAAACTGAAATGGTCTACATTACTGAACGAGCGAATGCTAACGCTATAAAAACCCTAATTATAATTTTACTTTGCTTTATATTCTTTGGCATGTTTTCTGACATTCCAAACATTTCTCATGAAATGCCCAGGAATTCACAATTCAAAGAAAACGCATTTTAAAATTTATTCTTTTCCTTCACAATTGAGCTTATTGACTTAAAGCACATGAACTAGAGTGAAAAATATGTCATTCTATAAATTTAATTGAGTTCCATTTTGATTACAACTTTATGTAAACCAACGCATTTTTAAACACTAGTATTAACCACTTCCATTTGTTTCAGACTCATATTTTCAAAATATAAAATACAATATTGAAATAATTTTATATAACAATGATGTGTGGAAAAGATAATGTGCCAAAACATCACTGTGAATTTTAGAAGCAATGTACTGCGTGACAGCCTAAAATGTTTATCAGTCATGTGCAAGAGTCCAAATTAACCTGAGGATGTGTATAAAAACTAAAGTTGTTCAAAAGATACAAGTTACTTATGAGCACATAGATGAAAAACTAAGGAGATTTATGCCAGTAAAACAGTGGTTACAAGTAGATTGTGGAGCTATATTTTTCTTTACACTTTTTTATATTTTCCAAATTCTCTAAAATAAATATGCAACATTTTTATAATGGGGCAGTGATATTATTTAATCAACAGGACAAATAACGTGTGGCTGCTCCTGAATCTAAAAAAAACCCAAAAAACAAACACACACACAAAAAAATTTCAGAACAGAACTCTGTAGTAAGCATTCTGCTAAGAGCTTAACAAACTACAATAATGAAATTAACCAATAACCCTATGAAATAGGTGTTCCCATTGTGTGGACCAAAAAAATTGAGGTTTCCTGAAAGACTTAACAACGAACACACAGCTATGTAATGGCAGAGGCAGAAATTGCATGTAAAGCTATATAGCCCAAAGTCCACATGCTCAATCACTGAAATAACCTGATGTCAGAAGTGTCTCAGTTTATTCTTTGCATTTTAACATTTAAAAACATTTTTTATAACTTACTAGACAATATATACATGGTAATGCCTAAAAATGTTGAACTCAGCCATTATTTATTGCAAGCTAAACATGATTATTCCATGGACTGGAAAAGGCGGCCTTGCAAGTAAAGTTCTGAATCTTATACATAAAATGACAGTCTTTGGCTAGATCGAACAGGGAGTTCTACATTCAAGAGAACACATCTGATTCTTCACGCTACCTGCTATACAACCACCACTCCAACTAGAAAGACCAGCTGAACACCAGACCACTAAGAAAATGATGAGCACCAATGTGCTAACAAAGTCAGACTGCTTCACCAGCCTGTCAGCAACCATGTTGTCAAGACAATGAGAAAAGATATCAAGCTAGATAACAAAACTCTACATGTTAAAACAAATGAAAGTTCCATTCAATGAAGTAAATCAAGCCAAGACATACATAAAGGAACCACAAAGGGTTGAAAGATGTGTTGTAGCAAGTGTTTAGGGAAGTGAAGAGCAAGCAAACATGATATTCTATATATTAACCACCCTTAAATTAGATTTTTGATAATGTCAATGACAAAGAACTCTTATTTCGAGCCTGGCATATTTGGGGAATGATTAAAGAACTGCTTTGAATTCCAGTTTTGTGTTTCTTGGCTCAAAAATTAGAGAGAAATTACCCATTTGTAGTGAACCATTCAAGTTTTGGTCCTCATAATGAGGTTTTAAAAATATTTTCTTTTATTCCCAATTCCTTTTAAATACCATTTAATACATACCTTCCTCCTATCGAATCGTCTTGTGGTTGGGCCCCGGCAGTGTTCCTCTGTGAACGTCGCAGTGACCCCCCTGGATTGTTATTAGGCCGGTTGGACATTGGCACCTCTCTCTTGAAGGGACATACCCTTTCTAGACACTACCATTCACTAAAAGAAAAAAAAATGAGAAAAAATATCAGTTATACATGGTATAACACTGAAGAAAAAAGGGACACCAAAGATGAAGGGGAAATTTTATGTAAACAACTTGGTTGTATAGTCTTCACAAATGTTGCACTGTCTTATTAAACTAAGACTGATTGACTAGTGTGTTATAAAATGTCAGAAATATACCAAATTTGAGGCATGAGGTCCAAAACACAGCAAATAAAATTAACTTAAGATTTCTCATGAAATGCCCAGGAATTCACAATTCAAAGAAAATAGTACAAGTAGAAATCTGTTTCCACATTTTTAACACTGTGTAGAAACTGGCATTGCACCTAAAGTCAGGACACCTTGGCTCAAATCCTGTGATAGAACAGACATAAAAGGAGTCTACCTTTGTACAAGCCCCAACTTCTGGCCTCAGAGTCCTCAGCCACGAAAGAAAAAACATGTCATGCCTACCTCTCAGTATTACGGTGATTAACAAATCATAAATACAAAGGAAACCATAAAACTATCGTATTTTAATGGAGAAATAAAGAGAAAACAGCTCAAGTATAGTAAATTGAGAAATAGTCCCTAATTTCAACATCAGCTGTGCTAGCTATGCACTTGGACTACAAACTTAATCTCTAGATTTCGTTTGCTTATTCTGTAAAATCAGTATATTACCTACCTCACAGTTTTTAGCATCAAGAAATTGTAAACATAGTTCATAAGTTTAACAAGTTAGCTCAAAGCACAGCTGTTAATCAATTTGAATTTTCTTTCTGTAAGAAATTTAATTATTATATAGAAAAAATGCTGATACTCAAAGAAAATCAGTTTAACTGAAAAAACAACAACAACAGGCTAATATTACCATCACAAAAAGAATTATGATTGTATAAGTCAAATGTCACAATTTTTCTTAAGCCTCAAGTTCTTAATTACTTCTGTGTACAGGGGAGGGAAGAGAAAGACCATATGACATTAGAGAAACTGGTGCAAACAGAATGCAATGAAGAGAATGCAAACTATTCATAACTAAATCTATCATAAGATTTTTGTTTTTAGAGATTCCATGCACTGTAATGGGAAAGTAGGTTTTCTTTTAAGTTACATGTTGACCCAATTTAGTAGAAAGATTTTTTTTCTGTCATACATGCCCACATCATTGATTAATATATTAAATAAGCTTGTGTCATAAAGTTCAAATTACTAGTGTAATTACTATCAATTTTAGAAAGGAAAAAAAAAGAGGAAATACTATGCAAACATTAAGAGGGAGAGAAAAATGATTAAATTTACATGTACTGATATAGGAAGATCTTCCCAAGATATGTTAGGAGGAAACAGTATACCCTCCCCCCACCAATCTGTGTATATGTATATTAAAAAGGCTTATATATTTATCTTTATATGTTGTCTATTGATGGAAGGATTCATAAAACAGACTTTGTTAATACTAACTGCCTTCAAGAAAGAAAACTGGGGGGTCTAAAGTTTGAGATAAAAGGAGTCATTTTGCTATTTACCCTTTGGGTGCTATAAGGTAGATGACTCTAGCACAGTAGTTACAATGGTAGAGCTCTGGAGTTAAACTATCTCTGGCTGAGTTCAAATCCTGATTCCAACACCAATAACTTGTATGTCCTTATGTACATGAATGGGCAAATGTAGGTTTATGTAAAAGCTTATTCTTGTATTTTATAGTTATAACCTGCATGTCTTTTTCCATAAACCTATTTTTGCCCGCCCCTGTATATACTTTTTTGTGCTTCAGTCTATCAAATGGGGATAAAGAACTTAACCTCAAAGAGCAAATGTGAGCATTAAATGAGAAAACGCATGCAAACCACTAACACAGTACCTAACATATAGCACGAGCTCAGTACGCATTAACTATGATTGCTATTATAAACATTTATTCAGAAGAATAAAAATACTTGTTAAAATAAAATTGGGGGCGGGGAGAAATTCACCATAAAAAACACTGTCAACCTGAGTTTTATATTCTGGCAATATAGTTTAAAAAGTGAATTTTGTTCTAAATACATAGTGTTGCATCAAATTATAAATGCCTGGCCTCTGCCCTAAGATTCTGATTCTGTGGGTACAGAAACTGGAGACATATTTTAAAAGAGCTCACTAGAGAACAATTGTACCCAATTAAAGAATTAAATAAAATGCCAGTCTATTTCAGAACTTATCCAAGAAGTTTTACTACTTCAAACACCATCTAAGTGCTATTTCACTTGGACCCTAAATAGCATGGATATAAGAGAAGAGCATTTTACTGCTGTTTTCATTTTGAAAAGCAAAGAATACTATTATTAAACAGGGTTGGTATATCTCACCTGCCTACTTCCTGCCATTAAATGTCTACTGTATATCCTGGGGTGTTAAGTTGTTAAGTTGTCATTCAAATGAATATAAGTCATGCTGGTTAATTTCACCTGCAATTACCAAAATAACCTTAATAATGCTCCCAATATCTTCAGAGCTTTTCAACCAGCACCATTACCAACCAACAGTCCATCCTATATAATAAAAGGGTAATATGCAAATCGACCGAATGGTGGAATGACTGGTCGCTATGGCACATGTTGACCACCAGGGGGCAGACACTCAAAACTGGAGCTGCCCCCTGGTGGTCAATGCGCTCCCACAGGGGGAGCACCGCTCAGCCACAAGCTGGGCTGACGGCTGGCGAGCGCAGCGGTCCACCTCCGCGGCAGTGCTAAGGATGTCTGACTGCAGCTTAGGCCTGTACCCCGCGGGGAGCGGGACCCAAGCCATCAGTTGGACATCCCCCAAGGGCTCCCAGACTGCTAAAAAGCACAGGCCGGGATGAGGAACAACCCTCTCCTCCCCAAGTGCACAGATGTCGTGCACTGGGCCTCTAGTTAGGGAATAATTCTGGAGATTTAAGAAAGTGTGGCAAGACAGTTATTCATCAAAGTGCTACCTGATTTTAAAGCATAAGCTGATCTTTAAAGAAGGATGCCAGACTTGGTTAAACTTTGAAATTTGAATTCCAAAAATGTAGATATAAGATTAACGTATGATACATATAGGGTCTCCCCCTCTGCCAGGTATCAACAAATCCAGAGCTGCAAGGGACCCTTGAGGATGATCAAGTTCAACCCCTTACATAACAGACAAATCCAAATGAAGCAAGTCATGTGTTGAAGAACCAGTCCTGTGAATCCTGACCTATCCTCTTCAAAGATCACAACTACCTCAACTCAACCAAAATTTAACTTCCCTTTGGCTCCATATAAGAACCAAAAGTTTGCAACATACAATGATTTCATTCTTATTATATGAATACTAGTGGCCCAATGCACCAATTTGTGCACGTTGAAAGGAAATTAGAAGAAATATTTTAATATCGCTATTCGCCCTTTCTCTATAATAGAAGTGTCAACCAAATTCACGATTGACAATGACAGATCAAAACACACACTTGCGATTGGTGCCAGCAAGAGCTTTATATGTACTGCACATGTATGAGTCAACTTAGCCTTTTATATATATTGAATAAACTTGCTTAATTAGACTTGCTTTCTGACTTAGCTAAACTTTTTCCAGCTCAGTGAAGCATCCCAAATTCTCTCTCAGGTAACTGTCAGCAACACAGCAACAAATATCAACACGAAGCAGATTATAATTGTAGATCACCCAAGAACAAAGGGTAAGATACTTAACTGCAGCAGTGTTTGACTATACTCTGCGCAGTGAGAAAACCTGAAGTCATTTTCAAGGTCCACCATTTCTTACTTCTTTTCAGACAGGTCAAATTTCTAAGCTTTCTAAATCTTCAAATAGGATTCCACCAAGTCTCCTATCTACCTACTCCAGGACTTCTGTGAGGATCGAATGAGATGAGGCTCGTGAAAACACTTCACAGACATTTGGTTAAAGTGTGAAATGTTTCCACCTGGCTATAAAGCAAGTCGTGTTCCTGGGCTGAAGAAACTGCAAGGAGGCTAGTCGCTAGGGAGAGGAAGCTGGGAGTTGCTACATGATGTCATTACCCGGCGCCCACTGCCACCATTTCTGGGTTGAGCTGGCCTGTAGGCTGCATTTTGTGCCATGGGGTCTTGGCAGTGTCGGCTGCAATTTGGTGGTATATTGCTCTGGGGTGGTGGCGGGGCCTGTGTCCCACTTGGGGGAAGCCGAGTGTTGCTTTGTGGGCACCAAGTCTGTGGTGCCTTTTCTCTGTAAATGGCCAATGAGCGTCATAGCAGCTCCTGTGTTGAGCATCTGCCCCCTGGTGGTCAGTGCGCATCATAGTGACCAGTCGGACGGACACTTAGCATATTAGCCTTTTATGTATATAGATTCTTAGTAATATTACTTACCAATTATACAGGCTAATTTGAAGCAAGCACCATTCATGGATTCATTAATATTCTAGCTGCACCTATATTTTCTAATGCCTACCATATTTTATTTTTAAAACACATGCACAGTAATATAAAAACCATACTGCTACAATTTGTGCTTTAATAACCTGAAAGGAATAGGAACTTAAGACTCCATCCTAATAGACTATCTCATAATGCTGATACTAGAAGTTTTAAGTCCAGCTTTTAATAATCCTATATAATAAAGAGCTAATACGCAAATAGTCATCATGCCATCACGCCGTAACGGCTCAGACACTCAACACTGGGGAGAGAGAAATGGGGACCAGCCAGGTACAAATGAACTCGCAAGCAAGGAATGGGGACCAGCCAGGCTGCATCCTGGGAGAGGGACAAGCTGACGCTCTGCGGTCCTGGGCGCCAGTGGTTGCACCTGGGGCCCGGGAGAGGAACAAGCCACCTGCCTCATGGTCCCGGGCGCCTGCAGCCGGCCAGAGGGAGGGAAGCCTGGGTCCCAGGTGCAGAGTGAGGGAGAGGTGGTTAGGGGCGATCAGGCCAGCAGGAAAGCAGTTAAGGGCAATCAGGCCGGTAGTGGAGTAGTTAGGGGCTATCAGGCAGGCAGGCAGAGGTGGTTAGGGGCAATCAGGAAGGCAGGCAGAGGGGTTAGGAGCCAGCCATCCCAGATTTCAAGAGGCAGTCAGACATCCCCCGAGGGGTCCCAGACTGGAGAGGGTGCAGGCCGGGCTGAGGCCCCCCGACCCCCCTGGCACAAATTTCATGCACCGGGCCTCTAGTACTGACTATGAAGTCCTGAAATATATTACTCTTCTAATTATGAATACACCTTCATTTCTGTGAAAATAATCACCAAGGTTTTTCACATAAAAGCTTGATATTAAGTCCTAAGTCACTGAATAAAAAAAAAAAATAGGCAAGGATGACTGCCCAGGGGCACAAAAAACTTACATGAGAGAAGAATCCATAAACTAAAGTGCCAAATCCACACCTGATGTGATTACCTTATTTCTGTAAGAGGAAATTCTCATCCAGAGTGAATTGCTCCACAGCACACATCTATTTAGGGACATGCCTTACAGCTGAACCCAGCTCTCCAGAATGCCAGTGCATAGTATACTTGCCATTATGCCATTCTGGTCCAAAACATGAATTTAATCACTTTCTCTTTACTGATCTGTTTACACCTAACCATTTAACAGTGGAAAAAGAATAGAACTGACCCACCAGAGTCTAAACCTGGAGTAACTTTTACACTATACATTCATTTACACAGTGCATATTAAAAACTAGAGTACCTACAGCAAGCACTTGATCTTTCAAGTGTCACCTGACACCTAACTAAATTCAACACTGGACACACAAATTGATGCCAACACCCACATTTTATAATTGTAATTATGCCTTGAGAATCTACCTTAGATGCCATCTGGCAAGGGTCAGTGAGATTAATTTTGGCATTATTTTCACAAAGTGTATTATTCTTTTGAGTAGTAAGCCAAGCAATTAACTCTCTACAATTTGTACTGTTAACTCTCTTAGAAATGTCCTTTTTCAATAGAACTTGAGGTTCACAGTTGTTTAACACATTAACTAGCACATAATAGGTACTCCAATATCTCTTGAATATAAGCACTTGATTCAAAAGATTTTTTTATTTAACCCAAATACTTACTGCAAGCCTAAAATAAGGAGACAACAGGGTAAAGGCTCTCTCCCTCCCCCCTCCCTGAAATCAAGGAAAATAAATAAACACTTAAAAATTCAAAATAGCCTGGCCCGGGTGGCTCAGTGGTTGAGTGTCCATCCATGAACCAAGAGGCCTTGGGATCGATTTCCAGGCAGGATACATTTCCAGTCAGGGCACATGTTCAGGTTTCAGGCTCCATCCCCAACAGGGGGCCCTATAGGAGGTAGCGGATCAATGTTTCTCTGTCATCTATGTTTCTATCTCTCTATCCCTCTCTCTTCCTCTTTAAAAATCAATAAAAACATTTAAAATTTTTAAAAATAAAACTTCACTTATCATGAAACTACAGAAAAGCTGGCAATACCCTAAATCATAAAAGAAAATTTGCCAGATGCAATAAAATCTGCACCCAAAACAGGAAAGAGGCAAAGACCAAGGAATTTTTTAAAAAGAAAACAGTAAGAAGATAATCTTGAAGGTTCCTATCAATGACTTGTTCCTTGTAAAAAAGTCAGAACTATGGAGTGAAGGCAACAAAAGATCAAAATACCTACAGAATGAGAGGAAGAGAAGCAGTAAGAGAAACAGCAACTCCAAAATTAAACCAGCTAGGCAAACAACTCCTAAAGCACCAAGCAAAAGTTATCACAATGGCTTTCTGAAAAGATCTTTTCTGCTCAACGGGAGAAAAATAACCAAAAGCAAAATTAAAAATTTAACTACAGGGCAGAGGAAGTAACTAAAATCGAATAGATGTCTTAAACAACTAAGTGAAGAAAACAAACAGAGAACATTTACACTAATAAAAGAAAAAGATACTAATTGACCATACCTTTGCTATGCCCATCAGCCAATCAGAAGAGTATGCAAATTAACCCAACAAAGATGGCCGTTAAATTTGCATACTGCAGGCGGGGCGGCAC
>NW_005370872.1:521769-524908 GCF_000412655.1 Myotis brandtii | reverse complement strand
ATGCCATCTGCCACCCAGGGAGCAGGCCTAAGCCAGCAGGTGGTTATCTCCCGAGGAGTCCCAGACTGTGAGAGGGCACAGGTTGGGCTGAGGGACACCCCTACACCCCACCAGTGCACAAATTTTTGTGCACCAGGCCTCTAGTGTTTAATAAAATAGAAGAAAAAAATACTATTGCACAATTTTAAAAACAAGTTATAAAACTGGAAGAAGACAACCTTAAGAGTTTTATTTAACTCTACAATGAGAAGAAAAATGCTATCTGCACTAAAAATGAAACTATTTGTCAATATTTTTGTTAAGCAAAATGCTGGGCAAAGAATATGATGTAGCTACATATTCTGTATGTGTAAATAATCACTGGTTTAAATATTGTCAATAGAGAATACATTATAAAATATTTAAATAAGAACAGGATCCTATGAGGCCTTTTACATTTTATATCATGTACATATTTCCATATTCAAAAATATCTTTACACAATCATGTATATTGTAATTTTAACTCTAGAAGATGACAGTGGATAAAAATAACCAGAAAAAAAAAAATCAATCAGCAGCAGATTGTTTTCTCATTTTCATTTTTTAAATTGTATGGTCTAATTACTAAAAACTGGAGAAAAACTTAAAAACTGATTACTTTGCCTAAAACATAAGACTACAGAGAATGATATACTGAATTAGCAAAAGATCTTGTGTCCATGACTGGCACCTTACGTCTATTTTGTAGAACACTGTAATTAATGATCAATCAATTAATCACATATGACCCTGCCCAGACCAATCACTTCTAAAACACAGATCAACTCATTCCCAAATATAAATTGTCTTATAGCTCGTATAATACTTCAGGATACTAACTATACTTCGTATTTTTTTCTCTCTTCTTAAGATCTTAAGGACAGACTAGAGTGAGCAACTTTTTAGCCCAGGTGCCAAAGATGGCTCATAGACCCAGTCTTAACGGGTCTCAATCTTGTTGGCTACCATAATTAGCCAGTCAGTGAGGATAGAGGTCAGCTTATCACTAGCATTTTTAGTACATCCTCTTAAAGATGTTCTTTTCTAACTACCCAGGAATGAAAAGACAAGCGGGAACAGTTATTAAACTAGATAAGGGAATTTCAACCTTTTTCATCTCATAGCACACATTAATTACTAAAATTCTGCAGCACACCAAAAAATATACTTTTGGCTGGTTTAATTCATTCACACTGGACGGCTACTGTTGTGTTGATTACTGTCATTTTTTTATCTGACAATCTAAGGGGAAAAAGTCAGTGCTCCTGACTAAATGTCAAGTATTACAGGTTTTAAAAATTCTTACAGCACACCGGTTGAAAACCACTGGACTAGATGGTCTCTAAAACACAATTCAGCTCTAAAGTCTATAATACTGTAACCTAATACTTATGCCTCCTGCACTCCCCCTACCAGGGATCAAGCTCACAACTCAGGCATGTGCCCTGACTGGAAATTGAACCAGCAACCCTTTGGTGCTTGGGAGGATGTCCAACCAACTGAGCCACACCAGCCAGGGCTTACATGGAATGCTTTTTAAAATTCTTCTTTATGCCGAAACCAGTTTGGCTCAGTGGATAGAGCGTCGGCCTGCGGACTTAAAGGCCCCGGGTTCAATTCCGGTCAAGGGCATGTACCTGGGTTGCGGGCACATCCCCGGTGGGAGATGTGCAGGAGGCAGCTGATCGATGTTTCTCTCTCATCGATGTTTCTAACTCTCTATCTATCTCCCTTCCTCTCTGTAAAAAATCAATAAAATATAAAAAAAATAAAAATAAAAAATAAAATAAAATTCTTCTTTATGAAGATCTCATAACACCACTATTAGACATAGGGCTTATCAAAAGGGAAGAGCTATTGAGAGAGAGGAGAGATTAATTTGTAAATGCCTCTCCTATACCAAGGGACAGAGAGATGCCTGCTGGGTAAAAAATCAGTTATTCAAAGTAAAATTACAAAATATCCTGTAGAAGACAGAAAGGTGCTACCTACAAAAAAAAAAGAAAGTTTCTACCTATAGACAAAAACAATTTTATGTTTGGTAAATGACCTTTAGAGCACAGGAATACACATAGGCATCGTTTTCAGAATATTTTCTTCAATGCATTTTTCTTGTCACTGCTGTGAACTCCATAATAAAATCAAAGGGGTGCACGATCGGGGTTAGGGAACAACGCGGAAGGTTGACCAGCCTGGGAGGGACCACGGGAGGACTCCAGGGCATGTCCAGCCCGTCTCGCTCAGTCCCAATCGGCTGGACGCCAGCAGCAAGCTAACCTACCTGTCAGAGCGTCTCCCCCTTGGTGGTCAGTGCACGTCATAGCAAGTGGTTCAGCGGCTTGAGCATATCATTAGCATATTATGCTTTGATTGGTTGAACAAATGACCAGACACTTAGCATATTAGGCTTTTATTATACAGGATAGAATATCACTGAAAAAGTTTCCTTGTGCTCTTCCCAATTCTAAAACCACTGTTCTGTTTCTCATGAGACATTAGTTTTACTTATTCCACCAATTCATATGAATGGAGCCACAGAGTATACACTCCTTTGTATAAAGCTTCTTTGACTCAGTATTATACCATGAGATTCATTCATATGGATGAGACTTATGAAAGTAATGGAAGAAAGCAAACTACTGGATATACAATTCAAAACCACTGTTATAAGGTTACTCAAGAATCTTAATGAGAATAACGATGTAGGAGGAAACCAAGATGGCGGCATAGGTAAACACCAGAGATTGCTGCCGCAAACAACCACTTCAAAAATACAACTAAAAGACGGAACAGACATCACCCAGAACCACAGGAAGGCTGGCTGAGGAGAGATTCTTCAACTAGAAGGAAAGAGAACAGCATACCGAGGCTCAGAGGAGGCGCAGTGTGGAAAATACAAAGGTACGGAGGTGCGTGTGGAGCCGGCTGGTGGCTGAGGTCGCGGTTGTCGTTTTCAATCAGGAGGGAGTCTCAGACTCTGAGCTCCAGATCCGGGCGAGTCTCTAGGGACTCAGACTCAAACGGGAGAAGCGGGATTGTCTGGCATCAGTTGGAACGTGAGGGCAGCTTTCTCTCCGAGGTTTGCAGCGGTTGCTGGGGTTCTGAGAAGCAGAGCCTCT
>NW_005370872.1:501301-519469 GCF_000412655.1 Myotis brandtii | reverse complement strand
AACTGGACAAAAATCTTACACCTATGGGTGAGGACAGTGGCAGGGGTTAAGGGCATGGGGTGGGGTAGGAACCAGTTGGAGGGGAGCTATGGGAGGAAAAAAAGAGGAACAACTGTAATAATCTGAACAATAAAGATTTACTTTAAAAAAGAAGGATCTACTTATTGAAGCTACCTTTGGAAATCACCTATCTATAGATAATATTAAAAATATATCTAAATGTGCATTTTTTTTGTCCAAAAAATGAGCACATTCATAAATTAAATGAAGAAATTTTGGATATACTCAATGGGAGATTTTCACACCTACTAGTATTTGAGTGATGATTCCATGGATTCAATGGATGATGCCGAAAAGGAAAATTTTCCCATCGAATTTCTTAATATTACTCCTTCGGGAATGCCATGTCATAAATTAAAATTGAAAGTAGGTGCAATCATTATACTACTGAGAAATCTTCATAGTAAATGGGGTCTTTGTAATGGTACTAACTTATCATAAGATTGCGACCTAACATAATTGAAGCTTAAGTATTACCAGGATCTGCGGAAATGTTATTCTGATTCCAAGAATTGTTTTATCCCTGTCTGACACTGGTCTCCCATTTAAATTAATTCGAAGACAGTTTCCTGTGGTGCCAGCATTTGCATGACTATTAATAAATCACAAGGACAAACTCTAGACAGAGTAGGAATATTCCTACCTGAACCCATTTTCAAACATGGTCAGTTATATGTCGCTTTCTCTCATGTTTGAAGAGCATGTGACGTTAAAGTTGTAAATACTTTATCACAAGGGAAATTAGTCAAGCACTCTGAAAGTGTTTTTACTCAATGTGGTATACAGGGAGATATTAGAATAAGTTTCATCAATTTATCAGTCATTGTTGTTTTTATATCATGTTTTTATGTTTTTGTTGTTTTTATATGTCTTTGTTGTTGTTATACCATGTTATTGTTTATTTATTAATCAATTTATATATTATTTTCATATACATTTTACTAATTTCATCTCTGACACTTATTACAGAGAAAAGGCGAATAGCAATATTAAAATATTTCTTCTAGTTAATTTCCTTTCAATGTGCACGAATCCGTGCACCAGACTACTAGTGTCATAATAAAACTACAAATACCAAAGCTAGAGACAATTTTATATGCAAAGAGAGGGAGCTCATTATTGTTTGCCAGGGTATAAGCAGCAATAATGGAAGCTAGAAGACAGTGGAATTATAGGTGCCAATCAAAATTTTACATCAAATAAAAGTTATCAAAAGTTATCTCTAAGAATATAGTTTTTGTCAGATAAAATCTGATAGTTTTTCCAGATACAGTTTTAAGATGCTAGAAGAAATAAAGATGATAAGATAAAAAATAAAGATGTGTAAATAAACATTAACTATAAATTATACTACCTAGTAAGATTTTAAAAACTGATTAAAGTAAAATGACATCAATATCTTGAAGTCAAGGAGCTTGGTAAACCGAGTTACAATTCTAAGGTCTTTGTATTTTCCACAAGTAAAGGTAGCAATGAATGATAGACCTTGTTAGATATACTGTTCTAGTTTCTAAGATAACCATTCAAAGACTAGAATCATACCTCTATTAAAAATAATAAATTCAAATGAAAGCAACAAATTAGAAAATGGTAAATTTCAATCTTTAAGATTATCAAACCAGATTTTTAAAACACTTCAACTACAAGAGACAGATCTAAAACACAGGAATACAGAAAGAAAAATATAAAAAAATAGCATGTAAACACTAGACAAAAGAAAGAGAAGGGGTTCTGCCACACCTCCAAAACAGGACAGTTAAGTTTCTCCTGGGGGGAAAAATCACAAAACCAGCCAGAATAAATTAGAAGTGACAAGTGGGTTAAGGAAGATTCCAACTTGTGCTGTGCAGAGATACCATCTAGCCCTGACCCTCTTTTTAAAGACAACTCCAAAGTGAGCAGATAGTGGTGATGTTAGACTGGTTAAGATGCATGTAAGATTTAAAGGAACTCTGGGAGGCTCAGACCAATGAAAGAGCAAACTATAAACAGAGTGAAAGGTGACAGATTACTACTTTAAGTACTATTATAGAAGAGCAACTCAAGCCCTGAGCCAGGCAATATACCTCCCAGAAGTGGAAAAATGACTTTGCCCAGGAGAAAAGGGAGCCCTTAGGAATGGGAGGCAAAGGGGGCATTTCACAGAAAACAGCTTCCGAAAGGCCTAGGGATATGAAGAAAGGAACAAATGAACAGGAAATAACTGGATATATCTGAGAAGAAAGCCTGAAAACACCTTAATCAAAATGACAAAAGACACCCCCAATACATAATTCACACCTAACTCTTTCAGCCAAATTGCATACCAAACATAATAATGAAGAAAGTGCTAATAGGTCTTTTAAAATAAATATTCCATATAAACTTTTAATAAGAAAATGGATAGAAGTTTATAAGAGCCAATCACAAATTTAATTTTTACCTATTAGGTGGACTTCTTTTTGATATTTATATGGAATATCAAAAAGAACTGGTAATGTGCTCCCTGACAAGTAGAACCACCACTCTGAGTTTGGTTCTGAAGTGAATTTGGCATCTTCCAAAAATTTCCTATCCAGCCTTCTTCAAGTGACACTGTCAAAGCCAACAAATAAGTATATTTTGTAGTTAACAGGATGTTTAAAGTCAAATAATTTTAAGGAGAAACAGTAAGTCAAACTGACAAGGAATGAACCCTCCTAGGAGAAATACAAATAGTTTCTTTTTGTAGTCCAATTAGACAAAACAGGCAAGATTTTTATTTTAATTGTTTTTTATTGGTAAGATTTTAACTAATGGGAAACAGCACATCAAAATGTAATTGTCAATTCTAAAACTTAACCTAAAAGTTTATAGAATCCACCTAGTACTGGGTTTCTTTCTGGAGTGCTGAAAATGTTCTAAAATGCAAAACTCTGAATATACTATACACTATACAGTTTAAATGCCAACAATGTGTGATATGCCAGATTCTTTCTTCCAATACCTATTGGGAGATATTACAAGTGACATTTTAAAGACAAATAATCATCTGTTAAGAATGGTAACTCCTAAATATAATAGAGTGCATTTTTTAATGCAGTTACTAAACCTCAGTGATAATCTAATTTCTTTAGTACTAACACCACATCTTACTCTTCTCTATTCTAAAGTAATGACAGCTTCACCCTAGCTGGTTTGGCTCAGTGGATAGAGCGTCCGCCTGGGGACTGAAGGGTCCTGGGTTTGATTCCCGCCAAGGGCACATGCCTGGGTTGCAGGCTCGATCCCCACTAGGGTGTGTGCAGGAGGCAGCCAATCAATGATTCTCGTTGATGTTTCTAGCTCTCCCTCTCCCATCCTCTCTGAAATCAATAAAAATATATTTAAAAAAATCAAAAATGACAGCTTCTCCACAATCCTCACACTGGTTAGAATGTCAATAGCTTTCTGTTTATCAACACTGCCATTAAATATAAAAATAAAATAAAAACCACAAGTATTTACATAGGAACTAACAGACATTTACTGTTATATTCCACATACCTAATGTTGGATGAAGCTAAACACTATGGCTTTTTCTAAAGCACACAAAATAGCACTAATTAAGTCCAACATGGATACTGTCACTCATCTGTTCCAAAACACCTTCTTCTAGGACTCACAAAATGCTGCGATCCAAAAGTACCAGTTTACCTTTTAACAAAACTTTTCTTTTCAATTACGGTTTACTTTCAATATTATTTTGTATTGGTTTCAGGTGTATAGCAGAGTGGTTAAACAATCATATACCTTTCAGCATTCCTCCCGTATTTCCAGTACCCACCTGGCACCATACATAGTTATTACAATATTATTGACTATATTTCCTATGCTGCACTTTACATCCCTATTGGTAGTTTTGTAACTGCCAATTTGTAGTTCTTTTTATTTTTTTTAAATATATTTTATTGATTTTTTACAGAGAGGAAGGGAGAGAGATAGAGAGTTAGAAACATCGATGAGAGAGAAACATCGATCAGCTGCCTCCTGCACATCTCCTACTGGGGATGTGCCCGCAACCCAGGTACATGCCCTTGACCGGAATCGAACCTGGGACCTTTCAGTCCGCAGGCCGACGCTCTATCCACTGAGCCAAACCGGTTTTGGCCAATTTGTAGTTCTTAATCCCTTCACCTCTTTCTCCTAGTCTTCCAATCTCCCTCCCCTCTCTGGCAACCACCAGTCTGTTCTCTGTGTCTATAAATCTATTTTAATTCTGGTTGTTCATCTATTTTCTTCTTTAGATTCCACATATAAGTAAAATCATATAATATTTGTCTTTCTCTAATTTATTTCACTGAGCATAATACCCTCTAGGTCCATCCATGCTATTGCAAATGGTAAGATTTCATTCTTTGTTATGGTCAAGTAATATTTCATTGGGTATACTATGTACCACTGCTTTTTTTATTTACTTATCTATTGATGGGCACTTGGTTTGCTTCCATATCTTGGCTATTGTAAATAATGCTGCAGTGAACATATGGGTGCATATACTCTTCTGAATTAGTGTTTGGGGTTTCTTCAGGTAAATACCCAGAAGTGAAATGGCTGGCTCATAAGGCAGATCCATTTTTAATTTTTTGTGAAACCTCCATATTGTTTTCCATAGTGGCTGCACCAATCTGCATTCCCACCAAAATGCACAAGGATTCCCTTTTCTCCACATCCTAGCCAATACTTGTCATTTGTGGGTTCATTGGTAGCTGTTCTGACAGGTGTGATGGACCTTTTTAAAAGAACCTAAAGACTGAGGAATAGATATCGAGATAGTTATGTAGACCAGATAAAAATGTATTCAATCAACATATGTTTGCATTCCAACCGTGCAAAAGGGACTGATGCATCTTATAAATCAAAACTACTGCTTTAAGAAAACTTTGAAATGTGTTTAACTAGCAAGTTAAAAAAATCAAGTTAATCATAGCAAACAATTCACATTTTCAGTCTCTCTCCCTGCAGAATTTTTATTTTACTGAGGAGACAAACAGCAAATACTATTAGACAGTACAAAGAGGAAAATTAAGCAATATGGAAGGAGTGTAAAGAAGGGGAAGAAAATAGAAGATACTGTTCCCTACCCAAATTCCATGTACCCCACCTCTCTTCCCTGTTAAAAGAATCCTGCCCTAAAGGAGATACAAATCCCATCACTGCTGAGGAAGCAGGCTACTCCCCTGGCCCTAGGAGATGAATCATGATGGGCCTAAAGCCAGTATTTTTCTCCAAACTACAAGCTTATAGAGTCTTGAAATCAATTTGGATCAGGGGTTCATAATGAGTTCATGAACTTGGATTAAAAAAATAATAGTTTCACTAACCTCTAGTTAAATTTAGCATTCCCTTCTATTATGAATAATCAACAAACAACAACATTACTGCCAGTACCTTTGACAATGCACCAAGAAAAATCACAGATATTATCATATCACAATGCAATTGTTGAGGATACCTCAAAATATCATTTACACCATCACTACTTTGAACAGTTGCGAGATCATGTTATTAAGTACTAACAAAGAAATGTATTGCTATATTACAACAAACTAGTTTAACAGTTTGAAAGCTAGATTTCAACATTCTGATATACTTGGGATTTTGACTTATGCATTTATTTTATGAATTTAAAAATACTATTTTGAGGATCCATAGCTTCACACTACTAAAGGGTCCACACTACAAAAAAAGGTTAATGAGGTCATAACCAGAAGTTTTAAATGAAATAGAGAACAGAAAATAGCAGCAAACATCATGATTAAACATTGTTTGTGAAATGAGTTACACACATATATCTACTAATACACTGGTGATACAAAATATGGCATCTCTTATGGATTGTAGATCAAAAGAATTTAAAAGGCAGTGGTCTAAACTTATATTTGTACAAACATACCATTATACTTTATTTTATTTTTGCCAGAAGTATGACCTACTTCTCCCCAATAAGAGGTATGGTAAGGTATTCTCGGCATCCTATAGAAATACTTTTGCATTTAGCATTTAAAAAGACATCATTTTCTCCTCCTTCCAGCCTCAAATGATGGGCATACTGACTTCAAGCCAGTTAGATGGTTTCCAAGAGAAGCACTTGCTAAAAATGGCAGAGGTAAAACAGACACAGAGCTCAGTCCTCACAGAGATCATCCTGCAGCTGAACCACACTATATGAGGAAAAATAACCCTCAATTTGTTGAAGGCCCTGTTAGTCAAGTTTTCTATTACTTACAGGTGAAATGTTACTATCAGATGAAGGAACTATTATGGAGAGAGCGATCAATTAAGACCTCTTTGAGAGGTAATACCTGAGCCTCATGCAAGAGGAGATAGCCATGTAAGATCTAGAAGAGCATTCCAGGCAGCAAGAGCCAGTAAAAGGATAAAGTAGGAGATGACATTAGAGAGCCAGACCACATAGGACCTATAAGTCATAAGGAGCCTTCCGACTCTTCCCATGGACTGCCACAAGCACGTGAATATCCCTCTCATAATACATTCCCCAAATTAGTACAAAAGATAAAAAAGGGAGACACCTCATTAAAAAACTTTGCTTTAACAAGAGTCAGGAACAAAGCATTACAGTGCATTCACCTCACTCTGACAAGTTAACAAGTGTACAATGATTGGTAAAGAGCTACATGGGGGAAAAATGTGTTTACTGTATTAACCTTTTTCCAGATTTTTACCACATATATTTATTTTATTTTATTTTTATTTTTTTAAAATATATTTTATTGATTTTTTACAGAGAGGAAGGGAGAGAGATAGAGAGTTAGAAACATAGATGAGAGAGAAACATCGATCAGCTGCCTCCTGCACATCTCCCACTGGGGATGTGCCCGCAACCCAGGTACATGCCCTTGACCGGAATCGAACCCGGGACCTTTCAGTCCGCAGGCCGACGCTCTATCCACTGAGCCAAACCGGTTTCGGCCACATATATTTATTTTTAAAAAAATAAAGCTTTCATTGACTTAAAACAGAAAACAAATTTATCATCTAACAATTTAAAAAATGACCTTGAAAGTGGGCAAAGAGAATATGGGATATTCCTTACAATACTTTCATAACATTTTTATAAGTCTGAAATTCTATCAAAAAGATATCAAAAAACATAAGCCAAAATACTAGTACACCCTACACTGACCTTACTTATTTGAAACTATAAGTAGTAGGCTGACCCACTTCTCATTTGGAGTGTATCTTCAATAAACCCCATTTTGCTTTACTTAAAAAATAAGGTAAATGCAACAAGCAGTTGCTGAAACCAAGATAATTTCTTCCCTTGCAACATAATTATACTAGCCCTTAAAACAGAAATAATTGCAGAATTTTTAGAACTACTGCTTTAGTAAATTCTTGACTTTACACTCCATGGAACTACAGATTAAGCCATTCCTAACGTTAAAACTCTCCTAATATAGAAGCTTCCCAAATTCCTTACTACCGAATTAAGCATTTAAATAAACTCAGCAGGCATCCTGAAAAAGTTTTATGTTTCTCTAAATATGATAAACTCTCAAAAGTTAATTGTGCAATTATGAATTAAATGTTTAGTAACAAGAAACAAAGCATTAAGCTAAATGTAAATAAACACAGGAATGAAGTAGAAGCCCACCCCACAAGAGAGAAATGCTGCTATTATGGCAAACATTATGTTTACTGATTCCTTAGCGGATCTAAGCAATATAAATTATCATTTAGAACATCTGCTACAACGAAGATCCCAAGTGATGGTCTATTATCTCTTCAGTAATTCCTCTCAGTAGAACTTAAGTTTGTGTAATGAGAAGATACTGGGGGGGTGGGGTTTTTTTTGGCGGTCAGGGGGATGGGGAGTGGCACGGCCTTATATACAGGCAGCTGAAAGGTAATACTAGATGGTTAGAAGAGGCAGAAGCAGATTATCTTACAGTGCACTACACCAAAGGCTGAAATTCCCCAAGTCTTACTTCATAGCAGCAACTGGAATAGCAAAACTTTTCAAAAGACAGGGTGAAGAATAGAGTAAAAAAGATGAATTCAGCAATTAACAGAAGAATATTTTGAGCCCAAAATGTGGAAACCAACACTAAGTTCCTAATGACAGTTGAGAAATATTCAGCAAAGAGGTCTGATCACAAAGTTAAGAGCTACTGAATCTTCCCAAAATTCAGACTACTTGTTGCCATCTACTGGGAGAAGGGCACAAATGCTTTTGGACCTGGGAAGGAGGGGCAGAGATAGGTCAAATTTTCTCTAGAGACTAAGCAGTTTTCTCTAGGTGGGTAGAAGAAATGAAAATATCTGCTTCATAAAGACAAAAAAAAAGGAAGCTGCCTAACTGTCTTGTAGAAAAACAGGCACTCTTGCCTACTATAGCAGTAAAATACACACTTCACAAATATTTTTATTCTAAAATCCACAAAACCCCCCAAATTTTGGCCTATACAAATAGCCTTCACAGGTATTAAACCATAATCTTGCACTAATAGTTAGCATCTCTGCTATCTCCACATAAGGAAAAATCAAATTAATTCAGACTGTAGTCAGCAAATCTACAAGAACACACTAGAAAACAAAAGCTACCGAAGAAAGGTAAATATGGTTACCAGACCCCTGAGTATTATTCTTTATTTTCCCTTCAACCACCATCTAGCCTCACTTCCTATTTTTAAAGTCCTGTTGTGCATACTTTCAAAAAAGTGGAAGGGATAACAAACAGTCTACTATGACATCAAACGGAATTAAAATATTTAACTTGATTAAACTGGGTAGTATTGATTTGCATTTTTAAAAGTGCCTAAGTACTTATCACAATTCAATTTTGCTTTAAACATTTTTCACTGCATTAGATGCTAAGCAAAAAGTTGTTCCTATAAATAAGAATGACAAATTACTGTGTGACTCACAAAAAATCATGTATTATCAAACAATACTCAAAATTTAAAAAATAAACTTCTGAATACAGTTGAATGTGTTAAGATGAAATGATTGCCAGCTTCTTCTAAAGCAAGCATGTCAAACTCAAAGGCTAACATGGGCCAAATAAACAAGGTTTACGTTTATGTGGGCCAAAAAAACCCAAAAGCTTCAATTTTCATAGAAACTCAGGTTTATTTAGATAGAGACATGCTAAATACAAAGGGATGAAATAAATAAGTAATCGTAAACATAAAATAGAACATTTTAATAAAAATTAATTTTCTTGAACATTAATTTACCAGACACTGAATAACTGCACAAATAAGCATAACGCAAGTAAACCTATTTTTCTTGTTCTCTGAAAGTGAAATATTTCCTGTTGTGCACACCAAACAAGTCAGTACAAGACTAATGACATGGCAATTGGCTGCTAAAATATTCGCTGCTAGTATTAGTGGAGAAAAATGGTGAGCCTGAATGTAAGGCGCATAAGGGAAATGAATGCAACACAATTATAGTAATCAGTCATTAGCAAACGTTGTAGTTCGTTATTAATAATTATGTATTGTAAAAATTAAGTTACGAAATTCTTATTAAAACATTTCTTACATACCGTTTTATTGGCTGGGCTACATAAATATACCTTGTGGGCCACATGCAGCCCACGAGTTAGACATGCCGGCTCTAAAGCAGTGGTTCTCAACCTTCCTAATGCCGCCACCCTTTAGTACAGTTCCTCATGTTGTGGTGTCCCCCAATTTCATTGTTACAAATTGAACATAATTAAAGCATAGTGATTAATCACAAAAACAATATGTAATTATATATGTGTTTTCTGATGGTCTTAGGCGACCCCTGTGAAAGGGTCGTTCGACCCCAAAAGGTTGCGACCCACAGGTTGAGAACCGCTGCTCTAAAGGAAAAATTCTAAGGCCCTAACTGGTCCCAGGTTTGATTCCAGTGCACATATAAGGTTGTGGCTTGATCCCAGCCCTGGTCAGGGCACATATGGGAGGCAACCAATCCATGTGTCTCTCTCACATTGATGTTTCTCTGTCTCTCCCCCTCCTTTCCGCTCTCTCTAAAAAAATCAATGGAAAAATATCCTCGGGTGAGGATTAACAACAAAAAACGAAAAGAAAAAAAAAATTTGTGACTAACCTGAGGAGCAACAGGATTCATTAGACCCTTAACCAACTCCTCCTTACTGAGCAAAACTACTTTAACTATTACACAGGAAAACTGAACAAGAAGTTTAACCTCTACTGCTCGTATGGCCCCAAAACTTACAAAAAACCTTATCTGCAGTCCGAAAAGGGAAGCAGTGCATGAAAAGATAAATAAGATCTAAAAGCACTTTTGTTTTTCTTTTCAGTTCATTTATAAATTAAATATATTTACACCTTTTTCATGTCTTTGCTTATTCAGGAATCAACAATAAATTTAACCGTCTGTTAAATCTAATTTCTTAATCTCTCATTTAAGGACCTCAATAATCTCAGCCCACATATTCTATTACTTCATCAATATGGACCCTATATTCCAGCGAGCCAGTGTATCTTACCATTAGACCCTCACCACAATTACATCTTTAAGCTCCCATTCTTCTATAGCTACCCAAACAATCAGGACCAGTTCAAGTCCCTCCTCTCCCCGTGAAGCATTCCTCAGAAACTTCAACCCAGTACTGAGTATTTCTCTAAATTTCTGAGTACCCACTGTATAAAACTCAACTTTGTATTTCTTTTACATGTTGTGTTCTATTGTCATTAATTTGAATTCATCTTCAATAAAGTACATTTCAACATAATAGATCTCATTTTATGTCTCTTATTTCTCCTCAGGATAGATCTTTTATAGAACCAGAAATAAACACAAGTTGCTGATGAAATCTCTGTATAGTGAAGTTGCTTCCAACAATTCAGTAAAGCCAAACAAAACTCATACCCTAATTCATGTTTTTTAATTTAGATTCTCATTATCAGGTTTTCTAAATGCAGGAAGCCTACATTTAGAATACCTACAGAATACTTCTCTATATATAGTTACCAAGTAAGTAAGAACATGATTATCAAGTAAATGAAACATTAACAGAACCCAGAGGACAAGAACTAGGTCTTAAGTCCCCTTCGTATTCCTCCCAACACAGTCACAGTACACAGTAAGCACTTAATATGTATTTCATCTACTAATAAACGTAAGTCCCAAAAGCTAAATCTGGGGTAACTAAGTTACTAAAATAGTCTAGTGCCTTAACAATCCCGAAGTAGCTGATTTTAATGAGCCTAATTCTGGCAAATTTATATTTTAGGATCCAACCTCAGCTACCAAACCCTGAAAACGTAAAATAAGCAAGCTGACTTAGTAAACTAAGGCAAATGATGCTAATATTATTTCCCAATATAGTTTCTCAATGTGTCACCAAAACAAAGTCTAACACTTACCACATACAATGAGTTTATGTTAGGAGCCTTGTGTCAGCCACTGTGGGGATAGAAGAATGAGACCTTTACCCCAAGAAGCCAAAGATCTAGTAGAGAAGATGTAAACAATTAACAATAAGACAAACTGTGGATGACGTAAGTGGGACAAATAAAATGTCATAGAAAGGAGTAGAAGGGAGAAGAGTGAAGAATAAAAATTTTACAGAAGCTACTGGAAGAAAATGTGTATTATGTAGCAATAAGAGATATAAGATGGTGGAGGGGTTTTAATCCAGACAATCAAAACCAGGTGTGCTGCAGTTCCTGGGTATGTTCAGAGAGGAACAAGCAGCTCAATCTGACTGCATGCAGCCAAGGTACAAAACAAACAGGATTACCAAATACTGGGGCCATAACAGAAGTTGCAGCATTTTCATATATTTACTATTTATAAGGCAACTAACTATAAGCACTTGATTTTCAATAATTTTTTTAAAGGAGGTGGGGGAGGCCCTCCATATGATCTCCATGAACCCGCTCTCTAAGGACACAAAGCATCTTAAATTACAACTCAACAGTGAATTTTAGATCGGCTATCTGTAAAAACTCACTTTGGGTTTCCAAGGCATCACACATGCTTACCAGTAGAAGGACTTCAAAATGAGTTAATGTGACCTTAAGAAGATGACACAAGGTAGATCTATTTATTCAGAATGCCGCCCACAGGTGGCATGAGTAATAGTTTTGAAGTCAGGGTAGAAAATTCAGTGGTTATGACAGCCAACGAGTTAATTAACATACAAATTGAAATGCTGTTAATTTCAAGTCTTGAAGACTTGTTGACAGACCATTCAGCTTATAAATAGCCTTCAAAATCCTGTATGGGTAATGACATCACATTTATAAAAACAAATAAGGAACAAAGAGAATAAACTGAAATGATGTATAAAACTCAATTTTATAATTAATAAATATGCACATTGCATAAAAATATATTTAGGTCCCCAATGTCGCATTTAAATGATCAGCTAATATATGTAAAAAGACAATATAAAATGGCTTGCCCAATTTTTTTTAATATGTATGATTTAAAGCAACTTGCAGTCTCTAAAATATATACCAATAGATTAAAAGTAAAACTACTGGAGACTTTTTAGCATTAACAATAATCCAAAATAATTATCAAAACAAATAGGACATTAAATCATTACAATATATTTTCACTTATAGTATTTTATTCTCACAATGCTTACTCCTTCAATAAACATTTAAAGAGTTTGTATTATGAGTCAGGCACTGAAAGGAATTTGTAATCGGCTATGGAATATTATTGTATACTCAAATATTTTTGATGTATGATGTATGTTTGATAAGATGATGGTCAATACTGCAACTGAACCAGTGGAAGAAGAGTCATGTATTCCAATCCATCTTTATAACCTAATTTCCTAAATACAGTGTTGAGCACATAAATGACAATTAATTCTAGGTTAGGTGGCAATAAACCACATTTTTCAGATGAGGCACTTGAAACTCACAATTATTTGCCCAAGGACACAAAGATAAAAAAGACACAATCAGGACTGGAACCCAAGTCTTTTACCTTCTTCACATCAGATACTCCCTTGAACAGTGCTGTTCAGTAAAGAACAGAGTAGCAGCTTGTTTACTCTAGGCTACTAAAATGGCTTTTTAAATCAAGCATAACCATAGAACTGTCTATGTCCAACAGCTTCTGCACACTCAAGACAAAACAGGTGAGTCTGAATAACAGACAGGTACCTTTTTCTTCTGTCCAATCCAATTTAATGAAACTATAAAACCCACAACTGAAATCTAAAAGGCCTGAGATAGCCCTAACTGGATTGGCTCAGTGGATAGAGCATCGGCCTGAGGACTGAAGGGTCCCAGGTTCGATTCCAGTCAATGGCATGCATGTACCTTGGTTTCGGGCACATCCCCAGTAGGGGGTGTGCAGGAGGCAGCTGACCGATGTTTCTCTCTCATCGATGTTTCTAACTCTCTATCCCTCTCCCTTCCTCTCTGTAAAAAAATCAATAAAACATATTAAAAGGCCTGAGATAAACTATTAAGCGTCTGAGACATATCAGTCTAGGTCAGTGGTCGGCAAACTCATTAGTCAACAGAGCCAAATATCAACAGTACAACGATTGAAATTTCTTTTGAGAGCCAAATTTTTTAAACTTAAACTATATAGCTAAGGACACAGTTATGAACTTAATTAGGGTACTCCTAAGCTGGCCTTTGCTAAAAACGTCCTCAATCTGAGGGGTCGACCTCAGCAAACATACCCCCACTTCTTCTAACGCCACTTCTTCAAAATAGACTTGCCCAGGCTGAAAACTGACTTCTGCGCATGGGCCACGAGGTTTCAATTGCACTGTACGTGCGTGCCCGCACGTGGTATTTTGTGGAAGAGCCACACTCAAGGGGCCAAAGAGCCGCATGTGGCTCGCGACCCGCGGTTTGCCAACCACTGGTCTAGGTTGTCAACCTTTCGGACCTCATGGACCACCAGTGGTCCGCCAACCACTGGTTGGTGATCGGTGAGAAACAACTTATTTTCCCAATAACCTAAAACTATCAATAAATTAGGATATTAGATTTAAAGAACTGCATTTTAAAAAATTAAATTTACTGGGATAACATTGGTTAATAGCATTATATAAGTTTCAGGTGTACTAGGGAACTGCATTTTTAAAAATCCAGGACACTAGCCAAATTAAATTTTACTTAAATCAAAATCAAGAGACTGGTTCAGCAGCAAGCCCCCAGTATGTACAAAGTAAACTAGCAGACAAGGTAGAGATTATAAAGAATAATGGCTAAGGTTTTATGTTTTTGAAAAATCGGTAACAGCTATTTGAACTATACACATGCACTATAAAAAAATACACAAACATGAAGCTATTACATGTTAATGTTAAGAACTACAAACACCAAGATTATATAACAATCTACAAGTTATATTTATTGTGTATTACCCACCAAATTCTTATTCCAGCACTCTATCTAGGCACTCTGATGTCACAGTAGTCAGGAAGATTTGAAGAGGCTGTGATCACTAAACCAAACAGCACCCTGAGGAATCTGTTAGGACCAAGATCCTTTCTAAGCAGGAAGACTGACTACATAGTAGGCAAGGCCAGGCTAACTTTATTGGTTTGGAGTGGAAAGGAAAATAGGTATTATTTTCAATTGGGTTTATGAGTGCCCCTTCATGAAGAACACGGTGACATTTTTACCCTCAGGAAGCCTATAATCCAGGCATGGAAACAAAAGCAAAGTGCTTAGAAACCCACACCTGAAACCTATTATGTTCATGTTGACCAAAGTCACCCCAATAAATTTAATTTAAAAAAAAACAACAACTAGAAAAAGCAACATATCAACAAATTTAGCACTATAATCCCAAAATGAAGCATACCTAGACAACCAAGAAATAAAATAAAAAGTCTTAAGAAAGTGATTTGAAGGGTGAGTTGAAATGAACCTGAAACAATTTAAATGAGGGAAAAGTGCAGGTCAGGCTGGCAGTAGCAAGAGCTTGAGTGAAGGTGAGAAGCAACAAGCTGGTCACATTTTAAACTTGAGTACATCTAATTACCTCAACAAAAAGAAGAAAAAATAAAAGGGCAATTGTTACCACATTTGCTCAAAAAGATTCCCACCCATCCATTTAAAATTAAAATAAAAAAACCTCCCTAGACTCTCTATAAAAAAAAAATTGAGATTCAGAAATGTTCCTTAATTGTAGTCTCCATTAGAAAGTTTCAAAAGAGCCACAAACCAAGATTAGGTACATATTTTGTCAATAATTAAAATGTAAAAAATGACAAGTGTTGGCGAGGATGTGGAGAAAATGAACTCTAGTGCAGTTGGTGGGAATGCAGACTGGTGCAGCCACTGTGGAAAGCAACATGGAGTTACCTCAAAAACTTAAAAACAACTGCCTTATGACCCAGCAATTCCACTTCTGGGAGTATATCCAGAGAAACCCAAAACACTAATTCAAAATACATAGACACTCCCATGTTCACTGCAGCATTATTTACAATAACCAAGATTTGGAAGCAGCCCAAGTGCCCCTCAGTAGAAAGATAAGTGAATAAAAAAAGCTGTGGTACATTTACACAATGGACTACTACTCTGCCGGAAAAAAAGGAAATCTTACTTTTTCTGACACCATGGATTGCCTTGGAGAGTACTATGCTAAGTGAAATATACCAGTCAGAGAAAGACAAGTAAGTACCATATGATTTCACTTATATGTGAATCTAATGAACAAAATAACAAACAAAACAGAAACTGACAGCTGTCAGAGGGGGGACTGGGGAAGCTGGGTGAAAAAGATGAAGGGATTAAGAAAGAAAGAAAATTCCGACAATAAAATAACAATAATAAAAATGTAAAGAAATTTTTGTTTGAAATTTTTCTAAAGAGGGTTAACAAATTTATTCAGTAGGGCTGTATGGTGAAAAATTACCTAGCATGTTGATGCAAAACAAAAATTACTTCAACAGATAGAAATCGGGCGCAAGTTCCACTACTAATTTAGCAGCAATTTAAAATTATAAAAGTGCTGTAACTTCTTATCTTCAAACTACCATCAACCTCCCCCAATCACCACCACTGATAAGAAACTTTTATTCTTTTCATTTTCTATTGATTTTTCAGACAGGGAGAGGGAGGGGAAAGATGGGGAGAGAAATACCCGTGCCTCTTCTCCTGAATAGGGGTTGAACCTGCCACCTTTTGGTATACAGGATATGCCAAACAACTGAACACACTGGCCAGGGCAGAAACTGTTGTTTTTCTTAATGACCTCAAAATAACTAATGAAATTTTCTTAAAATAATATCTTGCACTTATTTAGCTGTTTGTCGTTTTTCACAGCCATTATATTCACTGAGTCTCACAACCACCCAGCGAGGTACCCGGTTTTACAGATAAAGTACTGTAGACCAGATAAGGTAAGTGAATAGCTCAAGGTCACACAGGTACCTACTGTTAAGGTATGAATTCCTAAACCAGTATGTGTCTGTTAGGATGAAGTCTTTAAAATAGGATAATAAAACCTTATGGAGATAACATAAATTCAGTAATCTTAAAGTTAGAATGGAATGGTAAACATTACTTCAAATTTACTTGGGAAAAAACATTGATTTTACCCTGGCCCAGCATCCCCTTCATTTAAAAAATATAATTATTTTAGTTTAGCACCTTCTAGAACTCTAACTGCCAAAAATATTTTAAAACTTTTAGAAAGTAAATGAAAAACTAAAATAAAAAGTCTGTTTATGGACACAAACTAAATAGTAAATGTCAGCTGAGCAGATTTGCCACTCAAACTCCTGAAAAACTGGGGAGCAAATGGAAAAAATGATAATCTTAATTACAGTTATTCAATTCTTACGGATACTGGCACATTCATAGAAAGGCAGTTATGGAAAAAGCCCACAAACCCCAATTATGTTAATATGCTCTCTTAAGCATAAAATAAAAAAAAAACTCCCTAAACAATCTCACAAAGATGTTATAAAAGCCACATTAATTCAATATTCCTGGGGCTGAATATGGAGCAGGGAGTTTCAAAAACATTAGAAACTGTTTATTCCAAAATTCACACTTAATTTTAACCTCCTTGCATGATGTAAATATTAAAATAAGCCTCACTAACACCCATTGTAATTTATTGTCTCTAAACCTCTGATAATTCCACTCCTCAACCCTGTGTCCCTTCTCCAAGGCCCTATCCGCCGTGTACATGCGACACGCAGGCCTCATATATAGGCCTCTTGCCTTTTTCTCTAACAACTAGGACCTTTGTTCCAAGACTCGGTTTTTCACCCCAGTCAATAGCTCTTTCAACTTTCTATCCCGTATATATTTTTTGTTTTGTTTTTAGAGAGGAGATTCTGAGCCTCAACTTCACGGGTCTTTAAAAAAATGAAATGTGAAAAATATCTAAAGAGACTGGAAGGGACTTGAAAGTTACAGGCACCACTAAAGGGCCTACAAAACAGAGTAAAGCCCGGGGATCGGGTGATTTGGCAGCCCAGGCAGAGTCAGGAACGCCAACTAGGGAGGGAGACAGCAGGGGCGCAGGGGGAAGTCCACTCAGGACGATTCACTGCTTTTAAACGCCCCCCAACCCCCCCAAGCACACACGGATGTTTACACACTGGTACAGTCCCTCCTCCCCTCAACTAACGAGGCAATTAAACTGTACCCACCGCCGGGCACGCTGAAGCTGAAGCTAAGCCTCCGCCAGACAAAACGGCCTTATCGCCGACCAATCTGCAAGGGTTTAGGAGCAGCCCCTTCCGTACCCCTCACCACACGGGGGAACCGACTCCCTCCCGCCCCTCCGCAGGAGTTTCAATGTCTAACTTATTTCCCCCCCGTTGGCGTGTGTTTTTAAATCGTCATTAGTTTCTCCAAGAAATTTAGGCTTTCCCTTATTCTGAGGAAGGGAGCGACCCGGAGGCCAGGGTTTGGGGTTTCACAACCTTCGTTATTTGAACTCCCTTCTCACTTGTTTCTGAGGTAGAAACCCACTCACTGTGGAGAAGGGCGGAGGAGAAAGAGGGGAACTGAATGGACAAACGGTATAATACGTTTTATGTAACCCATATATAAATAAATTAATCGCCTGAGTCGCTTTGAATGCTAATACGAACGGAGTGACAATTGGTCCATCTCGCCCCCCGCCCCCCCTCCCCCCAATTCCCGTTCTGGTCTTTTTACAAGGATGCTCCGC
>NW_005370872.1:500692-501145 GCF_000412655.1 Myotis brandtii | reverse complement strand
GCCCTCAACCGTCCCCCCGGGGCAACAAACCCCTTACTGCGGTCGAAAGTCCCTCAGGCCTCTCCCTCCTCTGACCCTCGCGGGCCACAACTGTTGTCACTCGAGCTGCTCCCTAGTTTCCATTTCCGGGACGTCCCTGGCCCTGGAGCCTCCCCTCACCCGGTTTCCGGGCCCCCATCCCATTTCCGGGGAACCCTCACGGTCTTCACACCTCCCACCTGCACTTCCGGCCCCCCACTTTCTCTCTTCCTAGACGCCCTCCAAGCTCCCAAGCCCACTTCCGGCCCCCCGGCCCCCTCAGGGCTCAAAAAAAAAAACAAAAACGCACGCCTCACCCCGGTTCTGTCAAGGGCCCTCCTCATTGCGGGGTACCGGAGGGGGGAACCCAGCGACCCCCCCCCCCAGCTCCCGCCCAGTCCAGGTTCCTCCGGCCGCGGTCTCCCTCGAGCGCCT
>NW_005370872.1:491937-500409 GCF_000412655.1 Myotis brandtii | reverse complement strand
GGGAACTACTTTGCCCTCCGCCTGCGCTGACGGGCTGGTCCGCGGGCCCGGCCCCGCTCCCTACTCGCGGCCCATCACATCGCCCCTCCCTACCCTAACGCCTGGATCAACTTCCCGGCGGCCTGCGACCTCCTCCCGATCCCTTCGAGGGACCAGGAAGGGAAATGTGAAGCTTCACTCGATATCCCTCCGCCGGGGTCACCCCCGCCCCTCCGTGGTAGCAGGAACTAATTCCCTTTCGGGTCACCGGAGGCCTGAGGTGGAAAGTTCACCGGTCAGAGTGCCTTGAGACCCTGGAAAAAGGGACCATCACCTCAAGTTAAAAACCCCCTGCCAGCTCAAAAAAAGAAGAGTTCGATTTAAAGTAGGGCTTTGGCCTCATGACCCCAACCAAGCCCCGCCTCTTCCTGGTTGTCTTAGCGACGACGGTGGCGTCCCAAGATGGCGTCGTGGCTGCCGGAGATTCTGTTCGAAATTGTAGGACAAGGCAAAGCGCCGAGCAAAGACCACTACCAGATGTTGATCACCCGCTCCCAGGCAAGTGCGAACCGCGGTTTACCCTCTCGACTAACTACCTGTCCGCCCCGGGGGAGCCCGGAACGCCAGCCGCGCTGGGCCGAGAGTGGCTGGGGCCCGCCGGAAGCGCCCGGTCCCGGCTCCCAGCCGGCAGATTTCCCTCGTCACCTCGGCCTCCTCAGTCGGCCCGGCGGCCCGCCGGTCCCTTCCCAATCCCCGCCCGGCTTGGCCCAGGCGAGCTTTCTCTGCCTCCGCACCACGCCGCGCTCTCCCTCCCTGCGACCGAGGGTTCCTACCCGTCGAGTTCTCTCCGCGCGAAGAGAAAAACAGGCGTCCCGGGCTTGCGTGCCGCCTCACCTCAGCGTGGGAAGGAGGGAAAGAAAGACTCATCCAAGTGTCCCAAGGAGGAGCCGGCAGGGGAGGGGGAAAAGGGCCGGTCTCTTTCCCTGGGTAGAACTTAATCCTGGGGGATTTTTTAATAATCTCCTTGTGGCCTTCACGTGTGCCACGGTCCTATCGTAACTTCCTTATTTCTAGTAGAAACTGACCCTCACGAGCGTCGCCCTTACCTTTTGGGAGCCTTACTCTTCCATGGAAAGTGCAGGGGGTGGTACCAAAATGTTTCGGCTGCTCTGCGCGTCAGCCCCACCCATCGTGACATCTGCTCCACAACAATAAGGCCGGGGCTGGTGTTCTCGCTGTGGTCCCGCGGCCGCCGGCCTGTTTTTGTGTTACCTGAGCTGCTGAGGGGGCTTTGGAAGGACTCACTGTGCCCAGGAAATGCAGGACTTGAACGGGGCCTCCACGCAACACGTTTCTGATTCCCGGCGGAGCTTACGCCTGTCACGGAGAGAGAGGTTCATGCACCTTGCACTAGACTAGAGGGTATTCCTATAAAATGGCATTTAGAACTTTGTATGTATTTGCTTTGGTGTAGATAATGAATATTTCATCAGGTGTTTTTTTTTCCCATGAGCCCTTAAATAAACTAGGCAGAGAATGGGTTTTTTTTTAATAGCTTCAAAAGCACCTTTTAAAACAGAAGTAATACATATTTTGATTTTTTAAATCTAAAATGTATAGATATTTCAGGCATAATATTAATATTCCCACGTGAGAGCCTGCCAATATTAAATTTTAAGTTAAACCTTTTTTTAGGGAATTTTACACATGGAATTGGAATTTCTTAATTTTTGAAATTTATTTTTTTTTTGTAGTTTTTAGGAATGACTCTTTTCCATTCGCTTTAAGATGTATGATCCTAACTATTCTTATCTTCCTGACATGAGGGATTGGGACCAGGAATATCTTCTTACCCTATTCCTACTTCATTTTTTATTTTAATCTACCTTAAGTAAGAATGTTCTAATTTTTATTTTATAGTCTTTCCCATAATATGTCTTCTTAAAAATTTTTTTGAGTAATTATTTTTCTCAATGGTCTGGTATTACAAGTGCACTATACTCTAACATTGTAAGCCTCAGCAAGTTGAATACTTGTCTACCGTTTTGTTTTAGGAAATGAACCGTAGGAGTGGTCCTGACGTTAGTTTTCCCCAAGAATGCGTCTGTTGTTGACATTCTTCAGACTTTGCTCTCTACTGTAACTTGGGCACTTTAACTACTCTGTTTTATGAAATCTTTCCCTCCCCAACCAAATATTCTTAAATTTTTTTCTTTCTCCTTTTTTTTTTTTTTACAGATCAAAAACTCTCCTTTATTTTAGGCCCTATTTCTGTGAGTTGCTTGTATATAAAATTCTTTCCAGGGATGATCCATTTTCTTTTTTAAGCAAATTGAATATATTCACTACAGTTCTACCAGTGAGAGTTAATCTCAAATCTGATTAATTTACTCTCTTTATAAAGTAAAATTTGTTGTAAAAAATAGTAAGCTAAAAAAGGTTTTTTCAGTCAACTGTCTTGAGAATATGCTATTTTCTAACCGCAAAGTAATTTTTCTCAATCTCGACACAGGAAACCAAACATCCACTAAGAGGTGGTCTGACATAAATAAGTACTAAAAGACTAGAATTAAAATGTGCTTTATAAGATGGACTATTTTCTGGAGTAAATTTCTAAAACTTATTCTTGTACATTTTTTATCTCACTTTCTGCCTTTATTCCCCCAAATGTTGTATTTTATCCAAAATATGCACTAGGTTTAGATGGATACTTCTTTCACTCAGATTCCCTTTTTTGTACATTTTTTACTGCTTTTATTTTTATTGGCTTTAAATCCAAATAATTGCACATATGACATGGATTTGAAGGCATACCACCATTGGCAAAGTGTAGAATATAAAATGTACACAAATATTTCCTTTGCCTTCTTGCTTACACAGTAACATTAAAAGCTTTTTTAAGGCTTACAAAAGCATTTCCAGTTAACGACTTGATGCCATGTTTTTGTTTGGGTTCTGTTTTGTTTTGTTTTTAACAAGGGACTTTATAGAATGCAGCTTGAGGTCAAGTCTGATCTTTATAATGATGATTGAAGGTTTAAAAAAATCAGTGCACTGCTTTCTAAATCAAAGATCCAATTCTTACTTTAGTTTTATGTATATATGTATATATATTTGGATTCTTTTTTTAAAAAACTAGTACTTCATAAAAGTTAAGGGCGGGAAGAATCTTGAATTTTATTTAGGCCAGGGATATTACACACTTAGCTTCTTAAAAAATTCTTAAGTTGTGTTCCTGGATGAAGAGTCTTTCCTTAATTTTTATCAGCAATTTGGCATTTACTATGGGGATGCAAAATATAAGAAGATTCCTGCCTTCCAAGAATTTATTATTCATTCAACAAATATGTATTGAACACCTTTTATAGGCTAGGTACTGTTCTAGATACTGAGAAACATCAGTGAACTAAACCAAGTACCTCCTCTCATGAAGGTTATAATACAGTGGGGATAATATAGTCAGTCATTTGATTTATATAAACACTTAAACAGTTTAACTTTTGTATCTTTTTTTGACGTCCAAAAGAAAATTGACAAGTTAATGAATAGCACAAACATTTTTAAATCTGTGAGTCCAGAGGAAGCAAAAATCATTTTAGAGTGGGTGGTCCAGGAGGTTCCTATTACAAGTATTTTTGCTCTTGAAAGTCTGTCTTCTTAAAATGGAAGTGTAGTCAGAGTTAGTGGCTTAGGTTTAATGTGACAAATACTGAAAACTGCTAGAAATAGTACCCATACCCTAAATAGATGAGAATTGTCAGACGTGGCCTCCTCCAGCTAGTAACCCAGGTGGTTGTCCCAAGAGCAACATCATGTTCTCTGCAGCAGCTAAAAGAAGGGAGAATTGAGTAGTAGATTAGTCTGATTTTATCTTTCTAAAGCCTACTCAAAACTTCAAAAACATACCTGAAGCTAATGTCATCTGAAAAAAAATCCAAAAGCTCACTCCCCAAAAATATTTTTGGCATGCTTTAGAATTGTAACACTGACAAACTGAGATTGAATGTGAGCCTGTGACAACAAACTCTTATCTCAGTGACTCCTGAAAAGGGAATTAAAGAAAACTAGACTTGGTGACTGTTGTTTGAGAGACTTTGCAACAAAGTCATTTGCTATTTCAAGCCACTGACCAATTTTAAAGATTTAAAATTTAAGAACAGTCTAATGAAAATGTTAATACCTGGACATGTTGTCCCAGCAAATCCATATCTAGGATTTTATATTCAAAAATGCTTTCACATGTGTACAAGGATATGTGAGCAAGAATGTTCACCAAAGTAAAATAATTGTAAAAACATCTTTTCTACAGAAAAATATGCAACCTTTTAAAGTGATGTGATGGATCTCTGATTATTCAGTAGAACAAGTAAAATTGTAATCAAGAAAAGCAAGTTGCTGGATTAAACATCGTATAATCCTGTTTAAAAAACAACTGCAGTTTTATTTTGTTTAAAATAAATGTTGGAGGGAAAAGCTGGAGTGATTCACTCTTAGGGATTGCTTTCACTTTCTTCATTGCATATTTCTGAAAGATCTGATTTTTTCTACAATGAGCATTTATGTTTATAATCAGAGAAAAGCAATAAAAAATTAAAATGGTTAACTCTTACTCAGACAAGTTGCCCTACTCTGTGCAACAGTTTCACCAGCACCACCTCCCACATTAAATGATGGGCAGCATTAATAATTTGTCACCAAAGGTCCTGCTGTGGTTTTTTTGTGGTTTTTTTTTTTTTGGTGGGGGGGTGTAAATCTAATTCTACGAATTTAGAGGGGGTGCAAACGAGTTCATGATTACTTGGGAAATTTTAAGGAGATGTTAGTGTCTAAAAACTTCTGACCTTTGATTTTTGCTTTTGTTTTCATTTTTAATGTAGGTAATAATTATTTTTGAGAAACGAAAGGATTGCCTTCTCTTGCCATGCTGGTTGTAAGATAATACTAATGAGCTACAAAAACATGTGGAGGGTAAAACAAGGCAAAGGTGATATAGTGAATAGATTTACTTGCCCTCCAATAAAGCTTAGAGAACAGAATGTCTCAAGTAAATTGAAATCATATTAAGAAGACACCAGATTGCAGATTTTGAGAGCTGCATGGGATGCAGTCAACTTGTTATTGTGATGGTGTTTCCCCAGGGAACCCAGGAACCCCTAAATTATGCTCTGTTGTAGGCCTGTCCCCCACATAAGGTCCTCAGAGTCAAATACATGGAGAAAATAAAGCTTCCTCTTTCCTTATCCCTAATGGAACCCTCCCTCTGATGGAACTGAATGATTCTGCAGACTTAAGCTACCTCAGACTTCAAAGCTACCTCGCCCATTCTGCCCAGTGGCCACCAGCCATAGCACTCCTGCTTCTTTTAAAGCCCAAAGTCATGTATTTTACCCTTCCACTTTTTATGGCTTGACTTACCCTCCTCTTTTTCAGCTGTCTTTCTCCCCCAACCCCTTGTTTTTCCCTCTATCGTTAAAAGATAGGCTTTTCCCTTCTTCACTGCATTTTAGAACTTTCAGCCCCACCCTGCTCAAGGAAGGTTTTGGTTTTCCCTGCTGCTCTTTCTGACAGCAGCACCTGCTGTAAACACCCTTCCCTGCCCTACAGGTTTGGCCAGGTGTTTATCCTTCTTCATTACTCTTCTATTCCTCATACCTGACACACTTCAGAAAAATAATTCCCAATCTGACACTCCAGGATGTGCCCCATGAGAGTTGTGAAAACGTTTTTAATCCACAATTTCAATTCCTTTTAATTTTTTCAAGTGGCATGTGGCACTTTTTGGAGGAGAAGGATAAAATAATACAAATAATGTGATTAAACTCTTAAAAGTAACAATATTCAGTACTTTACCATATTATCAACGAGTCATCGAGTGGCTCTTAAGTCCTCATTTCAAAATTACATGACGACTCCACATAGCTCTAGCATCATCTATTTCCAGGTAAATCATTCATTCAGCACCTATTCAATCTGGGCAGTTAATTTGTGTTCACCCTGCATTGACACAGATTTACCTCCTAATTATATGGGGCAGTAGAGCACTTAATTGGGAGTCACTGAGTCATGGATCCTTTTAGTCCTGCTAATCTGCAAGCTCTTGACCTGGGGCAAGGCACTTAATTTGTCTGGGCCCAGTTGCCTCATCAACATAATAAGGTTACTAGTCTAAGAGATCACTAAGGTTTATTCCATCTCTAAAATGCTATTTCACATGAAAGTAGTGTTTTACCTGGAGCCCTGGATTTTTTTTTTTTTTCAGGAAAATTGCATTTGTATCAAAGATTCTGTATTACTAGCTAGACGTATGGTCTGGTGTAAATCTTCATCTCTAAAATGAACAGTTCAACCCTTGGCCACTTCCCAGATTTGGTGAAAACCAAATGTATATAAAAAAGCACTCTAGCCCTGACCAGGTGGCTCAGTTGGTTGAGGTATCGTCCCTTATACCGAAAGGGTTGCAGGTTCGATCCCCAGTCTGGGCACATGCATGCTCGCGCTCCCTCCTCCCCCCTCCTTCTCTCTTTCATCAATAAACATACTTTTAAAATTTTTTTTAAAGCACTCTAAACCAGTGTTTCTCTAAGAGATGTTTCATGATCGAATAAGTTTAGAAAATCCAGGATTAAACACCATTCTATTTGCTTCTCCAGAATTTTTAAGAGCCTTTAAAATCCTATTGCGCAATATGAAATCTCCAAGAGGAGATAGTAGCATGGAGTTTTTCCTACAGGCATGTGACTATGGAACCCGTTTTTCTCTGAGCATCTCAGAAACTGAGATTCTGTGCAATGTTCTTTGCAAAATACCCAGTAGTGTGCCTGGTATATGGCAGCAAATACTGAAAAATGTTTAAGGATTTATATTGCATTGTCTTCTTCCAATGACAAATGAGTCAAACTTAACATTTCAATGAAAATATTTGTAGTAGCTGTTAGTCATCTCACAACTATGTTATTTTATTTATTTTTACAATCAGGTTATATTTCCACAAAAATACGTATTGATGTTTTGATTGGGATTATAATGAAATGTGTAGATCCATTTGTGGTCAAATAGCATCTTTATTATCAAGTTTCAAATCCACAAATATATACTTACTTTTAGAATTTTTTAGGTATTCTTTAATTTTGCCCAATGATTTCTCATAGAGTAGAAATCTTACATATATTTGTTAGATTTCTAGGTGTTTGACCTCTTTGTTCTATTTTAAATTAAATTCCTTTTTAAAGTTTTATTTTCTGTTTGTAACTAGTAACAAAAACAATTGATTTTTGTTTCTGGTAAATTTCCTTTTATCTAGAACTTTTATCAACATCTAGTGATCTTGCCAAAAGTCAGTTGCTAATTCTAATAATTTATAATTCTTTTAGATTTTTGGATATATTCATGTCACCTCTGAATAATGACACATATTTCTTCCTAATCCTCATGTCTTCTTTATCCTTGCCTTATTCCATTGGCTAAGATTTTCACTAAAATATTGAAAAGCAATGATGCAAGACATTCTTTTCTTATTCCTAGACTTATGAGGAAGGCTTTTCATATTTTGCCATAAAGTATAATATTTGCTGTATGTTTATAAAAATCACATTAACAACATTTCCTTTTATTTCAAGTTTTCTAAAAGTTTATTTTGGATGGATAGTGAATTTGATTTAAAAAAAACAAAAACAAAAAATGATCATCTATAACAATAAAAGCTTAATATGCTAATTAGACCGGACATCCTTTGGACGAAGCCAGTGGCCAGAGGGAAGCCCAGGTCCTGGGTCCTGGGTGCCTGCCAGTGGCCGGAGAGAAGTCTGGGTCCCGGGTGCCTGCTGGTGGCCAGAGGGAAGCCCGGGTCCCGGGTGCCAGAGAGAAGCTGGTGCCAGCAGCCAGGGAAAGGAAGGCCTACTCTTGCACGAATTTCGTGCATTGGGCCTCTAGTTTAGTTATATATTAAAATTTAAATTTGTAGTTTTTCTCTGAATAATTCTTCAGATCAAATATCTTGACTCCAGGACCACTACCATGCTCATCATACCTTAAATAATACCCACCACTTTCCCATTCTGTCACTGTACACTTGGGCCCTATCATCTGGGTCACTTCTTGTTAGCCTCCCTATATCCAAGTCCTTTCCCTCCTTTGAGTCTTATCTAAAACTAGAGGCCCGGTGCACAAAATTCATGCACGGGTGGGGTCCGTAGGCCTGACCAGCGATTAGGGCTTATGGGGGCCGTCTTGTCCAGTCCTGATTGGGGCCAGGCCAGCCGGGTCCTGCTGGATGCCAGCTGGAGCCTGCCGGCACCTGATGGCTGGGGCCTGCCGGATGGGAGAAGGGGTGGGAGAGGTTGGCTGGCCATGGGAGGTTGGCTGTGGGAGTGCACTGATCACCAGGGGGCAGCTCCTGCATTAAACGTATGGTCCCTGGTGGTCAGTGCACATCATAATGAATGGTCAACCGGTTGTTTCGATCATTCCAGTCGTTTGGTCCTAATGGTCACTTAG
>NW_005370872.1:478421-491844 GCF_000412655.1 Myotis brandtii | reverse complement strand
GATGCCCATTTGACATTTCAAGTCAATGAGGAAATATAGAACCACTCAATAATTATAGTGACAATTCACAATCAAAATTGTCACAAAATTTAAAAATTACCTAAATCTCTCTCTCTCTCTCTCTCTCTCTCTCTCTCTCTCGTGCTATATATTGAAAAGTTTCATATGGATTGAAGAACTAAGTGCTGTACACACAGACATACACTGTGAAAGTGCCATAAGAAATAAAAGAGTATTGTTTTAATTTGGAGGTAGATTCTATGCAAGACTCTGAATCTGGAACCCACATACATTTAAATAAAATTTTGTTTCATAAATGATACTTAAAACACATTTAATAAATTACCTGAGAGAAAATGTTAACCACATATTTACTAGACAAAGCATTAATATACTCTGTATTAAAAAGTTATCTATATAAAACCCTAATATGCAAATAGACCAAATGGCGGGACAACCGAACAACCCGTCACTATGATGTGCACTGACCACCAGGGCGCACACATGGAACATGGCAGGCGTTGGCCATGGCGGGATGGTGAAGCAGGTGAGCGGGGGCGCCAGACCAAGGTGGGGCACCACTCACTGTCATCAGGGTGAGCCTCTGGTGGTTACTGAAAATTCTTTGCTCCTGTGTCCCGCAGTCTCGCCTGGCGCTTGCACCTACTGCCAGCACTGGCCCCACTTGCACCCACTGCCAGCGCCATCAGCGTGTGGGAGCAGCAGCGGGAGCGGGGCTGCCAGCAGACTGAGGACTGGGGGCTATGGCAGGAGGAGCCAGGGTGGAGGTGCGGAGGATGGGCTGAGACCCGCCCCTGTGTCCACCGCAGCCTCATGGCCCACAGTTCCTTTCAAGGTGCACAAATTCGTGCACTGGGCCCATAGTTAATATATAAAGTAGTAAGGTAAATAGTCTCATAGAAAAATAAGCAAAGACTATGGATAATTACTGAAGAAATACATATGACAGCCCTGGCAGGTGTGGCGCAGTGATAGAGCATCAGCTGGCACACCAAAGGGTCAAGATTTGATTCCTGGTCAAGGGAATGTACCTAGGTTGCAGGTTTGTTCCCCAGCTTTGGTCGAGGCACATGCGGTATGCGACCAATCGATGTGTCTCTCTCACCTCTCTCTTTCCATCCCTCATCCCTCCCTTCAACTCTCTCTTTAAAAAAAAAACAAATGGGAAAAATATCCTCAGGTGAGGATTAACCAAAAAAAAAAGACAGAAATACACATGACTAATAAACATATGAAAAGATGATTCACCTTACTAGTGATCAAGGAAATATAATTTAAAGCCACAAGATGCACCTTTTTTCACTGGCAAAAATTGAAACCATCCAGGTTGACAAGGCTGAGAGAGAAAGGGCTTCATGAAGTGTTTGCTCACCAAATCCTGGACCATGCCGACAACAAAGACTACAGCAAGGGGATTGCACAGTGGAGATCTGAGCCATCTGGTGAGAGCATTGGAAGGTATCCTACCTAGGTCCAAGAAGACTTCATGAGGCCTAGATGTGAGCTGAGATGAAGATGAAGAGCTAGGGACAGTCATGTGAGCCAAGGACGTGTGAGCCCAGCACTTGTTTCAGGGGTGAGTGATAAATCATGTACTAGTGCAGGAAGTACTAGTAAAGCTTGGTGTCCATACCACTGAGGAGCAGCCAGGGAGCAGATCAGGAAGTGTAAATCAAGAATTAAGACTTGCTCCAGCCAGTCAGTGGTTTTCAAATTACCCTTTGGTTTTACAAATAAATGGACCAGTGAGGTTCCACAAGCATTTTATTCAAATCTCCTCTTTGGGAATATTTTCCACTAATTTGGAAGTTGTAACACAAAGGAAATACCTAAACGTTCACATGTTTTATGTATCAAATTTTAACGCCTTGTGCTTCCAAAATCTAGATGCACATGTTTTGGTGCAGGCCACATAGGAAAGCTGCTGTCATCACTGTGAATACAGTAGAATTTCTCACAAATGTGTCATTGTTTGGGAAGGCTGAGCTATGATCAACCCTGTTTGGATTCGTGCCTGTACAAGGCAGGTACAGTCAGATAGAGAAAGCCTGAAGATCAGGAGAAGCTCAGATGCACCATCTCAGGACAGATCACGGAACCTGAGAGTTCCCCCCAAAACACATTGACCACCTTGTGATAATGACATCAAGCTAGAGAGTTAACACACAGTAAGCAATTTTCAATGCTTTTTGTCTGAACTTGGTTATTTGTGATAAGAACACAGAATTTGGTAGATATTGGTAATTCAACTCTAAAATGGAAGTCTTAATTAACTACTCTCACATGTTTGGATCTCCTGGATCCTCTGAATTGAAGAGTATCCTAAAAGCAGTAATTAAAACAAAATGATTTTAATTTACTCAATACATGTTTGAGTGCTTTCTACTAATGGGTGCTACTGGGTGCTGTGCAAACACTAAGGATACAGAAGGGAGCAAAAGCACATGTTCTCTGCCCTCGTGGAGCTGGATGCTGAGCAAATAAGCACGTAAGCTGAACTAAAATGTGAACCAAACGAGATGTCAACCATGGTAAGTGCTGTCAAGGAGAAACACACAAGTGCTCAAGGATGTGGCCTGGTCGGGGAGGTGGAGGAAGGCTCTCCAGAGGAACTGAGGCTTGATCTGCCATCTGGGAGACTGGGCGACGGGAAAGAAGGCCCATGCAGCTGGAGTGCAGAGACCAGGGTAGCGAGGCCAAGCAGGCTTCTTAGAACATAATCGGGAGCTTTGTCCTGATACTGAGAGAACCAGAGCCATTGATTTTTAAGAGGATGAAGTGACTGGAATACTAAATTCCAATGATTGTGAGGTACACTTTTTTTTACCTCTTATCCCCAGAATCAAATTTAATTAGCATTTTTTTTCTGTGCTATTCATAAAATAACGTACAGTTGATGGCATGTTAGAGTTAGTGAAATGTGGTAATCAGGTTTGCATTTTTAAAGGATAAGTCTGGATAAAATGTCAACAGATTTATGACTATCTGCATGGATCAGGGTTTTCTTTTTATTATAATAAAATGCAGATATTGACTACTAATGTTGAATAACACTAATATTCATTTTCATCTATATTTCACTGCCTAATTTCAAAGGTCTCTTTATCAGAATAGTTTCTTTGCTCTAGTCAACTTATAACTAACTATTATTATTCTGAACTTACAAAAAGTCTGTCTTCAAGAAAATAGATAAATATAAATTGATATAGATAGACATAAATAGATACAGATAAAATCTATACAGATTTCCCTTCATAAAAGGATTCTGCAATGAAAAACTAAAAGTTTGAAAACTACTGTTCAAGGTAATAGGGATCCACAGCAGACTTTTGGGAAGAATGACATGATTGGAGCTGTGGGACAGAACAGACTCTGGTACATGTGGAAGACATGAGGGAGTGGAAGAAGTTTCTGTGGAGAGGAGATGCACAAGTGAAATGATCTTGTTTCTTATTTTAAAAAATGTCCATAATACTTTTTACCTCCTAATAATGTTTTAAGGATTTTATGAAGTAAATATACAAGTTATTGACAATTCTTCCCAACCTTACATTTTTATTCTGGTAAGTTCTTTTAGTTCCGAAATGAGTCTCCTCTCTAAAACTATTAAAAGGTCTCTTTGGTATTTCTTTTTAAGGGAGAGTTTGGCATTCAACAGGACAAAACTTGTTTATGCATTCCATACCCTTTTGTGCCAGACAGTCTCGGTGACTGCCTCCAGCTCCTCCACGGCTCTCTTCCACATACATGGTCATTACTTCCTGCAGTTACTCAAGATTCTCTCTTCCTTAAAGACCTGGCCATCGGAGCCTTCCCAAAGCTCCTCAGAAGACACTCTTAAAGGAGCTAAGTGTCAAATATATGGTGACAGAAGAAGGTTTGACTTTGGGTGGTGGACACACAATGCAATAAACAGATGATGTATCATATAATTGTATACTTGAAACCTGTATAATTTTATTAACCAATGTCATCCCAATAAATTCAATAAAAATAAATAAATAAAATTAAAAATACCGAGTCTTACCTCTGCCTAAAATGCTTTTTTCCTTTTCAAAAAAGGGGCTATGAGGCCATCATAGTGCTGGATGTATTTTTAGTGCTTTTGTATTTTGCTTACTGTATCAATTTTATTTTTCCCAAGTAGTAGACCTTATTAAAGTAGCAACTAAAAAAGATTTTAAAATAAATGAAATAAAAATTATTCCTCAATATTACCTTTAAATACTTATTTTTTACTTTTTTTTTTTTTTTTTACTTTTTGCAGTTAGTAACCCAAAGACTGCTTTATGAATAACATAACTAAGAATATTTCGTAAACACAGGGAACACGTCTTCATCATAGGTACTTACTGCAGTGTCACATGCCTTATGTGTAAGGTTTGTGCATTTGGAATAATTCTGCCATAATGGTTGTGTATCTGATTTGTGGAGAAATTGTCTATACAACCCATGTAGGTATGTGTTATGAGTTGAACTATGTCTTCCCCCAAAAATGTTGTTTAAGTTCTAACCTCCAGTATCTCAGATTGTGGCCTTATGTAGAAACAGGGTTATTGCAGATATTATTAAGATGATAGCATACTGGAATAAGTGGGCCCCCTAATCCAGTGACTGGTATCTTTATAAGAAGATGGAAATGTGAATACATACACAGGCCATGTGATGACCAATGGCCACTGTGATTTGGAGAACCCAATCCAAACCAATTAGATGCTGAAACTGTTGAGAATGGAGCATTCCCTTTACTCTGAACTTACAGTGATGTGAGCTACCAGTAGCCACCTTGTCTCTACCAGGGAGCTGTAAGCTTGTCACCACCAGGGACAACCTGCCAACACAGGTACAGAGAGATCGGATCTTTGTGGCGTTGTTTGCTGCTTCTGGGGCCAACTGGGCCTACGGCTATGCATGCCAATAAGGTTCTTTTCTTTCACTCCAACCAGGTTGACAGGGTTTTCCATCACCTAAAACTGGAAACGCCCTAACTGGTGCAAGTCAGAGGGCCACCCTGATAGAATCAGCAGTGGCTGGGATGGCAGGCCAGATGTCAAATGCAGAACAAAATGGGTTCAAGGAAGGTCAGGCCCAGTGATAGAGCTGTGGGTGATACAGGCAGTTTGAAGTTCAGCCTCTCCAATATAAATAAAGATTTGAAAGACAAGGTTAAAAGTGTTTGAGTTCATAAATCATGGTGGCTATTGTTATAAGACAAAACCAAACACAAACAGTAGCCTGGGAGTAGATATGTGATACATTCAAGAGCCGTGGCCCATTGGCAACTTTGCTGGCTACCATGGCTGTATGTATGGACCTGGACAAACTGCTGATGTAACCATCTCCCCAGATCTGCTTGTAAAAACTGCATGAGGTTATGTGTGTTGAAAAAAGGCACCTAGCCCGGCCAGCATGGCTCAGTGGTTTAGCATAGATCTATGAACCAGAAGGTCACAGTTCAATTCCTGGTCAGGGCATATGCCTGGGTTGCAGCTCGATCCGTTCAGGAGGCAGCTGATCAATGATTATCATCATTAATGTTTCTATCTCTCCTTCTCCCTTACTCTTTGAAATCAATAAAAATAAGTTAGAAAAAGAAAAAAAGGCACCTAATACAAAAAATGTGTTCACTAAATTAAAATGTTCCCACCTTTCTTAAAAACTGCCTGCCTCTCCCATATTCTCCACACTAGAAACCAGTTGTGTTTGAGGAATCAAAGAAAAACAAAAATATAGCTCGCAAACAAAGCAGAATTCATGTAAATGTTCTAGGCAAGTTTACATTTCACATTAAAATGCATTTATTTAACAGTTTCACTTATGACTTTACAGTTGTTTTATAGATATTAATTATTACAGTATCCAAACTAGAAAGATAGTATCACTTCTTTAAACATGAGGATATCAAATGAGTTGTTTAAGGCAAAAAGAATTATTTTATTAGTACCTAAAATTCTAGACCATGTTAACTATTTTAAATATAAGAGAAAAAACTAAATTTCTGATAGAAGCAGTAAAACTGGTGTGTGTGTTTTTTAAGCATAAGAAAAGTAAGAGTTTTATTGGTTTATTCTGAAAAAAACCCTAAAGAACTATAGCTTATAACAAGGTTTAGCTAAAGATCATTGATTATTTTTTAGGAGAAATGTAATTGCAAGAAATGAGGATGAATATGGTTTATTACTGTTCTAATTTAGATGAGAAAAAGTCAGCAATATTGGCAAAGCCACAAATTGTATGGAGGGTGCAGAGAAGGGGCAGGAAGATAGCAGTGTGGTAAAAAGAGTTTGTAAATAGGTCATAGCCAATACTACCAGTAACATGGTAGTTAATTAAATGCATGGATTCTATTAGCAGATCCCACTATTTACTGGTTGTTGGACCACATAGGCAAGTTACTTTCCTCTATCTTAGTTTTTCCATCTTAAAAAATGGGTCTAATAATGATACCTCAAAAGGTTGTGAGAAATAAATGAGCTAATACTAATAAATATAAGCAACCTAGAACAATGCTTGGTGTATAGTAAGTGCTATGTGTGTTTATTGTTATTAATGAGGTTGGTTGATTGCTTGGAAGTGGATAGATTTAGTACTAGAATAGTACTTATTTTTAAGTCGGTTAAAATGTATTCCTTTAAAAAAAAAAATCTCAGAGTGAAGAACAAACAGCATCTGACAGGACCAAAGGCTTACTTCAGAATCCATCATCTTGCCCCTTAAAGTCAGATTCCCTTCCAGACTTGGTTCTTCACCTTTCTGCTCTCAAGCTGCTGATTCCTCCCTCTCCTTGACTTTGCCCTTTCCTCCCTCATGTCCAGTTGGAAATCAAGTCTTGTCCCCCCTTCCTTTAAACTCAGGTTCATCTTTCTCTCCTTCCCCTTTGCTCCCTCATTGCCTCTTACCGGTCTTGCTGTGTCTCCCAGTTGGTCTCCACATCTCGAGTCCTCCTCCTTCCTGTCCACCACTGCCCACAGGTGAATCTTCCAAAATTCTGAGGGGGGACAATACAGTCGATCCTAATTACCCACGGATTCCATGCCTGTGAATTTGCTCACTAAAATTTACTTGGAACCCCAAGATCAATATACTCCTGGTGCTTTCCCAGTCATTCATGGACATCTGCAGAGCAGAAAAACGATTGAGTCCACCCACTGGCATGTCCCCAGCTGATGTGGAACAGGGCCACCATCTGCCTTCTTAGTTTAGCTCTCATCTGAAAACAAGTGTCCTTTTTGTGGTCTATTTAGTGCCATATTTTCCTCATTTTTGTGTGTTTTTTTGTTGGTGGTTTCGCTGTTTAAAATGGCCTCCATGCATAGTGCTAAAGTGCTGTCTAGTGTCCTAAGTACAAGAAGGCTGCCATGTGCCTTATGGAGTTATACTGCTGTTGGCTATGAGTTCAATGTTAATGAATCAATATATGCTGAACAAAGTACCTTTAAAATGAAACACATAAAGCAAGGTTATGTATTGGTCAGTTGATGAAAATGTGACCAGAGGCTGGCAGGAACCTACCTCTGTGTTTCCCGAGGGCAGTGATTCAGTATTGGATAATTCAGCGTTGGTGGAGACTTTTTTTAGAACCTAATCACATGAATAATGAGAATCAGCTGTACACATATACATTCATAGACTCAGGATATGTGGTGCTCCATTTCACTATGGGATATTGATCGACACAATCTGGCCCCTTTTCCCTCTCCTAACTTGTCTCCTAATACTCTGACACAAGTCTCTGTTACAACCAAATTGACAATCTTTTTTTCTGCCCATAATTCATTTCAGCCTTTGCCCCTCCCCACTCCTTTCACCCTCACTCCACTGGGGAGCAGTCACAAGGATGAGCATGTGAGCCAGGTCTGTCCAATCATGAATCCCCCTGCCTCTAGGCCAGGACATGTGTGGGTAGTTGACACGGTCTAGACTCTACAGTCTAGTAGACCAATACAATCATTCCCTGAGATTTTTTTACCCTCAAAGAGAGTTTCTCATTTTCTGGTGGGTCCTCAAGCTGGGTGATTAAGCCTAGAATTTCCAGCTGCCAGTTCCCCACTGCAAAAGGAACATGCATCTGCCATAGAAGATAATGAGGCCAACGGCAGAGGAGTGGAAACGGGGAAAGAGAAAGAGCTGATAATGGGAGAAGGGGGGGGGGGAGTAAAAGACAAAAACACCGCAAATCTAAAATTTCATTTTTAGTCATTAAAGAGTATTTTTACAGATGTTCTCCAAACATCATACTGGGTATGAGTCTGTCTCTTGAGACCAGGAGCTCTGAATAATACACTCAGACATTTTGATCTCTCTTGAATTCACTCTTGCTCTAAATCACAACTTTCTCCCTAATGTGGATTTCTTTTGGTCCAAAATGTAGTGGAGCTGGATTTTCTTCTATCTTTTCTTTCCTTAAGACTATTCCTGGGATAGAGTGTGAAACAGCAAACTGGGAATTGGGAATATGAACAGGAAGTAAAAGAGTAGAACTTTTGCAGTGTAGCCCCAAGAAGGAGAAAGGAAGTATAGGCAGGTAACAGAGGCCTTAGAATTGCACTTCCATGGACCATGTATGATCCAAGGGGTTCAGTCAGGTCTCAGTGCTCTGCTGCATATAAGGTATGCTGTGAGCTAAGCCTCTGCAATCTTGATTATGTGGGGCCTATCCTCACACAGGCATCCTCTCTTGAACTTGAATAATGTCACCTCTGTCCTTCAGTCTCCTTATTCTACCCCTCCACCTGGAACACTCTGTCCCCAATCTTGGCAATTTCTAGGAAGTGAAGTGGATAGTAGGAAGAATTCTAGGCAGTGGGCATCCATTTTAGCAAAGTCACTGAATTATTATACTACAGTTGTGAAACCAGAAATGATATGTTGAAATGTGAGGGATAGTCCTGGGCCTGGCTTGAGGATGCTGAAGAAGAGGTGGATGAGGGCCACTGTCTGGAGGTCTTCGTATGTCACTCCAGGGATTTTGGCTATGGAGAACTTTAATGGACTTTAAGTCGAGGGGGAAAAAATCACATTCATAGTAGCATTTTGTTAAGAGGCCGTTGACTGCCATTTTAAAGATAGAGTGGAGGTAGAGAGCCTCTTATAAGATTTTATCATGATCTTCAAGAGCACAGTGGTGAGGAAGACAATAGTTGTTGAGAAAGTGAATTTAATTAGAATTTGGTCACAAAGCCAATGTTTTGTAATGAAAGAGTGGTAAGAGTCTACTCTAGAATGACTCAACTAGTGCCACCAAGATAAGGAATTTAGGAAGAGGAAGAGGTAAGTTTGTGAGAGATGATGATGAAATCAACTTTTTGTAGTAAAGGTCCTGGTAAATTACCCAGTTGGGTATGCATAGTCTGCTAGATACTTTACTAGGACTCTGGAGATCAAAAGTGAAAAATAAAGATTTGACTCACTTGGCAGCATTTAAAGCTATGGATGAGATTACCTAGGGCTGTGGTCGGCAAACTGCGGCTTGCGAGGCACATGCGGCTCTTTGGCCCCTTGAGTGTGGCTCTTCCTAAGCCTTAGGAGTACCCTAATTAAGTTAATAACAATATACCTACCTATATAGTTTAAGTTTAAAAAATTTGGCTCTCAAAAGAAATTTCAATCGTTGTACTGTTGATATTTGGCTCTGTTGACTAATGAGTTTGCTGACCGCTGACCTAGGGAGACAAGAGACATCAGCAAAGAACAGAGTTTTAACACTGAAGCACAAGTCAAGGCAGAGGAACACTTGTGTCTCCATGTTTGCATCTTCTTTTTACTTTTGGGGGAGAAAAGTATATACCACTGATATTAGTGGCATAAACGACACAGATTATTTGAGGATGAGTTAAATATGTTTCCTTGTCAGTGATGAAAAGCATGTGCAGTGGGAATAATCTGATGGAACAAAGTTGGTAAAGGTATGGAAAATGGCTCCTCTTGTGTGATGTTGACAAGAGTGTAAATTAGTGCATCCTTCATAGAAACATTAATTGTCCCCAATATTGATTTTCCTTTGTCCTTAGTGAAAGGTTACCTGACTTTTAGCTGAACATATATATGGGCATCCCAGAAAAAAACACAACCAAACAAAAAGACCTACATTTCTCAGTCTCCCCTGTAGCTAGGTATCCAGGGGTGGGCAAACTTTTTGACTCAAGGGCCACAATGGGTTCTTAAACTGGACTGGAGGGCCGGAACAAAAGCATGGATGGAGTGTTTGTGTGAACTAATATAAATTCAAAGTAAACATCATTACATAAAAGGGTACGGTCTTTTTTTTTTTTTTAGTTTTATTCATTTCAAACGGGCCGGATCCGGCCCGCGGGCCGTAGTTTGCCCATGGCTGGTATAGCCACATGACCAAATTCTGTCCAATCCTGACCAGTATGCTTCCCAAAAACAGTTCAGCAACACAGTCAAGTAATATGGTCATCCTTTACCCTGGCATCCCAAGTCAGGAATTTTACCCCAGGAGATAATTACACAAATTTGAAAAGACACATAAATAATATTCATCACAGCTTTGTTTATATAACCAAAAAGGAGGGTGGAGAAACTAAAAGTCCTTCAATAGAACTTGGTTAGGTAAATTATGTATACCTCTGTATAAAGGAGCACTGTGAAGCCACCAAAATGATGATGCTATATTTAGACATCACAGGAATAGATGTCTATGACATAGAATGAAAGAGATTACAAATGAGCATGTTTATTATCCCATTCATGTAAAACTAGAAAGCATGCACGCATATGTACAGACATACAAATCTATAAATATAGAGAGAGACTGAGAAATGTTTGGAGAACATCTGTAAAAATACTCTTTAATGACTAAAAATGAAATTTTAGATTTGCGGTGTTTTTGTTTTGGTTTTTTACTCCCCCCCTCCCCCCACTCCCAGGCTCTTTTATCATTACTTGAACTGTTTACTATCAGCTTTATCATTGTTATTAAAAACTGTAAAGCCTTTCTAACATTTTAAATATTCTCTTTAAAAAATTAACATGATTAAGAAAGTAATGTGAGGAATTTTGCCTGCTTACTGTTCAGGAAAAGGTGTGGCCATTGTTGTTGAAAGTCAAATACATGAAATACACTCCAGGAAAACTGACTCACCTTTCAGTGGTAGTCCACAGTAGGTGGAGACATCCTACTTGGCAGATTTTTTAATGTTTTGTTTTGTTAATCCTAACCCAAGGATATTTTTTCCATTGATTTTTAGAGAGAATGGAAAGGAGGGGTAGAGAGAAAGAGAGTGAAACAGTTATGTGACAGTCACATGGATTGGTTGCCTCCCGCACGCACCTGGACCAAGCCAGGTATCGAACCTGCAACCCAGGTTCATACCCTTTACCAGGAATCGAATAAAGACCCTTCAGTCCATGGGCTGATATGCTAACCACTGAGCACCAGCCACAGCTAAACTTTTTTGAATGGAAAAATAATTGGAACTTAAATGATCACCTTAGTGGGTGATATATTTCAATTTTTTCATTTTATTTTTTATTGATCTGAGGAGTTGGGTGGGGAAAGGAAATACATGGTTTCAGAGTAAACCAGTAATTTAGGACTCCTGGTTTTTAGTTTTTATTTAGAAATATATTCACAGTAATTATGAAGAGATCTAGCAAGATATTTATTTATATACATAGTATACAAACTAGTTAATGTCACTGATATTTTGAGTTTTTAAAGATGGGCTACTACCCCAAGGTAACTCTTTGCAGTCTATGTCCCCACCCCAATCTCAGGTCATGTATTATTATTTTGTTTTATTTTAATATTTGTGTTGCAAAAAGCTCAATTTATTTACAAAGAAATTGCATTTATACAATTCATAGCAGTAAAATAGAAATAAAATTGTGGGGTACCTTGAAGAGGTAAGGCTAATTATAATCTACTAGAGGCCCAGTGCACAAAAATTTGTGCACTCTGGGGGAGGGGGGTCCCTCAGCCCAGCCTGTGCCCTCTCGCAGTCTGGGACCTCTCGGGGGATGTCCACCTGCTGGCTTAGGCCCGCTCCCCGGGGGACCGGGCCTAAGCTGGCAGTCAGACATCCCTCTGGCAGCCCGGGAGCCCTCGGGGGATGTCCACTTGCCAGCGGGGAACAGGCCTAAGCTGCAGTCGGACATCCTTAGCACTGCTGAGGAGGCGGGAGAGGCTCCTGCCACCACCACTGTGCCGTAGCAGGGGGGGCGGTTAATTTGCATGTTTCTTTTTTATTGTATAGGATTTAGTTATAGACCTGTGTACGATAGTATTTCCCAATTTTAACATTCCAAAACATTTAATTTACTCCCACCCCTTTTGTTCTCATTTGAAGGATTGCCTGCCAGTTTGACTGTAAATAGCCTGAATCCTAACCTGCAATGTTTTCAGCCTTTTGAGGAGTTTAGTATATTTTCTCTTTTATGGCCATCTTCGTAATACTGCATGAAAATCCCTTCATTTTTATCATATTGATTTGCCCAGCATCTGCACCTACTTATCATTTCAAAAAAGAAACGCAGCAGGCAGCTATTATTTAGCCCCCTTTTTAGCCCCTTGTCTGCTGTAGCTGAATTGCAGTTTTAATTTTTAAATGTATTTAATATGATTATTAAAATACTAAATTTCACTTAATAGAAAATAGTCTGTTCATTCATAGAAAAGTGCTTTTGTGGTCTCCTATATAATAAAAGGCTAATATGCAAATAGAACAAATGGCGGAACAACCGAACAACCGGTCGCTATGACGTGTTTTGACCAACAGGGGGCATGCACGGAACATGGCAGGTGTCGGCCGCAGTGGGATGGTGAAGCAGGTGAGCAGAGGTGCCAGACCAAGGCGGGGCGCCAGTCACTCATCAGGGTGAGCCACTGATGTTTACTGAAAATTCTTTGCTTCTGCATGCCATGGTCCCACCTGGCGTTCACACCTGCTGCCAGCACCGCCCCGCTCCCACCCGCTGTTGGCGCCAGAGCCACCACTTGCATCCACTGCCACCACCAGCCCCACTTGCATCCGCAGCTGGCGCTGGAGCTGCCACTCGCACCTGCTGCCAGCACCTGGCGCCGCTCCCGATCGCTTAGCGCCATCAATGGGTGTGAGCAGAGGCTGCCGGCCCCAGTCGCCCCTGAGGGCTTGTCCACCTCCCCCCTGCTCCTGAGGGGCGATTGGGGCAGCAGCCTCCACTCGCACCCCCTGACAGTACCAAGCGATTGGGACCGGCACCGGGTGCTGGCAGTGGGTGTGAGCGATGGCTCCAGCACCAGCTGTGGGTGCAAGTGGAACCAGCTCTGGCAGTGGGTGTAAGCAGCAGCTCTGGTGTGGTCAGTGGGTGTGAGCAGGGCTGGCGGTGTCAGTGCGTGGGAGCAGCGGGAGCAGGGCTGCCAGCAAAGAGGGGACTGGGGGCTGTGGCAGGAGGGGATGGG
>NW_005370872.1:475610-476830 GCF_000412655.1 Myotis brandtii | reverse complement strand
CCTCTAGTCTATAATAATAAAAGGGTAATATGCTAATTAGACCGGACGTCTTCCAGACGTCATTCCGGATGTTCTTCCTGATGAAGCTGGGGCCCTAGGTAAGCCAGCCCGGGTCCCGGGTGCCCACGGTGGCCCGAGGGAAGCTATCCGGGTCCCAGGTGGCGGGGGGAAGCCAGTGCCAGCAGCCGGGGGAAGGAAGGCCTACTCTTGCATGAATTTTCATGCATTGGGCCTCTAGTTTTCATAATAATAAGGATTTCTCAGCTGTTTAGATTGCTTGCTATCTTTAGTTTACTCTTTTTTTTAAATTAAAATAAATACATAAGTGCATAATGACTATACATACAAATATATATTTAAATAGAAATAAATTAATGTAAATCTTGCCGAAACCGGTTTGGCTCAGTGGATAGAGCGTCGGCCTGTGGACTGAAAGGTCCCAGGTTCGATTCTGGTCAAGGGCATGTACCTGGGTTGCAGGCACATCCCCAGTGGGAGATGTGCAGGAGGCAGCTGATCGATGTTTCTCTCTCATCGATGTTTCTAACTCTCTATCTCTCTCCCTTCCTCTCTGTAAAAAATCAATAAAATATATTAAAAAAAAAACTTAAAAAAAAAAGAGAAAGATGCAAACTGTTCGTACCTTCGCGATGCCCACCAGCCAATCAGGAGTGAATATGCAAATTAACCTCATCGCCTCCATGGAGACTGACAGCAGGGAGGAGGCAGCTCCTAGCACTGCATGGCCTGCTTGGCATCGCCTCGGTGACCTAGGAGCAGGCAAGCGCAGTCCACAGGCAGCTCCCAGCACGGCCTGCTTGGCCATTGCTGCAGCGACTGGGGAGCAGGCAAGCCCAGTCTGCAGGCAGCTCCCAAAACAGCCTGCTTGGCTGTCACCTCAGTGACCCAGGAGCAGGCAAGCATGCCTGCAGGCAGCTCCCAACACGGCCTGCTTGGCTGTCACCACGGCGACCCAGGAGCAGGCTAGCGCGGCCCACAGGCAGCTCCCAGGCAGGCAGCTCCCAGCATGGCCTACTTGGCTGTCGCCAGGGCACCTGGGGAGCAGGCAAGTCTGGCCTGCAGGCAGCACCCAGCAAGGCCTGCTTGGCAGTCACTGCAGTGTGGAGCAGGCAGGCCCCACAGAGAGCAGAGAACCACGGGGAGCGGGCCTAAGCCATCAGTAGGACATCCCCTGAGGGCTCCCAGATTGGAGAGGGTGC
>NW_005370872.1:469731-475336 GCF_000412655.1 Myotis brandtii | reverse complement strand
TCAGTAAAGATATTGCTACGACATATGTCTGAGATTTTGCTGCCTGTGGATTCCTCTAAGATTTTTATGGTTTCCCGTCTTACGTTTAAGTCCTTTATCCATTTTGAGTTTATTTTTGTGTATGGTGTAAGTTGGTGGTCTAGTTTAATTTTTTTTTGCATATATCTGTTCAATTTTCCCAACACCATTTATTGAAGAGACTGTCTTGACTCCATTGTATGCTCTTGCCTCCTTTGTCAAATATTAATTGAGCATAGTGGTTTGGGTCGATTTCTGGGTTCTGTACTCTATTCCATTGGTCTATATGTCTGTTCTGTGCCAGTACCAGGCAGTTTTGAGAACTGTGGCTTTGTAATATAGCTTGATATCTAGTATTGAGATCCCTCCTACTTTGTTCTTCTTTCTCAGGATTGCTGCAGCTATTTGGGGTCTTTTTTTTTTATTCCAGTTGAATTTTTGGAGAGTTTGTTCTTCTCTGACCTTTCTTGATTTCATTTCAGCCATTTACTGGATGTGTGCCCTTGGATAAGTCAATGTATTAATTTATTCAGCAAGCACTCTGTGCCTTTCACTATGGGCATTCTGCAGGGTTTTTTTTTTTTTACAAAAGCCTCTAAGTCTTGGAGATTGCTTTGGAGGCTAGTGGTGGTTACTAAAAAGTTAACAAGTACTTATAGTTCAGTGGGCTACCTCCCCCCCTGAATAGAACTCTCCAGATACCCTGAAGTTCAGTGGGATGTGGGCCATAGAAGGCTCTACTGGATGTGAAGAAGGGCTTCTGGGCCATCCTGTGCAAACGCAGGGAGATGTTACAAGGCAAGGAATCTTTGGAGGGCTTCAGCCTTGGGAATCTGGGAATATTCTGGAAAGAAGATGAAGCCAGGGAAGGTATCAAATGCTACAGAGGAGTATAGTGAAACAAAGATGGGTGTGCCCTTAGGTATGGAAGTTGAGAGGATCCTAGTAACATCTGCAAGATGGATTCAATAACATGATGAGTGTGAATAAAATGAGGAAATAAAAGCAAGGAAAATTGATGATTTTTCCAAGAGACTTGTTTATAAAGGAAAAGATCAGAACAGGCTCAAGTTGTGGGGAAAGCATGGTCAAAGAATTGTTATTGTTAGAAAGGAGAGGTTTAAGCATGTTTAAAGCTAAGAGGAGGAGCTAATGGAAAGGGAGAAGATGACATAGAATCTTGCTTGGAAGGACTACATGGGGCATACTGAGTGAGCAGCCAAGCAGTTTACCAGCTCCTGTATCTCACCATCTGATTCTGAAGGGCTCAAATGACACCTGCCAGGACCACCCTACTTAAAATGGAACCCCACCCCCAAGGCAGCACTCCCTATCTTCTCTTCCTAATTTATTTTTCTTCACATTTATGAGGTTCTAACACTCTGAAATACATTTATTTGTTTTGTTTATTGTTCATCTTCCTCCCCATAGAATGTAATTTCCATGGGGGCAGGGATTTGTCTGTTTATCTAAATTAGAACAATGCAGTGCTCTGTGTGCTTCTGGAATGTGGAATGAATGAAATGCTATCACTTCTCAGTACATCAATCACCCCCCCATCAAATGGAAGTAAACAACTCATCCAATGCCAAATATTATGATTTGTGGATTAGCAGCCTTAGAATTATAAACACCACTGCTCCCCTACATTATGGACATTGAAAAGTTAAAGCTTTTTGTCATTCCAGAAAGGCAATATGTTGAACATGCGTAACAGATTTAGAGGTTTTGGGGTCAGATAGATGTGGACCAAACCCCACTGAGTAATGAATGAGTTAAGACAAGTTTTTCTAAACTTCATTGAGTCTTAGTTTATTTCTCTGTAAAATAAATAATGTCAGGGTTGCTGTAAAGAATAAAGTCTAAAGCACTAAAGCAGAGTGCCTGGTAGGCACTTGATAAGATCTGTTATTATTTTACCATTATCATTTTTGGGAGCTGTATCAGCGTGCTATGGCTGCCATAACAAAATACCACAGCCGGGGGCGGGGGCTTAAACAATAGAAATTTGTGTTCTCACAGTTTTGAAAATTGAAAGTCCAACATCAAGGTGGTGGCAGATTTGATTTTTTCTCCTGAGGTCTCTCTCCTTGGCTTGCAGATGGCCACCCTTTCACTGTGTCCTCCCAGGGTCTTTCCTCTGTGCATGTGCATCTTGTAAGGATACCATTCATATTGGATTAGGGCTCCACCTTTATGACTTCATTGAACCTTAATTATCTATTTAAAGGCCCTATATCCAAATACAGTCTCATCGTGGGTTAAGCTTCAGTGTAGAATTTGGGCATGGGGGGAACACAATTCAGTCCATAACAGAAGCTAAAGAAGGTTTTGAAAAAGTATGTCCAATTTTGATATATTTAATAATTAAGAAATATTTAATTCCCAGCAACAAAAGTGCTTTACTGGTTGTTCTTTTGACTAGCAGATAAGCCCTGGAAAGGGCATAGATGTAACTATTTGGTAGCAGGTGTTCATTTTACAAACAAGAAGAAAAGAAACCCAAAGGAAGAGGGAAACATTCCTGAGAGAAGGCACAGAAATAAAGCTATGACATGGCCCCTTACTGACTGGTAAGGCTCGTCCTAAAGCTGCATTTGAAGAGAGCAGTGATAGAGAATGGGTAAGTAACAAGGTGGGATATAACCAGCTCCCACCAAGAAACTTGAGGGAAATTTTTAAAATAAATTTTGTACCAGAGTGAAAGCGCATACACCTTTGAGTTGTAAATAGTAATTTTATGAAGAAGCAGTTTACAGGATTAGAGGCAAATGTGCTCTGTGAAGTAAAAGCACAGATACTTGGGCCTTCCTACCTGCTTAGTCACTTTCTTGCCCATATCCAGAAAGGTTTTGGAGAGAGGGTTCTGGGTTGTTTGATTAATTTTTTGTTTATGTTTTTTTCTGGGCATTGTTCCAGAAGATATACTAATGCAAAAAAAAAAAAAGCTCCACTTGTATCTGTGTTCAGAGCTGCTTGTTTTTCTTCCTTTCTTTTCCTTTTTTCTTTCTTTCTTTCTTTTTTATTTTAATATTTGTAGAATACTTGAATTTCTTTGAGATATTTTAGTATTCCGATCTGGCAGACACACTTAGTGTTTTGGGGTCAGGCCTCTGCAGAGCGTGTGTTAGAACTGACTGGCATGGCCCTGTCTCCACTGACCTTCTGCACTTGAGAATGGTCTCACCATCTGCAAACTTTGAACATTGTGGGTGTCATCAGGTTCTTCAACTGGAGCTGCAAGAGTGGGTCTGTGTGCTTCTTCCAAATTGATGGAACTACATCTGTGTTATTGACCTGTTATGTTATCAAATTCCAGTAATGATTTCATAGGAAAGGAAAATAAAGATGTATCTAGTACTCGGAGCACGTTTTATTCCATTGTAATCATCCCAGAAGCTATGAGCATATGAGCAGGCAGGCAGAGATTATGACACCTGCCCCAGGTCACCCTGCTAGGTCCATGCCGGCCCAAAACACCTACTTGGTTCTCTGAAGCCACATTTGTGTCTTCACACTGTAGGACCACAGTCAGTGACATCCCATCCACTTAGACGTGATATACTAGTATGTTTTCTCCTCTTAACTGTTTATGTGACTTCCTCCCACCCCCTTACTCAGTATTTATGTAGGATTTTGTCCTCATTTTCTTTTGGAAGCATTTTTTAAAATTTCACATTTGTTTATTCATGAACCTTTACTTCATCAGCAAATCTTGAACATACCCTTAGTCCATAATATATTGTATTCATTTTTTGCTCAAAATCTAACATTTAATTTTGCAAAACATACTTTTGTTTTTGAAATTTCCACTTAATATAAAATTTCTTGTATTGATCAGGTCTCTCAAAATATATTATTCTTATTTAATTTTATTATTTTTTAAAAATTAAGTATAGTTGGCATATAGTGTTCTTTTGGAAAGATTTTTATCACCAGAATATATAGTTTTCTTACTTATTCTCCTTCCTTGGTGTAAAATCTTATGCTAATTTTGCTTTCAGGAAACCTGCCTAATGTGAGATTGTTTCTGAGGTGTAGTAGCCAAGACTTTATCCTATATAAGAAAAGCCTATATGCTAAGTGTCCAGTTGTCTGGTTGGCCATTCAACCAATCAAAGTGTAATATGCTAATGATATGCTAAGGCCACTCAACTGCTTGCTATGATGTGCACTGACCACCAGGGGAGCAGACAGTCAACTGGTTGACCAGCCACTATGACATGCACTGACCACCAGGGGGCAGATGCTCCAACCAGTAGGTTAGCATGCTGCTGGGGTCCTGCCGATCTGGACTGAGTGAGATGGGCTGGAAACGCCCTGGAGCCCTCCACTGGTCCCTCCTCGGCTGGCCAACCTCCCGCGTCTCTCCCCGGCCCCAATCGTGCACTGGTTGGGTCCTTTGGCCTGGCCTGCGCCCTCTCGCAATCAGGGCTGAGGGACCCCCTCTCCCCCGAGTGCATGAATTCATGCACCAGGCCTCTGGTGTATGATAAAGAGAAAATGACAGTGATCATGAATTCTGTAGGACCTCCAATTTTATTTATTGTAACAATATTATTTGATAAAGAAGATTGCTTAAAGTTATATTTCTGGATGTCAAGACCTAAGAGGGGAAGCAAACTAGTAGCTACCATTTCTGTAATTAGTTATTAAGTTAAAATAACAGCATCTAATCTAATTCTGATTCCAAGATCTCAGCCAGAGAATAAGGATGGTGTTAAAAGCATGCATAGTCATTCTTAGTGAGGTGCTATCCCTGGTTCCTGTACCATTTTCTAAAATGAAAATGCTATTATTTATTATTTTTAAAGTACTATATTTTTTCTAAAATCTTATAGTATTGCTTTTTGCATTTATCATATTGGTCCATCTGAATTTTAATTTTGAATGTAGCTGGAAATAGGAGTTTAAGTTCACTTCTTTCAGATGGATGGCTTATCATGGTAACACTATATTAAATCAATCATCCTTTTCTTCCCATCTGTAATCTATTAGATCATGCTAAATTTCTTCCATAGCTTTTGTACCACAATGATGTGAGTTCCAGTTTCCCCAAATTCTTGCTAACAGAGTTATATTTTCTTATATGGCTGGATATTTTGGTTGTTTCTAGTTTGGAACTATTATGACTAAACTGCTTTAAACATTTTCATACAGGTCTTTGGGAGACTTTGCCAGGCAAAAGTTTTTTATATTTATATAGTCAAATTTATCAATCTTCTCTTTTATGATTTTTAGATTTTTGAATCATAATTAGAAAGATAAAATAATTCACCATTTTTTCCCCTTCTAGTGCTTGTGTGGATTTATTTTTTTTTACATCAGATCTTTGAGCTATTTGGACTTTATCCTTATGTAAGGATATCAATTTTCCTTTTCCAAATGGTTACCCAGTGGTCTTCAAATTCCTAAATCAATCTTTTGAAAATTTTTATATTTATTGTTGAAAGTATTTCTCCGCCCTTGACACCCTCCCTTCTTCCTGCCCCCTCCCCACCTTCACCGCACTGTTGTCTTTGTTCATGGTTTACTAAATCAGTCTTTTAAATATGATGTAAAATAAATAAATAAATAAATAAATAAA
>NW_005370872.1:461172-469376 GCF_000412655.1 Myotis brandtii | reverse complement strand
GATTTCAGAGAGGAAGGGAGAGGGAGAGATAGAAACATCAATGATGAGGGAGAATCATTGATCGGCTGCCTCCTGCACGCCCCCTAATGGGGATGGAGCCCACAACACAGGCATGTGCCCTTGGACAGAATCGAACCCGGGACCCTTCAGTCTGCAGGCCAACGCTCTATCCACTGAGCCAAACCAGCTAGGGCTAAAAGCCTATTTTTTTAAACCTTCAAATACAATTTACCAACCTAGTAAATTTAATTATAAATCAAGTAATTTTGCACTAAAATTAAAAACAATCATTTTCATTATTTGTAATGTTTTAGATTTTTTATATTTAACAAATTTTAAACCCTTAAACATTTAAGGACTGTTTACAAAGTTAATCAAATTATCTAAATATTGTACATTAAAGTCACAAAACTTATAAATCTAATTAAATTATCTTAAATTTTAATACAATTTATAGCTTGATTAAATCCTCAAGAATTTCAACCTATATCACAAATTTTATTTATTTTATTTTATTTTTTGTTATTTGTTTTGTGTGTTTTTTTGTTTTTTTCTTAAGCATTTCTAAAATCTAAAGAAACATAATTACAAATCTAACAAAATCAGTTAAGTGTTTAAAAAACTGTAATGAATATGTAGATCAAACTCTTTAAACTTTCAAACATCTTAAAATCGTAAATGTAATATATTTCTACATTTAAATATTGACTACCAATTTAATCATTTTCATTATCCTATGTACTTAAAGTAAAATGACAAATATAGTATGTCAAATTATCTGTAGCATTTTAAACATCTTAAGAATATAGCTGAAAAGTGCAACTTCTAGTTAAAGAACTATTACATACCTTCCCTCCCTCTGGCAACACTACTCAAATGACAATTATAGGGTTTTTCTAAAGCATAAACCATAAAAACAAAGAGAATGGGAAAGGCAACAATTTTGTATGTTAGAAAGCAGATGACCTACTGGTAGCTGATTTAATAGCCCTGAGAAAGCTGAAACCTAAACTAGGGAATCAAGAAGCAATCAGATTTGCACCCCGGAACCTCAGAGCAGGGTGGCTCAGGAATGGGTGGAAATAGATTCTCTGGGAAGGGAGGGTGAAGAAGGACCTGAAAACTGTAGGAAAGGTTGAAATTGTGTTGATGTGGTTAGAATCACCTTCTTCTTCAGCCCCTCTCATCTGCACAACCAGCAGCAGGTTTGCCTCACCCTCAGGAGAAGATTGGAAGCTTGATCTGTGGAGGGATAAGATAGGTATCTATGGATGCAGGACCCCAAACCACTGGGGACAGAGGGACTCGATGCTGATTATGGCCAGGGATAAAGTGAAAATTTACATACCGAACTGGGAGACTCACTGTGACTTCTGCACAGAACACTGCAGGCACCGGGATTATACCCTCCAGGCAGAAAGGTCCTGCTCTGGGGAATCAGACTAGGCCAAGAAAAAAGATCGCAAGATAATAGCCAGAATCCTCCAACCCAAGAGCGCCAGCAGACAGGTATATAGTGAGACCCTCCTCTGGACAAGCCCTGCTCAAGTTCCCAGAGCTTCCAATCAGCTTCCTAGCACCCCATTCCTGAATACACATGGACAGCTAAGAAGTAAATAAAGACAATGCACAAAGACAAAGCAAACTATTTATTAGTAACTAGAGGCCTAGTGCATGGATTCGTGCACTGATGGGGTCCATCAGCCTGGCCTGCACCCTCTCACAATCCGGGACCCCTGGGGGAGATTAGTAGTGTGCGAAGTGGCAGGCAGCCGGGGAGGAACCCCAGGCTGGGTGCCATGCCACTCCCGCTCACCCCAGCCCTGCTGCGCCTGCCTCTGCTGCTGCTTGGTAGCGCACTGCCACAGAGATAAGGAGAGGCTCGTGCTGCCACAGCTGCACTCACCAGCTGTGAGCCCGGCATCTGGCATCCGGCAGTCAGCTGAGCAGTGCTCCCTCTGTGGGAGCGCTCCTACATTGAGTGTCTGCCCCCTCGTGGTCAGTGCGCATCATAGCGACCGGTCGTTCGGCCATTCAGTTGCTTAGGCATATATATATATGCCTAAGAAGGATAAAAAGAGATATTGTATCCATAAAACAACAGCACACAAGAAAAAAATAACATCCAGAAAATTTAAAAGTGCTTCTAGTAAAAACTATGATAGGAAAAATTAAAAACTCAGTAGAAGGGTTGGAAGAAATTGAGAAAATCACCTAGAGAAAAAGAGCCAAAAGTAAGAGATGGACAATTCGAGAAAAAGAATAACATTTAAAAATTAGATCAGAGTTGCCTCATTAACACAGTAGGTAGTGCATCAGTCTCATAAAAATTAGGCCAGGAGGTCCAAAATCTGAAAAAGAGAAGTTCCAGAGCAAAAATTATATAAAAAACTGTCCTTAATATTAAGTGTATGTCCCCAGATTAAAAGCTCTCACAAGTGTACTGCATAATAAATGACAAAAGAATCATACCAGGTATCTCGAGAAAACTCCATTCGGGAGCAGAAACCACACTGTTATTTTACCAGGGTCAATTCATGATAAAGAATTATTAACTAATAGAAGATGGTAAACAACCTACGAGGGGTATAAGGGGACTCTAAAGGGTGCAGAAGTAGCAGTGGCAAAAAGCAGCTTATTCCCTGTATGCTGTGGGTGATGGACAGTAATAACTAGGATATCCATTCTCTTTCTCCCCAATGAGACTGAGATTCATATTTCTTTGGAGAGGGTGTGACTACTGCAGGAACAAGAGAGAGGGCCAGAGCTGGTCTGTAGCAGCAACTGCCAGTAGAGAATGCATGTTTGAGGGCACATCTGGAGGTCATCTGCACTGCCCACTGGCTCCCACACTGAGTAATAGTAACAGAGGACCAGACCCTGAAAGAGAATATGCACATTTTCAGACCTGGGATCCTCCCTCCAGAGACCATTACTTCCTAGAAATCTGTTGAAGGATATACTCACCCAAACCGAAGAATGCACTTGATTAAAACTATTCCTAAATTTAAGCACTAATTATTTACATTATCCTATGTATTTAAATTAAAATGACAAATATAGTGTGGCAGATCTCTATGCAGAGGAGAGAGGCTTCTGAACAAAAGGGGCTCATCTAGGAAGGGCAAGTGGGAAAATGAATGTTGGGTGGCAACCAACAAGGTCTGACACCAATTCCTAATCAAATCCACTGTTTGAAGTTTATTAATTTGACTCTCCAAGGGCAACTTCATTTTTGAATTACTGAAGGAAAGAAACATTTCAATGTCATCAGTCCTTCATTATTAAAATTTTCAGTTTATTCCATTCTCATTTTAGCCTCAGTCTTATCTTTACCATCATTAATAATGTTGCTTTTATTCTTAATGTGTAAAAATTAGTATATTCTATAGTAAAACTTTTTATAGCTGAAAATCCAAGTTTTGCTATGTTTAGACAAATTGAACCAAACATGGATGCATAGAGGAACACATATTTGATGTTATAAATTTACACCAAAAGCATATCTTAAGTGTTTATAGTTTAAATAGGTGGCAAAATAAAAGAAATTGTCTTCATAATTCCTTTAAAAAATACCATCTTTCTACCTTTTGGAATGCCGGTACTGTGTGATCATCTGAGTAATATCTAAAGGTGAAATTATATGCTGTTTGTCCTTGAGGTTCTTGCTTTTACATTTCTCAGTAAGATGTTCAGATCACAAAATACTTCCTCACCTAAGGATACAGGATCTCTCTCAATCGCACTCAGTGAAATCCCCTAATGATATATGATTTCCAAAATAGGGAGAAATTGGATCTGATAGAATAACAATACCCTATCTGCAGGAGAAAGCAGAGGCAGTTGTCGGCTAAGTTATAAACCTCTTTCTTATACAGATGCTCAGAAAGATTCAGGATGCCCCGTTTAGTGTGTGGAATCTGGCAGGTTACCCTAAGCCTTTAGAAGCAACTTTGTTTATAAACTGGATAGAAGGATGCATCTTCTTAATTATACCATTGAGGAAATACTTAGAGCATAAAAATGCAATTCTTAATGGTGACTGATGATTAGAAAAGTCAAATTCCAAGTCTGAGTGAAAAGCTGAAACAAATATCTTTGGAGAATATGATTCAGACCTTGATGAAGTATCATTGAATATTGTTAGATAATTTATGAGAAAAAACCCACATGATTCTGGTCTCTTGGCATTTGGGGCTGAGTTTGTTGTTTTGAATATGAAGTGAGTGAGCAAGGGGGAAAAGGAGAAAAAGAGAGGCAAGGACCTATCTCTATGGAGCATACTCCATTTATCTGCCATCACACTGGGCACTTTGGATTTATCTCACGTCATCTCTGCAAACTTAGGTGAGGTGGGCATCATCCTTTGCATTTTGGACATGGGGGAACTGAGGCCAAAGAGATTAAAGAAATTTGCCTAAAGTAAATGACAGAGACCATGGTTTAAACCAGAACTAACACTTTTTCTGTCCCAGTAGCAGGGTTTTTCAGCTGGGGCTAGGTGCAGGAAGATCACAGTCTCAGACCAGGGGTAAGGGTGTGCATTGTCTAAAATACTCACTGCCAACTGGGCCTGCTTTTTCCCAGTGCCCCCTTTAGGGTTGCCTAGTGATTCACTGCTGTCCTGATGGGGAAAAGGGCCTAACCTTTAGGGACCTTCACTAGGTGAACAATAAATGCCTTGTAATCTTGCCCTTATAATTTGTGCAGGAGAGATGTTGAGGGATTAATCAGAAAACTTGAACCTCTCCTTTATAACAAGCTCAATTTTCAAGTTTATTAAAAAGATTTAGTGGAAGTATATAAGAAATCTAAAAATATGATAAGTATCAATAAATTGTTTAAAGAATTCTACCACTGGTCACATGATTTCTATCAAGACACCAAATGATGGTGTGCATCCTACAATGAGGCTGATTGCCCACCCTTCGTGGAGAGGGTATGAGGCAGAGAATTCGACTTGCAAAGTCAGATGCTGCCTGGATGAGAAAAGCTGTTCCAGTTAGTTATCTAACCCATCCATGGTGGGTTCTTCATCCATAAAAAGGCAGTGTGCTTTGCTCACAGGTGGTTAGGAGATTCGTGAAACCTGGGGAGAGCACAGTGAAGCCCACGATCCAGCCAATCTAACCAGTCTTGTAAAAACCATGGGAAGCTCCTCTGTAGCTTTTCTTTCAGGCATGTTCATTAACAGACATTCATAGTTAATCAGAACAAGATGTTTAAAACGGTATTTATAGACTTCAAGGTTTTCAAAATAGCGATAAATGTATAACAACTTTGTATATACATATATATGAATTAAAATGAGCTAATACTATAATAGCACTCAATTGACAAATATTTGGGGGATACATCTGAACTCAGCTTCCTTCAAGGTGCATATCCTGTGAGACAGTAGCATTGATTGCCAAGCTGATGCCCCTCCTCCCTGCATATGTAAACATTTCCCTTCCTATCTTTGGATTGGTGTGTGTATTCTTGAATTTTTAAGCAAATGATTATTCATGTTATTCTATGTTATTTTTTTTTTTTTACAAATTATTTTGTTGGGTGCATTCAAGCATCTAAATGTGCTGTAATTACTTAACTAGTCCCAACTATTGGACCCTTAGTTTGGTTCTGATTTGTCATTACCATACTTAACCTATGACAAACATTCTTACGTAAAAAACATTGTACACATCTCTGATAAATTCCTTAGGATAAACTCTTACAAGTAGAATGTCTGGGTCAAAGGGCATGGATAACCTTAAAATTTTTGACTTGCCAAACTAACTCACATTCCTCTCAATGATTATTAAGGACCCCATTTTCCTTCTCACCAACATTGAGTTTTACCACTTCAAAAAAAAAATCTTTATCAATCTTAAACAGTAAGTGGTAGAAAACACCTGTCTCCTACTTTGTTCTGGTAAGTAAGTACAGTATGGGGAAGGTAATCAAGTCTTGACAAGACCAAGTTGTGATTCTGAAGATGAGGTTTCTGTGGACTGCTCTAGGGTTAGAGTATGAAGGTTATATACAAAGAAAGCTTCTAGCCTCAGAACAGACTCTTCGTGTATGAATCATGAGTGAGGAGACTTGGATTCTGGTTCTAGCCAGTCAGGTTTCTTCAGGCTACTTCTGTATTCTCGCAATTTACCTTAAATACCTCAGAGGAGCCAGCAGGATGCTTATCTATGTGGGTAAGTCAGCTTGAATCTGCTTTGGAATCCACCCTCCAGAGGCCATAATGCGGGCACTTCAGAAATGGCCTTCTAAATAAAACAGTACCAGAGGGTTAATTCATTAGTATAAGGAATGTCAGAAATAATTTTTCATTGATGAGATGAATGATGTGCGAGATATGAAGCTGACAAGATTGTACAAGTGTCTCTCTGCCTTTTTTTTTTGAGCAACATAAATGAGTTTGGTAACTTAATGTTTCTGGAGTAGTGCCCTGTCTAGAACTCCATTTGTTCCCGACTCCTCCACTTAATCAGGCATTTAGTTGCTTGATCTGGCTAGAACAGTGGTTCTCAACCTTGGCTGCACATTAGAATCACCTGGGAATCTTTTTAAAATCCTGATTTCCAGGCCTCATCCTCCAGAAATTCTGTTTCTTTGTTATGGGGTGGGGCCACAACATTAGTAACAAAGAAACAATTTCCGGAGGATGAGGCCTGGAAATCAGGATTTTAAAAAGATTCCCAGGTGATTCTAATGTGCAGCCAAGGTTGAGAACCACTGGGCTAGAAGGGTAGCTGATTATGTCATTATAATACAGGTGCACTTGCCTCAGATAGAAACTTTCCTGGGAAGGTTCCCACAGAGTGCAAAATAAGACAGTGAGGGAGGACTCCACTGAGCTTCCGGAAACATGTTTTGGACTCTAGTGGTGCCTGCCTGGTGATAAATATCTTTCCTGTGGCAGAATTCAACCCCAGACTTGCTTTCATTATAACATAACACCAGGGAGTAAGGTTGTGGGGAAGGAGACCTATCATTTCTAACCTCACTTCTGAAACTTTTTGCTCATCTGTGTGTGTTGCAGAAGGAATAAATTATTTGCCTTCCCAATTAGTTCTAAAAGTTCTAGATGATGTGGTAAAAGAACTTAGCATTTGATTCAGGTTGCCTGGCATTATTATTCAATAGAAAGGAACTGTTATTTATAATATTTAATATTAATTTTAATGATGCTTAATAGAAAGTGAATGAAAAGGAAATTGAAGTGCAGAGAGAATAAATAAGTTTGAGAGGCCTTTCTTACTCCAAAATTCACGTTCTTTCTACTGTAATACTTGATACCCCTCTGATATGAACTGAATTGTGTCCCCCCAAAATTTCTAAGTTGAAGCCCTAACCCCCAATGCAACTGTATTTGGGGATAGGACCTTTGAATAGATAATTAAGGTTCAATGAAGCCATAAAGGTGGAGCCCTAATCCAATCTGAATGGTGTCCTTATAAGAAAAGACACCAGGGATGCACATGCACAGAGGAAAGGCCTTGGGAGGACACAGCAAGAGGGCGTTTGGCCTCAGGAGAAGAAACCAAACCTGCCACCACTTTGATATTGGACTTCTAACCTCCAGAACTATGAGATCATAAATTTCTGTTGTTTAAGTCCCCCATTCTGTGGTATTTTGTAATGGCAGCCTTATTGACTGATACACCCTCACCTTTGTGAGATGGGGGCAGAAAGGTGCTTAAGAGGGCAATTGTGGTGAGGTTTCTGCTCAGGAAAATCAAAAGTGACAGGCTAAGGGATTTTCTGAAAAGAATCAGCCACCACAATTTTGTGAGATTATGGAGTTTTGTAACTTAACACATTTTTTTTTATCTCCTTTAGTAAATAGAACTAAATCTAAATGAAAACCACCCTTTAATTCATTCAAAAAGTATTTATTGAGGACCTACTTTCTATCAGGCAAGGTACTAGGTAAGATGGTATCAAAGGTCTCTACCCTCTGGAGCAGTGGTTCTCAACCTTCCTAATGCCGTGACCCTTTAATGCAGTTCCTCATGTTGTGGTGACCCCCAATTTCATTGTTACAAATTGAACATAATTAAAGCATAGTGATTAATCACAAAAACAATATGTAGTTGTTATATATGTGTTTTTTGGTGGTCTTAGGCGACCCCTGTGAAAGGGTCGTTCGACCTCCAAAGGGGTCTCGACCCACAGGTTGAGAACCGCTGCTCTGGAGAGTTCAGTTA
>NW_005370872.1:412774-461133 GCF_000412655.1 Myotis brandtii | reverse complement strand
GCAGAGGGAGACAGCCCCAGGAGAGGAAAGCTGGAGAGGAGCCTGGGCCCACAGGCAAGGGGAAAGGAGTGGGGAGAAAGTAAGATGCTGGGCAGTTCAAAGCCTGGGAAACAGTGGTAGAAAACTAGTAGAGACCAAGGCAGTGGCTCAAGAGGGTTCACCCAGGACCAGGGAGGACCCCTGGGAGTGCTGCGTGGGTCGGGATGGGGAGAGGAAACTGTAAATAAAAAGAGGTCCATGCCAGGGCTGGTGTGACTCTGATTGAGCATTGACCTATGAACCAGGAGCTCACAGTTTGATTCCTGGTCAGGGCACATGCCTGTGTTGCAGGCTGATCCCCAGTAGGGGGCGTGCAGGAGGCAACCAATCAATGATTCTCATCATTGATGTCTCTATCTCTCTCTCCCCCTCCCTTCCTCTCTGAAATCAATTTAAAAAAAATACTTTTTGTGTTTTCACAGCACCACAACATTCTGGCCAAGGAAAGCAGATGAAGCTCAAAAAAAAAAAATACTTTTTCTTCTTTTTTAAAAAAGCCCCATAGCAAATTTTCACCTGCTTAACAATTTTGTCTGAAGCCAAGCAATTTATATGTATTGTCTCCTGAATCATCTTCCCTGGTAGCCCTAGTGCAGAAATAGTTTGACTTGTTGCTCAAGTTGATGGGAGTTTTGTCATCTTAATTAACTACCCAGTTCCATTACAGGTTGGAAAATGTGAGGTAAGTTGAAAAAGTTCAAGGGGCTTCTTATTAGGCCTGGTAGTTGACACTGCCATGAAGTCAACATAGAGCTTCAGTGCAGTCCATAACCATGAAAATGAAGTTTGCTTCAGATAAATCAAAATGCTTATAGAAGTCAAATGGACTATCAGCAGATCCATTACCAAGAAGTGTCTTGTGCAGTGACCCTTTCATGCATCAAACAATGCTTCGTGGTGCTTTCCTGGCCCTGTTCCTGTAACTGTCCCTCTCTAGGGGAACAGTATTCCCTCACCTTGTCTGTCATGTAGACAGGAAGGGAGGCAGAGGGAGGAGCAATGATTTTGGAATTGGCTCCCCAGGTTAGAGAATCTGTGTTCTCAGAGATCTTCAAGAAACAGTCATTTGGCTCTGAGTGATTTTAACATTGATTGACTTGATAGATTTTTAAGATTTCCTCTAGCACTTTGACTTTGTGACCCTGATGACTAGGAAAATGTTCACTGAGGCACAGACCTCACTTCTCATTTCATGTGATGCCATATTGCCAAGTTATAGCTGATGTTGGACACAGGCTTTGTGCCCACCAGAGTGATTTTTACCAGATCATAGCTGTTGGTATTTACATCAGTTTTAATTTAGATCACCTTCTATTCAATCACAGGTCATCTTTAGATGGTGGAAGATTTCTCTAAGGAGTGGGTATCAATCAACAAAACCTGGAGAAGTAAAAGAATCTCATGAAGACTTCCGAGAGAATTCACATCTTCAGAGTAAGGAAGGGAGCATGCTATGCACTTATTGCTGTTAAGTTCCCTTTAGTGATTAATTTGGCAGAGAAGGATCAAAGATATCATCATTTGAAATATCGATGTCATTCTGTACTTAATTCAGTACAGTAGATATAGTAGAATATTGGATTCTTACAGCAAGTATTTATAAAATGCATTATTGGCTTAAAACGAACCATGTTGGAGAAAGACTGTCCACGTTTCATGAATAAAAATCAGTACAGGCCTTCCTTCCTTATTTAATAAGAGGTATCTGCTTATAAAATAAAGTAGGAAACACTTTCCATTTTCAAGTTTACATCCATTTTATTTTCTAAGCCCTGTGGTACCTAACCCAGAACTAGATGTTTAGTAGTGCTGAATATTCATCAGCAGACCATGTGATTTTCAGACTGACTTCCACAAAACCCAGAGATGGGGGTTGGGCAGGACAGATTGGAGGTGATTGTCTTCTAAATAGAGGCTTAAGGGCCAAGTCCTCACCTGCCCCTTGCTTGCCCCAGGCACCTTCAACACCCCTACCCACCCGCACCTCCCCCACCCCACCCCCAGATAAGATAATGAGGGGAGAGTGACAGGGTGACATCAGGTTCAGGATAACCACTTGTGTGTTTCCTGATCCTGGAGGAATGGGCAATAAAGTGGGAACTTAAGGGTCAGACTGAAGCCTGCCCCACTCCCTCTAACCCTCCTTTCTGGAGAGAAGAGTGGAGGGATTCAGTCAAGGAGTGCACCCACACTGGCTTTTAAAACTGCAGTTTGGAGAGCGGCTAATTTCAGGGCTACCTGGGGGCCTTTCTCCAGGAGTGGGGCTGAGATACCAAATTAAACTGTCCTGGTGAGTTCAAAAGCTCAGTTCAAAAGCTCCCATTTCTCACTTTTTAGACCTACAGCATCCCAGCAGAGGGGAGACCTCCAAACCACACTGCTATTCGTCCCCCTCCTCTCTTGGTTCTCAGGGAACCCCTCAGAAAGGCCTCTCTGCAGCAGAAGGAAGGGTGCACTGTGGCACAGAGCAGGATCAGGGGCTCTGCCTCCACCCAGCATGGTGTGTAATCGGCTCTTAATCATTGGTTGCTGTTGTTGTTAAGAAAATGATGTTTGCCTAGGTTTCCATCCCATCTTTTGTCATAGTTCCAAGATCTCCCCCCCACCAAAATTTTCTCATCCAAAATAATTATGTTTAAATCCTACACATTGGTGACATGTCTAGAAATCTGGGTTAGTCTTGGTGGCATCCTTGGCAAAGGACCTGACCTGTGTCACTCTTGCTTCCTTGGCTTCTCAGTAGCACTTAGCTCGAGCTGATATTTTCTTCCCTGACTTCCAGGGCATCTCGATAGGTTGGGTCAAGGCTCTGGCTTTAAATGCCAACTGTAAATAAACAAGCCCCTCATCTCCAGCCTGTACCTCTCCCAGAACTCCACACTCAGAAATGTATCTAGCTGCCCTCTCAACGTCTTCACTTAAATATGTAGTAGCCTCTCAAATGTAACATGTCCAAAAATAGCTCCTGATGGTCCCCTAAAACCCGCCCAGAAAATGTCAGCCAAAGATTCTATAGTTACCCTTGGTTCCATTCTCTTACATGCTAGATTGAATCCATCGATATAACTAGAATCCAAACTGTGGTGACCCCAATGATGCCCACCAACCAATATTCACACTTTTGTGTAATCCCCTCCCACACTGTATCTAGATCAGTTGTGCAACCAACAGAACTTGGCAGAAGTGATGGTATGTCACTTTCGAGGTTAAGTTATAAATGACACTGCAAAATCGGCCTTTTCTGTCTTTTCTCCCTTTCTCTCTCCCTTTCATCACTTGATCTGGGGGAAGCCAGCTACCATGTCTGAGGCAGCTCTGTGGATAGGTCCATGTGGTGAAGAACCGAGGCCTTCATTCAACAGCTATGTGCATGAGTTTTTTTTAATAAGAGGGTCTTCCAGCCTTAGGTCTCAGATGATGCAACCCGAGATGTCTTGACTGTAACCTCATGAGAGGCAAAACCCGAACCAGAACCATCCAATTAAACCACTTCTAGATTCCTGAACCTCAGAAACTGTGAGATAATATATATTACCTTTGTTGTGTTAAGCCAGTAAACTTTGGGGTAATTTGTGAACAACAATAAATAACTAATACACAAATGAATGTTTCTAACCATCTCCACTTCTGGTCCAACCAAGGACAACCTCTCTCCCAGATCATTGAACCAGCCTTCCATCTGGTCTCACTCTTTCCACCCTTGCCCCACAGTACTTTGTTCTCAGCACAGCAGCCATTATTTCAACGTTTATTTATAAAACTAGAGGCCTGGTGCACAAAAATTTGTGCACTTGGGTGGGTCCCTCAGCCCAGCCTGTGCCCTCTCGCAGTCTGGGGCCCCTCAGGGGCCCCTTCCCCTGGCTGCTGGCACCAGTTTTTCTCCGGCACCCGGAACCCAGGCCTTCACTGTTCGCTGGGAGGGGCCAGCGCAGCGGGCGAGGGGCTTAGCTCCTCACTCATTGTGCACGGGCCCCGGGGGCGTGGCGGAGGCAGGCGCGGTGGGCTTCCCTCTTTGCTCTTCGCTCGCCACACTGGCCTTCGCTCGCTGCTCCTGCCCGGGGCCAGCCGGCCTCGCTCCATTGCTTGGCGTCTACGTATGCAAATTAACCGCCATCTTTGTTGGCAGTTAATTTGCCTATCGCCCTGATTAGCCAATGGGAAACATAGCGAAGGTACGGTCAATTACCCTTTTTGTCTTTTATTAGATAGGATGAGACTTTGTTAATATATTGGTGTCACAATATTTCAATTTTGAGTAATTTAAAACCTTTGCAGGACATTTGATCCTGTCCAAAATGTCCATACTTAGAAACTGTCCCTGGGTTCACATAGCCCATAATGCTTTATTCTACCTTTGGTTTATGGGATTAATACCTTAAAAATACTATCATATTTCATTGGCCCAATAATTGGGTTGTGGCTGTATTGCCAATAACCCTTCTTGCCTGGGTAACCTGGCTGGTAATGGCCCGTGGGATTAGGCAGTTGGGTTGGGGTTTGAATCTTTCAGGAGAACTGGATTTATATAAACTATGAACCAAATGTCTCCTGACATTTTGGACAGGACTGAATGTCCACTAATCGTTCAAAACTTATATAAAATGCCTGTTACTTCACAATATTCACAAATTCCCCCTCCCCCCCTCAAAGCTGCTGTATTAATTATACTCTGTCCACCAGGATACAGGAGTTTTCTTATACTTTTGCCATCACTAATTAGATATTGCTGTCTTTCTTCATCCTTTCCAGTCAAATAGTGAAATCAATATCTTGTCTAATTAGCATTATCCTGATAATGAGTAAGTTGAGCCTCCTGTCATGTTTAATTGCCATTTATATTCTTTCTGTAATTTGCCTGTTTGTATTCTTTGTCCATTTGTCTGTGAATTTTGAAATTTTTTTTTTTCTGAGACCTTTAACAATCGGAGGAAGTGTCTATAGATTTTCCTCCCAAGTTAAATAAATAGGAACAATCAGGAAATTAGCTGTTGGAAACTTTAAAAATTTTTAGTTTAAGGTAAAAATGTGCCAATATAAACTCAATTGAAAGTGCTGATTCATGGGTTGAGATTGAATCCAACTTAAAAATAAGTTGTTTTCCAACTTACGTTCATTTTAAAGTTGGTTGTCCATTTTAAAGTTGGTTGCTTAGACCTTTTAATGAGTTCTAAGTGGTGGTTAAGTATTTAGGGTAATCCACAAAAATCCCTGTGATAAAACCAAATGACAACAACTATACTTTCTGAACCAAATGACGAAGGTTTCTTATTTTGGGTATTGCATGTGAAAGGAAATGTGGGAGATAATCATTTTGATGTTAAAGTTTTTTAATTCCCTTGGGCATTTAGATGATTGTGGGGAGAATTTGAATGTTTGAAATGAGAACTATAATGAAAAACTGATAATACTAATAAACATGAATGTCCTGAAATACTGAGTTCTAGATCCTAGGAATATGGGTACAGCAGGAATAGAAATTGGAAAAGACAGTCCTTACCTTCTTTCCAGCCTGGGCCAACCCCATGTATGGATCCATAATCCATTTTCTCTAGGTCCTTTCTCCAGCCTTCTATCTCAGCCTTGGACCTGCAGTTTCTCCTGCCTAGCCACCATCTCTGACTCTGCTCCTCTGATCAGTCACTCCCGGTCTTCAGCCTGGATTCTTGGAGTTTCTGCAGACCTGGGGACAGTCTGTGAGTGGAGGGTGGGATGGGAGAGTGTTAGGGGCAGAAGCACTACAGGACAACATGGAGCCAGTTTCCTGTATATCCTCCAAGAAATGGTCTGTGCATATATACAACACATGTTAACACGAAAAGAAGAATCTTATGCCTTGTGTTCTATACTTTGACCTTTCTAAGTTTTTAAGTTTAGAAATATCTTACACCTACAAAACAGAACAGAAAGTAATACCCAACACCACTAACCGAAAATGTTAACATTAGTCACATTTACTTCATTTTATCCAGATTATCAAATGTGTTGGTGAAGTTGCTCAGAATATCCTCTCCTTTCTATGTCTGTAGTATCTGTAGTGATGTTTTCTTTTTAATTCCTTGATCATGGTAATTTGTGCACCCCCCCCTTTTTTTGTCTTGATGAATCTTGTTGAGAAGTTATTCATTTTATTAATTTTTTCAAAGAACTACTGATTTTCTCCATTTTAGTTGTTGATTTCTGCTCTTACCTTTATTATTATTTCCTTCTACCACTTTCTTTAGGTCTGATTTGTTGTTCTCTTTCTAGTTTCCTGAGATGGAAGCTTAATCATTGTTTTTAGCCATCTCCCCCCACTAAATGTTCTTTAATTGCTTCTGTATCTGTACTAGGTAAGTTTTGATAAATTGTATCTATAGTCTCATTCACATTAAAATATTTTCTAAATTTCATTTTGATTTCTTCTTTGACTCATAAATTATTTTAAAACATTCTGTTTAATTTCCAGGTAGTTGGGATTTTTTTTATTACTTTCCCTTCCCCCAACTTCTGGCTTAATTGCATGTGATCAGAGAATCTACTCTAAAGGGTTTTAATTTTGTGTCATCCTTTCTCGGGGTCATGTTAATTTTCTCTTTATCATCCCAGTTTTATTATACATGCTGCTGAAGTGAGCACTGTATTTATTAATATCTTTTAAAAAGTTACATATACAGTCAGATTTCTACCTCTTACCTATTTCCCCTTTATTCTCTCCTAGTAACTGTTCTAAAAAGTTGGTATCATTTCTAAACATAGTTATTATACATAGTTACAACTATATATAAATAATACATACTATTTTTATGCTTAAAATTTAACATAAATGGTATCATACTATATAGTTTTTTTATTTTATCAATCTACACTGTTTTTGAGATTTATCTATGTTGATATATGCGGATCTAATTCATTTATTTCAATGGTCAATGATATTCTATTCCATTATAAACCATAGTTTATTCAATCATTCCCCCTACTGAGGGTAGTTGGGTATACTAGTTTAGAAGTATTAAATCTGCCTGGTGAATTATTTCTTTTATCAATAAGTAATGGTCTTTCTTATCACCAATACTGAATTTTACTTTAAAGTATATCTTGTCTGCTAGTAATATGTTTTCTTTTGGTTTGAATTGATTTTTTTCTATACTTTTACTTGTACTTTTCCATATCATTATCTTAGCATGTCTCTAGTAAATAGCATATAAGCAGAAATACTTGTGTGTATGCATGTGTTATTTATCTGAGAGTCTTTTACCTTGCCAGATTAGTTCATTTACATTGATTATGATTACCACTATGCCAGTAATTTCTATCGTCTTATTTTGTGTTTTTATCTTTTTTTAAATATATATTTTTATTGATTTCAGAGAGGAAGGGAAAAGGATAGAAAGATAGGAATATCAATGATGAGAGAGAATCATCAATGGACTGCCTCCTGCATGCGCCCCATTGGGGATTGAGCCCACAATCTGGTCATGTGCCCTTGACTGGAATTGAACCCGGGACCCTTCAGTCCACAGGCTGATGCTCTATCCACTGAGCTAAACCGGCTAGGGCTATGCTTTTATCTTATCATACTTTTTCTTTGCTTTTTTTGTTTGGCTCCCATTTTCTCCTTTCTTTTTGTTTTCTTTATTCTATTTTTTCCCCTTAAGACAGAGTTGGCATTTGCCCCTACCTTGCACTTGTGGCTGTGTGACCTACTTTTTCTCAGTAAGATGTGAGCTAAGTTCTTTTATAGAGCTCCCCAGAAGGGCCCTTCTGACAGGGACAGACCCAGCCTCCATGGACATTTTTGTTCATTGCCCTGCCCCCTTTACCTGCCGCACCCTGGTTGATGTCTTGGTACAGGAACCATGTTAGCATGCCCCCCAAGGATGAGAGCCACATCCTAGAATGTGAAACAGAGATAAAAGGACCCTGGGACATTAATAACTTAATAGAGCTCTGGCAGCAGTCTGTGCGGCCTACCTTCAGAATCTAACTGTGTGAGGGAGAAAGAAAAATCCTAGTTGTTAAGCCACCTTAAACTGAGTTTTCAGAGAACCAATTTCCAACTGACTATAGAGCAACTATTTTGGAAGTTATATTTTTTTCTCCCTTCCCTTCTCCCTTTCTCCTTTTATCCCTCCTTCTTCCCCATCTCCCTCCCTTCTTTTCTAGATTTTAAAAAATTACACTGGTAATATGGGGTTATTATAATGGTAAACAAAAGCCTTCACAGCCGAAAGCTTCTCTAAAAGAAAGGGTTTGTTGAGCCTTATGCCAGCCAGAAAAAGGACCAGGTCCTGGGGTGTGCAGCCTAACCCACAGCCAGATGGAGAAGACTACAAGTCTGCCATCTTGGCATTGACTGGCTCTTTTCTGCATTAAGTTTGGGGAAGAAAGATGAAAGTTGTTTTGAAAGAATTTACATTGGCTATAGATAAAGGGGTGGGAGAAGGTGAAGCAAGCGAGTTCTGGGACAGGTGCAGAGCCTGGAAGGAAGAAATGTTGGCTCTTTTGTATTGATTTCGGGCAACAGTCTGGAAAGTTAATGCATAAGCAAGATCCTGTGGCACTAATGGTCAGCTGTTCTCTCTGGATAATCTCTGAAATAGCCACCTGGAAGTTAGCTCAAAGTTTCAGCATACACTCGGGAATGTAAGCAGTCTTTTGTTGGTTTTGCCCTGTAGTTGTTAACTCATTAACCTCTCTTGTCTCTTCCTACCATCCTCTGGTCTGCCGTAATTTATTTATTTTATTTTTATTTATTTTTGGTCTGCTGTAATTTAATTTAGGACATCGCAGAATTTTTTTTCTTGTCAGTAGAAAGATTAGAAAATACAGACAAACAAAAAAGTAAAAGTCTCCCTCCAGATTTAACCACTGTTAAAATTTGAATATGTATCCTTCCAAACATGTTTTCCTATTTATTAGCTATTTTTTGGTTATTCAGGGAGCTTGGGTTAAAAAAACACCCCACTTCCCCTTATATTGAACATGTGAGGTAGATGATTATATTGGTTGATTCTTTGTGAACTGTGTCCTAATTTGGAAATCACAAAAACGGTGTGAAAAATATTGGGCAAAACTTAACACAATTTTCATGAAATATTCATCTATCTTTCTCTTTGCCTCTATTTTTTTCCTACTGTGTAAAGATAAGGGTAAAAAGAAGGTAAAGCGGGCCCTGGCTGGTGTGGCTCAATTGGGTGAGCGTCATCCCAGGCACCAAAAGGGTTACTGGTCCGATTTCTGGTCAGGGCACATTCCGGGTTGCAGGCTTGACCCCAGGTAGGGGACGTGTAGGAAGCAGCCTATCGATGCTGTGCTCTCACATGTCGATAGATGTTTCTTTCTTCTTCCTCCCTCTCTCTCTAACAATCAATAAACTATTTTCTTTTTTTAAACAAAGAAGGCACATTCCGGGTTGCAGGCTTGACCCCAGGTAGGGGACTTGTAGGAAGCAGCCTATTGATGCTGTGCTCTCACATGTTGATAGATGTTTCTTTCTTCTTCCTTCCTCTCTCTCTAACAATCAATAAACTATTTAAAAAAAAAAAAAAAGAAGATAAAATGGAAGGAAGAAACTTTGGTGGAGAAGCTACAAATAACAAGAGAATAATAATTAAACAAAATTAAGAGATATATATTTCAGACCCATCTGAGGAGAGAAGAGGCGGCAGAAAAACTACATGAACCAGCATCTGTGCCCAGTCGGGAGGTTGTGAGGGTGGGGATGATGATGTTGCTGAGACTGGTTAAGTCAGATGTCTGGTCTGGAATTTATGCTGATGAGATCAAGGGGATGTAGTCCATCACTATGTTATACACTGAGTGTCCCTAAAAGGTTCTGACCCTCGGGCAGGGGTAGCAATGGGAAACAATCGCCTCCAAATGCAGGCCACTGGGCCCACAGGCAGCTTGGTGAAAGTAGGAATGACTCAGCATAATATAATGGCACTCTCAGGGAAAAAGTGCCCCAAAGCCTGCAACTTACTGATAATGATCAAGTTTTTTGTGACTGCACATGATAATCATCTTGGTTTGTTGTTTTCTTTGAATTACAGTTCAAATTGCCTTGGTATTCGGTGCAAGAATATTGGACTATGTCTTCAATTTGTGTGAAGGTAAAATTGACTTCCTTGAGCGGCTCTCAGACAATTTGCTCATGAATATCATTTCTTATCTGGGCATTGAAGATATTGCCAGCCTTTCTCTCACATCACACAGATTTTCAAAGGTAATGGTCATATATTTTGTGTCCATAGAGAATTTTTCTTGTGCTTTGTCAAAGTTGTTTTTCTGTATTTTTAAAAATATGGCAGTGATTTATTGCTTGCATTTATTTCAGCAAGCATGTGTTGAATATTTACTTTAAAATTTTTGTAGAAATATGTTTTCATTGATTTCAGAGAAAGGAAAGGAGAGATAGAGAGAGATAGAAACATCAATGATGAGAGAAAATCATCGATTGGCTATCTCCGGAATGCCCCCTATCGGGCCTGAAACCCAGGCATGTGCCCTGACCTATAATCTAACCAATGCATGCGATAATGCTCAACCAGCGGAGCCACACTGGCCAGATCTCTTAAGTTCTTTATTTTATTTCAGTCTCAAAAAACTGTATGGTATAGATCCTATTTTTCATTCTTACTTTAGGGATAAGGAAGCTACGAATCAGCAAGATTAACTTGTCCAGGGTCCTACAGCCAGTGAAGGGCAGAATTGAGATCCCCAGGCATTCTGTCAGCCAGTCAGTGGGCCAGTGTCATAAACTTTCCACTAAGGAACATATGCAGTCAGCAAGTGGTCACTGAGTTCCTGCTGTGGGCCAGGCACTGTGCTGGGTGCTAGGGACTTGAAGGTGGTAAGATTGACATGGTCCCTGCATTCAAGGAGCTTACACCCGAATGAGGGTCAGAGGCAGTACACAATGAACTGTCTGGACAGTGACGGCTGTGATGAGTGCTCAGGGGACTGGCGCGGGGTCCTATGAGACATAATTGACTTGGAGCTTCCCTGAAGAAGGGACATTTACCTGACTGGTAGGGGTTAGCCAGGCTGAGTGGGAAGTAGCCTGGTTAGGCAGAGGGAGCTGTGTGCCAGAGACCCTGAAGAGTGAAGAACAGAATAAGGCCAGTGCTGCTAGAGCAGAGACGAAGCTGGAGAGGCTTTTGGAGGGTAGAGCTGAGGGGGGATGGGGCAGATGACAGGGATGTGGTCAGGTGCTGTTTTAATGGATCATGTTGAAAACGAGAGCTGCAAGGTCACCTTTATGAGACAGAAAGGTGTCTAGGCCACCTTTGCAGCAATGGCAAGGTCACCTTTATGAGACAGAAAGGTGTCTAGGCCAGACCTGACTCTGCAGCAATGAGCCTGTCTTGGAAGCATAACGATAAACGTGGAGACACAGTGTGTGGATTCAGAGGTGGAAGGGGGCCCTAGCCCAGGAGAGCCTGTGGTGCCATCCCATGGTCAAGATAAGAAGTTTCCACTTAGCAAACTTCATGCCACCAGCGATCAGGACCTTCCAGCTGCCAGTCCTTGATCTGACTGTGTCGACCAAGTCACAGAGCCTCCATGGACAAGTTCCCGTAGGTCTGGTGGGCTGGCTGTTTATATTTCTCAGGGCAAACCACTCCTCTGGGAGCCTGGCTAATAGAAGCAAACCCCTGAAAGGCGAACCCTGGGATTGTGGTAAGCTCACTAAGCTAATGCTGCCGTGGGAACCTGCCTGGGGGCCTGCTGGCTGGCTCCGGTGGCACCGGGCATTGATACTCTGCTGTTTCTGCAAACTGCAGCAGAGTAGACCTGAGGAAACCCTCTACAGCTAGATGAGAAGGCCGAGGCACAGACAGGAGGGACAGTCATGACTAGTATATAAACATGTTCATCTTGATCATGACTCAGGAACACTGAGGAAGAAAACCTCTCCTCCGTCACGTTTTGGCTATGGAGAAACAGACTTTCCTCGTGCCCTTTGACCTTGATTCCCAAGTCTGGCCACCTGGAAGAAGCACCCAGGGAGCGGTGGAACTGGTGATGCCCAGCCCTGAGGGCCTGATTCCGCAGGGCCGAGGTGGGCCCAGCATCTGTGTTCTTCACATCTTTTCTTGTGTTTACAGTAACTGGAATCTAAGAGTCTGGTCCAAGAATTTGACCCATGGATATTAAAGTTGTACAGATAAAATATCTGAGATTCTAGAAGGCTGGAAGCTCGGGGTGGGAGAGGGATTTTCCTGTCTTTACTGTGTACAGGCCGACATGTGCGTTTTAAGTCCACAGGAGGCCAGAGAGCTAGGTTCTGTTCTTAGCTCAACCACTTCCCATCACGAGCCTTTGGCAGCTGTACGCTTATCCTCTCTGAGCTTTAATTTCCCCATTTGTAAAAGGAGAGGTTTTAAGGAGATAAGCCCTAGGATTCCTTTCAAACTTATGTATATTAAGTTTATAGCTTATGTATGTTAAATTCACGCGCCACCACGAGGGGGCGCCAAGCCCACAGTTTGCTTTGCTTGGAATCAAAGTAACTGAAACCATAGTCAGGATAGATACCTCGTGTTTTGCAACCTGGCATCTACCAAATAAAAAAGCCCCAGGGTTTGGTAGTCTTAGATGGGGGTATTTTATGACGAACTTATAATACAAAACAAAACTGTAAATGTTTTCAGTATAAAATGAGTCAAATGAAATTATGCTGGTGGAAATTTCAGCTCTCTTGAGAATTCTTTCTCTTCTCCCAAAACCTCATAGTTTTCTCCCATGAAATGTGTTTACTGGAAACAGCATAGTCATCTATACTAGTATTAAAGTTTAAAACCTTTTAAATACATATTTTATTGATTTTTTACAGAGAGGAAGGGAGGATAGAGAGTTAGAAACATCGATGAGAGAGAAACATCGATCAGCTGCCTCCTGCACACCCCAAACTGGGGATGTGCCCGCAACCAAGGTACATGCCCTTTACTGGAATCGAACCTGGGACCTTTCAGTCCGCAGGCCGATGCTCTATCCACTGAGCCAAACCGGCTAGGGCAAAAGTTTAAAACCTTTTAAAGGAACAGATCTGTTTTGTTTTTAATATTTTGACACTTTCTAACTTTTTCCTTTGCTGTTTATATTTAGAATATATTGTAATCTGAGTAGAGAAACTAGACCTTGAATAACTGTTGAAGATGGATTAAGATAATGCACAACCTGCCTAACATCAAAATGTTTGTGGGCCATCACTATCCTATATTCAGTATTGCTGTTTATGTGAATATAATAGTTTTTTACTCTGATATTTATGCAGAAAGGATCTTAAGTGATTATGTTTATTATACTATTCATTTCTGTTTGTCAATCATTCTTTTCTTTTATTAGAGTACTTTTACAGTAGCATGAAATATGAAAGTTAAGAATATTGGCTGCTTTCTACTTAGAAATGAGTATAATTTGAGTCAGCATGGAAGGACCTGGAGAGTATTATGCTAAGTGAAATAAGCCAGTCAGAGAAAGACAAGGATCACATGATCTCACTCATATGTGGAGTCTAATATACAAAATAAACTGTTGAACAAAATATATCCAGAGACAGAAGCATGGAACAGACTGTGGAATCTCAGAGGGAAGGTGGAGGTGGGTAGATGGTGGGGGAAGAGATCAACCAGAGAACTTGTATGAATATATGAATAACCTATGGACGTAAACAATATGGTAGTGGAGGCCTGGGGCAGGGGGTGCGGAGTGGGGGTGGTCTATAAGGGGTCAATGGGAGAAAAAAAGGGACATATGTAATACTTTCAACAATAAAGATTTTAAAAAAGAGAAAAGAATTGAGTGTAATGGAGTCAAGAAATAGAGATAAACACTTACACAATTTGTTCCTTAAGGGCTAGAAGCAGTACAGGAAGAAGTTAGGGCCCCAGGGAGCAAAGCAGGACAGAGGGAGGGATTGCTGTGGATTGCTTTGCTCAGCACTCATTTAACTCTCTTACACTAGATGGAGTTGCCTCTGTGTACTGTAGAGGTTAGGAAGATAAAAACTGCCTTTGCAACTAGTGTGTGGGTATAGCTTACTCTGTGTCAAGTAGACCCACCTGCTTGGAAGAGTCTTGGCAGGGAGACATGAACGAGGTGAGTCGGGGCTGCCCAGTAAGTATAAATGGAGCTCTGCCTTCAGGGCGGATTTGGGTGTGGTAGGTAAGGTATCAGGAAAGCTCCTTATCAATAGTGTGTTAGTAGCAGGGGACTGATGAGAGGTGTTGCCATAACTAATGGTGCCACCTGAAAAAGTCCTGCTATTAGGAAATCTTGGGTAAATGGAAGCTGAATTGTGGCAACTTTGATGTTGGAAGGAGGGAAAATGGACATGTGCAGATATTGGGCCAGAGGGGTCTTGTCTGTCTTTAACCTCATGGCCCCTGGTTAAAGCCCAAGGCTGTAGAAGAGTGTCTCAGAGGAATTTGTTTCCAGAGAACGGCTCACTTTGCCAGGTGCATGGGGCAATGACATCTGTGCAGAGGACTTGGAGCAAAACTTGTGGTACCAGGAAGGAGTAGGTTTTCCATGTGCCTGCTGGCAGTCTCTGAGGGCTGCTTGGTCATTTTGATGAAGTTCAACACTGAGTAGCCTGCAGGGGACTGAGCTGTCAGCTGTGCAAACCCAGGGGAGAGATGGCTTGAGCAAGGGCTTAAAATAGATGCAGCTTGGCCAGCGTGGCTTAGAGGTTAAGCGTTGACCTATGAACCAGGAGGTCACGGTTTGATTCCTGGTCAGCGCACATGCCCTGGTTGTGGGCTCAATCCCCAGTAGGGATGTGCAGGAAGCAGCAAGCAGCCGATCAATGACTCTCTCTCATCATTGATGTTTCTATCTCTCGCTCCCTCTTTCTACCTCTCTGATATCAATAAAAAAAATTTTTAAGAAAAGAGATGCAAATTTAGCTGCTCCCTATTAATTCATTCTAATGCAATGCTGGGTGGCAGATCAGTTGACTATACCATTATCAGCCTCTGCTATGTGGCTAATTAGAAATTAGCTAAGTAATGTTTTCGAACTACATAGAACTATCTTGCATTCTGCATCTGTAATGACATCAGGATTTATTTAGTTAATCAAATATTGCTTTGTCCTTTAGATCTTTGTGCACTTGCCTCTTTCCTCACGTAGGAAGTTTCTGGATGCAGGAGCTATGCCTGGCACCTCTTCATGCACATGCAGTGTTTCTTTCCATGTCTCACAGGCAGCAGGACGTGGGTAGTGACCTCATGAGTGAGTGTATGACTTGCACTAAACCCACACGAGTTGTGACCCACTTCTGACTTTTTCCTCCCACAGCTGTGCACGTCTGACGAACTGTGGGAGCCAATAATTGAGGCCTCTAGTGAAATCACCCCTGCCATGAAGGCTCTGGCCCAGGACCAGGGTTGGAGACAAAAGTTCTTCATTCGAAAGTTGCATCTCCGCAAGAAGCAAAATCAAAAAAGCCAGGCAGGCAGTCAATGATAGGGATGTTGAGGCATGGCTGCGTTTTTCTGCTGTGTCCATATCTCTTCTCTCTCCTTTCATTGAAAACTAGGAGGCATTGCTGGTTCAAGGAGTCATCTGAAAAGCACAAAGTACTTACTCACAGATGCAGCAAACCCCACTCTGCAGGGCCTTGCCTGAACCACAGTCCTTCCGGTGAAGGTGAAGGTGAAGGTGAAGGTGAAATCATGGCCTGCACAAGGGCTGAAAGACAGGAAGCCCACCAGCGATGTCTTCCCCAGCCTCCAACACCCAAAGTAAAAAAGGCTGCTTCTGCAATAAATGGCTACCAGTGGATTTTTTATTACATATCTGTTTCATCTAGGCATTGGAAAAGGGAACCAAGCTTTTGAATTCTTTGCTGATGGTATGTCATCTGAATCCATTCATGGAGCAGGGGCCATGTGTCGCCAGAGGGGCAATGGCCTGGGTGGCACTCCCGTGAGTGCCACTGTCTTCCCAACTCTGCTCCTTGTAGTTTGCATTCAGGACCTGGCCCTGTGGGCCCGGGATGCTGGGCATCATCTCGCCATGCAGACAACCCCTGCCCTGGCCCTGGGGTATGGCCATGCAGACAACCCACGACCAGGCCAGGCATGCTCCTTGCAGATCTTGTCTAGAGCTCAGCCTCCCAGGACTTCACATTGCCAAATAAACCTATAAATATTTCCTAGAGGGATGTGTTTCCCAAAGGATGTGGACAGTTACTACTCTTATAACTGTGATTTTTAAGAACACAAGCTGTGGGTAACTGTGTAAAAACCTGTGGTTTGTATTCTTTTAACTTGGCAGAGGAGTAAAAACACTACAGTTTTAGGGGAGGGAATGCCACCTTGCTGAGATGGGTTATTTAAAAAATAGCTTTCTTCCTGTGCTCTCGTGAGGTTTAAGTCCCCCAGTGAACTCATAGCAGTGGATAATCTCATGACTCCTTTCAGGTTACAGAACAAAATAGCTTTCAACCTCCCATCACCTTTCTAACCTCATTTCTTCATTCCTGCAGCCTCCACTTTGCTACCTAGAAAACAATGACATATATAGCCCTCCACCCCACGTCCTCCATGTCAGAGGGACTCCCCTGATGCAGTGGGACCTCCCCAATCGTGCAGAAGAGGTGAACTGCTGGCTGTCCTCCGCCTAGATTCTTCTAGAATGGTTTCATAGCTATGGCTTAGTGACAGATATTTTTTCTTTTTTCTTAATCTTCACTCAAGGATATTTTTCCACTGATTTTTAGGGAGAGTGGAAGAGAGAGGGAAAGACAGAAAGAAACATTGATGTGAAAGAAACACTTCGGTTGTTTGCCTCCTGCATGCACCCTGATCAGGGCCTGGCCAGGGAGGAGCCTGCAACCAAGTTGACTGGAATCGAACTCAGGACTCTGGTCCGAAGGCCGATGCTCTATCCACTGAGCAAACTAGCTAGGGCTTTTTTTTTCTTTTTAACTAAACCTGTGTTAATAGCAAATCAGATTTTAACCCCCATTCACATATACCCTTAACACTTGGTCATAGATTTGCGGGGACATCTGTGAAATCAAATGTCAGCTGCTGCCTTGCAGGTGAGGAGCCTGTCAAAGTCATGTCTGGATTTAGTCCAAGCACAGAGCAAAGATCTAATTGGCGAGAGACCCAGGCCTTGTTCTCTGCTCAGGAGTGGTCCTGCCAGGTGTAGGGTGACTGGCAGGCGGGCAGAGGACACCTACTTCTGCACGGCTCCTGCTGCCTACTGGTATTTCTCCCTGAAGTTCCTTCACTTTTGGCCAGGTTTTCAGTGACAGAACACAGGTCAGTACCATGTGTGTGCAGCATTTATGTGGATGTACAATTTGGTATGTCAACATAACTGTATGAATATAAAATCACAACTCATTTGTTGCATTGATGCAAAATGTCGACAGCTCAAAAATGTCATGGATTGTGTTTTATCAACTAACAGATTCTAAAAGCTTATGGGTGTGCATAATGTAGATTCAACAGGAATCAGTGAGAACACACATTTGGCCACTGGAAAACTTTTAGTATCTGTATATAATACTGTAATATAAAAATAGATGCTAAAGGTAAATAATTAAAATGTTATTAATGTGTTGATCATTGTTAAAGAATAGGTTTAAAACATAGATTACTAGATTATTAAGGTATAATTATTTGCCTTAATAATTTGGGTGCCTTATTACCTGGCAATCATTATTTTTGCCAAAACATGAACAATATCATTGACCTAAAATCCTGGATCCTCTGGCGTGGAAACATTTGCCCTCCCCCCTCCTCCTTTCCTTGTTAGAGCCTCATGACAAGCCATCAAGTGAAAATATGTCGATGCTTTGCCTCTCTGTCTCTATTGACAGCTTTCATGGGGATGGATAAATCTGCTTTGTTTATGACACACCACTTCAGAGTGAAATGCCACAGCATTTTATAATCTTGCTCTTTCTCATCTTTCCAGTGAAAAGTGTTTCTACTGTTATCATTTACCATTGTAACTACCAAAGTAAAATATTGATTTTTTTATGTTTTATATGCTTTAAAGTTAGAACAATTTATTAACGACAAATGTGAATATTTAATTTATAAACTAAAAAAATAAATATATTTTACCTAATATCAATTTCTATTACTGCTTTTTTGGCATATTATGTGCATTAAACCTTGGTTATATGGGATGCAAAATATTTTATTTTACCGAGTAGGCCCATGAATTTGGGTGAGATGATGATTTGGGGCAGGGGTAGGGACAAATCATGAGTCACCATTTGTCATTGTTTTCCAAGCTCCTTTTACATGGTGGTCATCAGCCCTCATTTTTTCCCCCAAATAAACTTACAAGATGCTGAAGAATAATGTAAACATAAAACACTTGTGCAGCATAGTTTTTTGATCTGAGTTTTACAGTAATGACCTTTATCTCCAGTTCGTGTTAAGGAAATATTATGAGAGAGGGTCCAGGTTTTTCAACTTTGAACAGTTGGTTTCGACTTGAAATGTGTATCTTGAACTGGATGCAAAACGTTATATAGACAAGGTACCACCATACCAAAGAAAAATGTGCATCCGCAGTTAAAAACAAATGTCTATATTGTCATTTTACAAAGTACAATTATTGTCTTAGCGTTCCTGTTATTGTTTTCAAGTGAGATCATTTACACAATGGGATATCATGAGTTTGCCCTTGAGACATGGGACCTCTAGGGCTGGGAGCTACAGAGCAGGACTCCCAGTTTCCTGCTTATCACGTTCCCTCAAGCGCAGATCTCCATTCAGAAAAGTTGTTTTCAGCTGGGAAATCTGTTCTGTCCATCCAGAAACTGTTAGGATCATAGATCCATGGTCAAGACAAGTTGGAACACCCTTAGAAATAATAGCAGTTTCCATTTGAGTGTATACTGAGTACCAAGAAATAAACAGGTAGTCATCAATTTAATTCTTACAGAAAGCCTTGAAGGTAAGTGATATTATTTCTCTCTTATAGATGAGGGGTAAATAAACTATGGCATAGGTCAAATTTGATCAGCTGCCTATTTCTGTATATAAAGTTTTATTGGGCCACAGTTCATGTTTATGTTCACAGATCATGTTCACACAATGACAGAGGGAGTCACAATATAGACTGTATGGCCTGCAAAGCTGAAATTATTCTGAGAGGACAAGTTAACTTTCCCAAGGTCTCATAACCAACAAGTGGTAAAGTTGAGATTCAGATCAATAGCTACCATCTCTATGTTCTTAACCACAAAAGCACCACGTCTCCTTTCACAGCCAACACCACTTTTGACCAGTGGGACTTGAAAAGGTGATGGGATTTGTCCAAGGTCACATTTGAAATAACACGGTAGAGGGCCTAGGACATAATATAAAAGACCATTCTAATCTAGTCGACCAGAGAATATTCTAAGCATTTTTCTTTTCTTTTTTTAAAATTTATTTTTATTTCAGAGAGAAAAGGAGAGGGAGAGATAGAGCCCAATCGGTTTGGCTCAGTGATTGAGCATCACCCTATGGACCAGGAGGTATGGATTCCCAATCAGGGCACATGCCCAGGTTTCGGCTCGATCCCCAGTAGGGGGATCATTGATGTTTCTATCTCTCCCTTCCTGTATGAAATCCATAAAACATCAATGATGAGAGAGAATCATGTGCCCTGACCAGGAATCCAACTGCCACCTCCTGGTTCATAAGTCGACGCTCAACCTCAGCCACACTGGCTGGGCAGAATATTCCAAGCTTCGATGAACTAAATTAGTGCCCATTTTTCTATAAAGTATCTTAAATTCATTTAAATAATAAGGAGCATCTTCAAGATGCTCATATGCTCTTAGAAAAATCTAAGTAAAGGATTGAGTAAAGGAATTGAATATGGTTCGCTGGTTCTTGCCCAGACTCAGTCCTCGCTTCTTCCTGCCACTGTCCTCCACTACCTTGTCTGACAATGGAAGAGGCTCTCAGTGCCACTCAGACCCTCTCTGCTTCTGATTGTTGGTCCGCACAGTTCATTTGTAATACCCTTAGTGCACTGCCAGTGGTCTCTGCTCCCCCACCATGGCTCAGCTCCCCCCTCCTTGGCGACAAATGCTGCTGCTTCTCAGTCTTTGCAGTTCAGCATCAGCATTCTTCTCCCACCTCGCTGCTCTCTGAACATTTTGATGTTGGAGACCTCCAGGTCACATAAGCCACACCATTATTATATTTAAGGGTGGATCATGAGCTTTTAAAAGGGAGTTTAGCTTTCTTAGCCATAACTGCACCATCTGAGCCTAAAGATGCTGAAAAAGTTGGCATTGAAATCTTAAAACTTAGCTTTCTTAGCCATAACTGCACCATCTGAGCCTAAGATGCTGAAAAAGTTGGCATTGAAATCTTAAAACATGACTCAAAAGGTATCTTTTCCTTGACTTTCTGAAGTCAAAATTGTACCTTTTCGGTACCTCTTAAAGTGTGGCATTTTGAGAGCAATCATTCAGAGTTTACAGAAAAAAGGAATTGAATATTTTAAATGTGGATGTGATGAGCTCATTAAATGCCAAAAATTGATCATTAAAGCTTTTCAGACCAGCAATGCAAAAGCACTGCAGTACTCAGTAGGGTAAGAGACTGCACTGGATTGCCTGCAGAAAGGCAGACAGGCCCACAGCTGACACTGCTGAATGCGTGTGTGCTGGGTGGAGTGTCAGCAGAAGACATCACAGAGGTATCACTTTCTTATGACTCAGTGTCTTATCAAAGTAAAGATTTAGCTGAAGACATGAGGCTGAGTTAATATCTGCAGATCTTTACTTTTGTCTTCCAAACAGACAAATCAGTAGATCTGTTTGGATTCATCGTTTTCTTGTATTCATTATCACACCAACTAATCAAAACTCCTCTCACGTGAATGCTTGGAACAGTCAACATACTGAATACCATTATTCATTCTCATGGTTGCAAAAGCAACCGTGGGTCAAACCCTGGTGCATTAGTGTGAGCCAAAGCAGTGACAACATGTTCTGGAGGTCATGTTTTTCACTGCCATGTGCTTGCAGTCAAATAATGGCAAGATTTACTTAAGGATGTCCTGGTGAAACAGTAAAAATCACTGCATTCTATTCAGTCTTTACCTGAATCCACATCTTCTTTTTCATATTCCTTATGGCAAACGGGGAGTACATATGCACATAGCTCATCTGCTTCTAATCCAAGCCCAATGGTCTTGATGATAAGCACTCGTGTACCTGAGGTGCAGCCTGAACTGCTTTTTTCATGAAATGCCATGTTTGTTTGTTTGGCAGACACGTTACTGAAAAGGAGACTGTCACTTCAAGGAAAATAACTGCAGTAGTTGTTGCCAATGGTAATATTTAAGCTTTCAAAAGGAAATTAGAATTTTGAAAAATGTATATCACCCTCCATGAGAAATAATTGAGAAATAATTCACATACCATACAATTTACCTCTTTAAAGTGGTTTAGATATATTCACAAATTGGTGCAATCATCACCATTATCTAGTTCCAGAACATTTTCATCACCCCCAAAAGATACCCCATGCCCATTAGCAATCACTCCACATTCCTGTCTCCTCTTGGCCTCTGACAACCACTAATATACTTTCTCTATGAATTTGTCTATTCTGAACATCCTATCTAATAAAAGAGAAACATGGTAATTAGCTGTACATCTGCTACCCTTCCTATGAGGCAGAGGTGGTTAGGGGTGATCAGGCAGGCAGGTGAGCAGTTAGGGGTGATCAGGCAAGCAGGCAGAGTGGATAGGGGTAATCAAGCAAGCAAGCAAGTGATTAGGGATGATCAGGCAGGCAGGTGAGCAGTTAGGGGTGATCAAGCAGGCAGGCAGAGTGGATAGGGGTAATCAAGCAAGCAGGCGAGTGATTAGGGATGATCAGGCAGGCAGGCAGACAAGCAGTTAGGAGCCAGCGGTCTCGGATTGAAAGAGGGATGTCTGACTGCCAGTTTAGGCCTGATCTCTCCCAGGATCGGGCCTAAATTGGCAGTCAGACATCCCCCAAAAGGTCCTGGATTGTGAGAGGGTGCAGGCTGGGCTGAGGGACCCCCCACCCCTGTGCATGAATTTTGTGCACCAAGCCTCTAGTTTCATATAAATGGAATCACACAAAAATCAAGTGATGTTTTAAAATATTGTATGAAATACGAAAACATTTGGAAGATCTAAGAACTCAGTGAACCAATATTTTCCAAATGACTTAAGCATTATGTTACAAAATCACAAATAGGTAAAAGATCTATTCAAAATGTGAGACAGATCAATAGATATTAATGTAACATTTTACCAAAAGTTCACTGATATTATATTGGATTCCACACTGCAAGTAACCTTTAAGAAATACTTGTTGAAAACACACACACAATTATTTGGAAGGACTTAAAAATATCCCACCGCTTTCCAACTACATACAAGTATGAGGCTGAATTTTCTTCATATATGTCAATCAAAACTACACATTACAACAGAATGAATGCAGAAGAAATAAGAATCTAGTTGTCTTTTATTATGCCAGAGATTAAAGAAATTTGCAAAAATGTAAAACAATACCACTATTCTTACTAAATATCTTTGGGGAAAACATGGTTACTTTTCATAAACATGGGTTTATATTAACACAGTAGGCTCATTATTATTATTTTAAAGTTAATACATAAATATTGAAACATTTTCTGTTCTGCTTTCTAATATGGTAAATATCAATAAAATACAGCCTACAAAAACAACATATCTTTGGGTCTTCATTGTGTTTTAGGAATACAAAAGGGATCTGCGACTCAAGAGTTTGAGACCCCTAGTCTAGCCTTGGTAGTCTATTTTTCAGTTGACAAGTAGACAAACTGATGATAGTTCTTCAGTCATCTTACTGAACCCCTATGTATTCTGTTATATTATTAATTACAGTTTCATCTGAACAGGTTACCAGTCAACTTTCCCTTAGCTTAATGATCACTTTGTCACTTGTAGTTCTGTGCAACAGCAGCTTACTTCTGCATGCTCGCTAGACACAGGCACAGGCATCAGCCTGCCTTGTTCTTATGGAAGCCCGATTTACATTTGCTGATTGAAAAACTACCATGGAAGCAGAATGATGTAGTAGAATAAAAATATACACTATGAGTGCTCTGAATATAGTAATTGGCCAGGATGTTGTATAAAAGCAAATAATCGATGAGAGAGAGTCAGGACAAGTATTTGAAATTGATTGGAATGTTTTACTTGTAAATATGTTGATGATGTATCTCCAATCTTAGTGCACATAAGAATTGACTGATAAGCTTATTTAAAAGGCAGGTTTTTTGGCCCCATCCCCCAAGATTCCAATTTACTAGGTTTTAAGTAGCCTCAAGAATCTGCATTTAAAATAATATTGGCTATAAGTTTTAAATCGAAAGAGCATTATGTGCATAAGGAAAAAAGTCAGACCTGCCCAAATCCCTAAACTTTGCTCACCAGAGCCAACCACTATTCATGTTTTCTTGTGTCTCCTTCCAGAAATGTTCCATACATATAGAGGCCCTGTGAGTAACTTTCTTTTGTTGTTAACAAAGTACAATTGTGAGTACATTATCTTGCTTTTTTCTTTTGGCAGTCTATCTTAGATATTATTTTTCTATTTTATATATGGATATATCTTTAAAACAATATTTGCATAAGTACCATATTTTATTTAACAGTTCCCTAATGATGGACAATAAAAATGTTTACAGTCTTTCATATAACAAACAATAAATAATAAAAAATTCTGTTCATCTTTGTCCATGTGTAGGAAAATATTTTAGAAATGCATTCTTTAGATTAAGAGGTGTGTGCATTTTAAATTTAATAGCTGGACTTGGCACTTTGGACACCCTGGGTGATTCTCTCCAGGTGGTTTTATGACCACACCTAATAAAAACTTCCAAGGGGGAAAAACCAAACAGATAGTCATCAGTTACACTTTAGGAGTTTTCCTTTTAAGGTAAAAAAATTAGAGATTTTATACAAAAACTCACTGACCATCTTTAAACAGGACAACATTTATTTAGTTGTACATAAATTAAAATTACTTGGATACATGAGGGGAAAACTACGAAGCACAAATACACAATTAACCTTTTATAATATCTTCAAAGAACTGTAAATAATAACATTTTAAACAGGAAATAATACATGTGCTATAATTCTTTATAGCATTCTCTATTATTCTGTTGTCAACGTGAATATTGCAGGCAGATTTTACCCTATTTTTGTAAAATGAGAACTTCTGTGTGGTAGAAACCACCACTTCTGTAAAAACAGTCAGTCAACAAACAACGGTACAAACTGAAGGTGAGCAGGTTTAACTTAGACATGATACTGAAGCCGGGTCATTGGATAAAAGTTGATATTTATGATTGCATAACCAGCAGTGTGAGCATCAAAATGCATTGGCTAGAGCACCATTCAAAATCTTGAACACTGCCTCTTGTTAATTTGGTGTTGTCAGAACATGAAAGTAATGAAGTTCTGTGGTCAGTTTTAAAACACATGTTTTTCCATCTAACCATCCTAATTTTGTCATATGTAGATTTAGAGAGAGAGAAAGAGAGAGAGAGAGAGAGAGAGAGAGAGAGAGAGCGCATTGCCTCAGCATTTCATATTACATTTATCAAAATAGAGAGCTGAGTTCGTTAATAGCAGCCAAAGCTGTAATGGTACTAAATAGGTCATTGTGTTGAACAAAATGGAGTGTGTCATGCCATTTATTAACTAAACTAATTTACAGGCAATTCTTGAATCATTGGAGGTAACATTGAGTGTGTATACTAGCCATGCTCTTGTTTCTCCTTTTCATTAGCTGCCTTTTATTATTATTGTTATTTTCGGGGCCCCTCTCACTGCGCAACCCCTCCCACTAGGCATCAGGGCAGAAAATACTGAAGATGAAACAAAGAGGAAACTTATCTCTATGCAATTACATGTCAACAGCTCTGAAGTGTTTCATAGAGTAAGACACTGAAACCATTAGCCAAATTAGGCAGGGGGTAGCATTCTGTGTTTCTAATTACTAGTATCATTCCTGCCTCTAATTACCAAGGATAACTGAGAATGGTCTGTACTTACTCTAGATAAATTTGACCCAAGACACTGGGCAATGATATTAGAGGATTTTTGTGTGTGATGAGCAAATTGTGAGTAGAAATTTAAACAGTTCTAAAATATGTGTAAACAAGTAAGGCAGCCAGAAATTTCAAAATGATTCTGGGAAGAACATTCTGCAATCTGAAAAATCTTTGGCTTAGAAAAATAGAGCTCTCAGATAAAAGAAGAGAATTTGATGTCATGGATCACAGTTATCTTCTGTAGGAAATAGTTCAGGAAACTGTTTTTAACTGTGTATAGCTCAGCCACTGGAGAGGGGCTGTTTGCTACCACTACTCCAAGGTCAGGTGCACAGACACCCACACCAAGGCGGTTCTGTTTATTACCCTCACAACCTCAGAGTCTTATATTCTGGATTTGTAACACATTTTACAAATGATTTAACCACCAACTTCATATCAACCCGCAATTAGTTCTCTATTTTATTTACCGAGCACGAGAACTCAGAAAAAAAAATTTTTTTAATGTATTTTATTGATTTTTTACAGAGAGGAAGGGAGAGGGATAGAGAGTTAGAAACATCAATCAGCTGCCTCCTGCACACCTCCTACTGGGGATGTGCCCGCAACCAAGGTACATGCCCTTGACCGGAATTGAACCTGGGACCTTTCAGTCCGCAGGCTGACGCTCTATCCACTGAGCCAAACCGGTTAGGGCAAAAAAAAATTTTTATAGGCCCCAGATAGTGCTCATAAACAAAGAGGAGGATGATATGAACTAAAGTGCTTGAATCATAGCCCTTGATTCAGAAGTTGTGAGTACAAATACAACTTTCACTAAGGAAATTGTTATTTAGGTTTTGTCTTAAGATTCCGTGTATAACTGGATCTTATTGGATTAGGATTGATGGCAAATGCTTTTCTTGGAGGAAGATTGAGAAATTGTACTCCCGAGCTGCAGAATTCTTTCATAAAAATAGACATTTTTTCTTTAATTGTACTATATGTATTACCTTTGAAATTACAGCCTGTATTTATTTTACAGTGAGAGATCAATGGCTTCCTGTAACAATGAATTTCTGAAACCTAGTCATATTCTTGTGCTTAAAACCCATTTATCTGTGAGCTTCCCAGAAGCGTTTAGATATTTTATTGTCACTTTACACAGTGCAGGCAGACCTGAGAGATATTGCGCATTTGGTTCCAGACCACTGCAGCAAAGTGAGAGTCACAATAAAGCAAGTTGCAACCCTTTTGCTGGTGGAGGGTCTTGCCTTCGATTTGTAAAAAACACAATATCTGTGAAAAGCAATAAAGTGAAGCGCAATATAATGAGGTCTGCCAGTAGTTGGGCTGAAAAGCTTTTATTCCTTGTCTCTGTTTTAAAAAGCTGTATCTAAAACCCTAGTCCCAGTGGATGGCGAGAGAAAACGGTTTTTATGAGGGCATTTCTACCAATTACTAATAGGCTGTCTTTGAAGGACATTGTCACCCCTACAACGCGTGAAGTCCTTAATACCATTCATCACTTCTCCCCAAGTGGAAGAAGGCAGTGCAGCTCTTACATGAAGCAATGACGATGGCATTTACAAATGACAGTGCCAGTGACCGTACAAAAGCGTTTTCCCACGATATGTCATTGGCTCCTCACAGCGACCAGGCGAGGTAGGCGTGAGAACCACAAGGAAATCTCACATGAAACATCACGTGACACTACACCTGTGTGCCACCCATGCATTTCTTTCTGGATTGTTCTATAATCTGAATACATGGTTGAATGAGTAAAAAGAGGATTCCTACCAGGTAAAGTAAACCACATATATAGAAGGAAAAATCATATTTTTGTGTGATGTCGTAGATCCACCCTACAAAACAAAAAAGAATATATTCAGTGTAATATAGTTGCTAAATTAAAGTCAACAACACAAAGCAAGCACTTATTGTGACTATAAATATGTCTATAATATATGTGTATGTCATTTAATGCCTAAAACTTTTCCTCTAGCCCTTTTTAAGTCTGGGCTGTATGAACCAAAGTCCTCAGTACCTGGGGATGAGTGCATTTATCTTCTAAGCCCTGGGGACACTTTTTAAGGCACTGTAACAGTAGCCTGCGGAACCCATGCTGGAGAATTCTTCTGCTCATAGCCCTCGGGGTAATTCTCAGGCAGGCACAAAGCCAGCAATGGAAAAATGAATCTAATGATTTTGGTTTTTTACAAATATAAATACAAATCTTTTCCAAAATCTTCAAAAACAGTTTTGAAGACATTTCTAGTGTATATCAAGAGGCTTACAAGAAGTCAGTTGGGCTTTCTGTCATTCTGAAGTGTATGAGGGTAAACATCCATTTCAGAAAGAATTACATTTCCCAGGTTCTACAAAATTCATATTTACAGCTATAAAACTTTATACTTACGAAAATTAAGGTTGCCAAATAGATAGCCTTAAATGCCAATTAAATTATCAGTTCCTTTCAAATAATACTCTAATATTGTAATCTAATACTTTCGGTTAATAATTTTACTGGTCACTCTATAAAATACTACAGTATTTCATTGATTCTAAGATACCATGAATTACATTATTTATTCCTACCTTATGTATCAATAAGAAAGACATATCCTTGTCAATTAAAATATGACTCAATGTTTTGTAGGACTTTGTAAAATGCATTCTGATTTTAGAGATGTTAAACATGAAAAAAAGTCTCAGAAACTATAATATGTTTCTTTCCCTTCAGTGATTAATTCTAAGAGTCAGTCACATGCCATGGTCCCCACATAGCCAACAATGCAAACAGAGGATTAAGCCACACACAAAAATTTTATTTATGGTAAAAATGTAAGCATAAGCATTTGCCTTTTCCATTTCAAGTGCATTCATTAGCAAAGGCATCAGAAAAATATAAGTGATTTAATGACCAAACACAGCATTTCATGGCCACATTTCAAAATATGTTTTTAAAAAATATATTACTGTCAAATGAATGCATATATGCAACTTAACCTTCTCCCACCAACAAATAACTCCACGAAAGTAACTGTTAAAGGAGGAGCCAGCACCTCTGACTTCCTGGTAGTTCTCCATATCATGTTGTTTACTGTATCTAGTGCACAGTGGATGTGCCTGGATCAGTCATGATAGTCATAAAGAAAAACAAACACTAACAGCATTAAAAATTATAATTTTTAACCACCCCAAAGCTATGAATTCTGGATACACTTTAAAAGTTAACCAAGTTTTGAGTTTGTCATTTGATTAAAAAAAAGAAAATATCAGACTCTTTCCATGTGGCTTTGTAAAATGCTCTATCGTCTTAATCTCCAATTTGAGGCAAGAGGAACAGAAAAGATTAGACATATAATCTGAAAATAATGACTCTGCCTCAGAACTAAATCAGAAAGGCGCACTGACATATGAACAAAACAAAACAAAACAAACAAACAAACAAAAACTTCTGCTCAGTGTCACCACTTGGCCACCGTGGACCACTGTGAATCATGACCAATGAATGAGTCCTTTGCAGATAACGCAGAGAAGTCTGTACATGTATATGGAGTATACACACAACGGGACTATCCATAAGCGACCATTTAAAAACATCAATAACTGTAAATGAGGTTCTCATACTCCACTCTTCCCAGAGGAAAGATGACCTTGTAATTTTAATAGTTAAATCTTCACTTTTCATATGATCAACTGACAGAGTAGAAAATGATGGCTCTAAACAACAAACACTCATAGCTGCAAGGAGTTGCTGAAATACCATTGCTGCTTAGCACAGACTTCAAAACAGGACAAAATCCTAACTGGCTGGAAAATTAATTTGTTTTTAGTTCAGATGATTTACTTTTTGGGTGAGTGGTTAATCTAAGTTCCAAGGCTTTTTGATGTGTTCTTCCCACCGCTCTCCCTTACTGCCCTGAGCTGACCACGAGCACAAGCCATACTAAATATTTTGAAGTTTCAAACACATTTATCTTGGCTCCTCCTCTGTACATGTACTATTTATTCCCCCTTCTGGAGGGTATAATAATAAACACTATCACCCTTGGAACATCCTCACACCTCCTTCCCACCACACCAGGCTTCCTCTTGTCTCTGCAGACTACAGAAAACGTCTGCTAAGTATCCTATATAATAAAAGCCTAATATGCTAAGTGTCTGGTCGACCGGTCAGCCATTCAACCAATCAAAGCGTAATATGCTAATGATATATACTAAGGCCACTCAACCGCTCACTATGATATGCACTGACCACCAGGGGGCAGACGTTCCAACTGGTAGGTTAGCTTGCTGCTGGGGTCTGGCCCAATTGGGACTGAGTGAGATGGGCCAGCCATGCCCTGGAGCCCTCCCCTGATCCCTCTCTGGCTGACCAACTTCCTGCGTCCCTCCCCAGCCCCGATTGTGCACCGCTGGGGTCCCTTGGCCTGGCCTGTGCCCTCTTGCAATCCGGGATCCCAGTATTTAAAAGTTACTTTTTTAAAAAGTACACCCAACTTCACCAAACAACAATACAAATTGGAGGAATAGTCCACAATTTTATGTTTGATTAATCCCATAGGTTTCTCCAATCTACCTTTAAGATTTCTTTTTAAATGACTCTGGATCCTTTTATCTTTCTTTGGCACCTCTAGTTTGCACTCAACTCAGTTCTGAGTCAGATGTAAAGCAAGTCACGAGATGCTGTACTTGACCACTTGTTTTGACGCAGCACATGTGAACAAAACTCTTCAGAAACCAGAGGTTTCAGACAAGCTATCCTTAACCATCTCTACCTACAGGTCTAATCCTGGTTCCTTGGTTTGCAGCCTGGGATGCTTGGCAACTCTGGATCCAACCATCAATTCAAATCAACAGCTTCAAAGTAAAATCTGGTTCCCTATAAAATTACATTTCCTTTTCATTTGAGTCTGTCAAATGATGAATGACAGCTGTTTTTCTTACTTATTAAATGTTTTCCCAGCTTTTGGTGGAAAACATTGCAAATTGTTATTAGGTGTTATATTTCAAGTAATTGGAGGAAATATGTGTAGCTTCTTGGTCAGTCAAATCTGTCGGCCGAGTTTTGCTACATTTTACACTGGAAAAATTTAGAAAAGTATCTATTATTATTACATCTTTAAAGGAGAAGAACTGAATGCCCAGCAATATTATAAATGAATTAGACCAAGAAATTCATGCTGCTAAGTGACATGGTGAAAATATCTGTTCAATGTCTTTGATTATACATTCTTCTCCTTAATGGAAATGTGTGATTGCTACTAAATTGTACCAGAATTTTTGATGCCAGTAGAAACTGCTTTGCAAAATGAAAAACACATTCATTTCCAAACCCATTTTTAAAAGGTGATGTGAACAGTAATTTACCTTGTAGCAAATCCAGCTAAGTAATTTCTAGCCCACCTGAAACTTCTAGCAAGATTTTAATGTTATTGAGTCGCTCATATTGCCAGTCACTTCTGAACTACAATGCATAAAGGCTGGGCTTGCATCTCACTGCAGGGTTGGCTTCTTGGCCAGGAAAGTCAATGACTTAGACACAATGTGGTTAGCCAGTGATGTGTTCAGCGTTCCTTAGTGCATGGGTTCAGTGGGAGGAGAAGAAACAAACAAAAAGAAGCAAAGTCCTCTTTAGGCTGCTGGCCTAGAGATGCACATCATAGCATTGATTTTAGAGTCTCCATAGCAGCATTTGACGCACCTTCATAGAAGGTTCTGAACCATTAATACACGGTTTCTACCATCGTGGTGAGTCGCATTCATTTAGAGTCCACTTCTAGGGAGGAACCTTGAAGCAGGTAGAGATAACGCCTGATGACTAAAGACTGGGTATAACTAACTCCCTGGCTTCTTCTCCATTTTTTAATAATATATGAAGCCTTTTTAAAGATTTTAATTTAATCTTTATTGATTAGAGAGAAAGAGAAATATCGATCGGTTGCCTCCTGTACCTACCCCAACTGGGGATTGAACCCCTAACCTGGGTATGTGCTCTGACCAGGAATCAAACACACCACCTCTGGTGTATGGGACGACACTCCAACCAACTTACCCAACCCACCAGGGGACTCTGCCTGTCTTCTAGTTGCAATTCCTTTTTCTTTCACTCAAGAAAGTGCACTAGAATTCAAATGTGTGAGGACATGATCATAGGAATAGGACAAGGAAACCAAGCTGGCAAATTTTGGTGCTTTAATTAACGTTGATCATGAATTACTTATGCAGCACCTCACAGCTGTGTTGTGATGCTGCTCTTGAAATCTGGTGGTCAGTATAAAAATAATCCCAGACTGACCATGGGAAGCAGAAAGTACCTGTGGATCATGCAAAGGACCATCAATGACAGATTCCATTTCCACATACACTATATATGAAGGACCTCCAACAAGAGGGTAGGCGAGCCACAAAAACCCTGTCCCCTTAATGGATATTTCAGTTTAACATCTCTGGAAAGTACCATTGGTTGACTGATCCAACACCCAATCCCAATTCTTTTCTCTTTTCCTTCTTCTTGTACAAAGGCTGAAAAGAAACTACTCCAATTCCCAGTCCCCCTAGAAGCTTAGACTAGCTGTGCGACACAGTTCTGGCCAATTAGATATAAGTAGAAGTCTGCTGGAATTGAGTCTTTCCTTCCTCCCTCCTTCATATTTAAATGAGAATGTTGTGGAGGAGCCCTATCATTTAGTCCCACTATCATCTAGTCCCAGGACTCTAGATTTCTGGTTACATGACACAATTAAATCTCTGTTTAAGCTACCATCGGCAGGGTGTTCTCTTATGGCCAAAGGCTTCCCTAACTGATAGAGAATTCTGTACAATGAGATCAATGAGCAAGTTCAGACTATTCAGCTGACAATAGTTTGTCACCTAGAAATACTGTGTCTGCGTCTGTGCATAGGCAGAGAGGAGGAGCAGCCTGATCCAGGAGATCCTGTAGATAGCCTTCAAATTTCCTAACGTGATTCTTGGGCCTTAACCTTAGTCACTCAGTTGCCAGTGCTATTAGCCATGCAGCCAAAATTCATGACTTCTTAAACTTCAAATTCTGATGGGGACTTAAATATGGGTGTGTCACCATATGCCTTCCACCAGTGGGTTCCTAGGACAGGCAATAACTGCAGGATATATACAAAGAGGGGGAAGGAAGGGATGGGGAAGGTTTTGTCCTGTACCCATGGGTTATCCATCCACTGGGAAGAGGTATTCCTGCAGAGGATGTGAGCAGGGACATGTGAAGAGTTGAGGCTCTACCAGGTTAGTTTATAACACTGCTTACAACCTCTGGCAGCTATGATAATTGCCGCCAGCCCTGGCCTGGTCACCGTGATAGCCATCTCCAGACACTTGGCCTCAGTCCCTGACTTCAATCCTTAGACAGAGGGTAGATCCTGTCATCTTTCCCCAGTACCTGGCCTCTTGGGGATTGAGTCTACCTTCCCAACCCTTATGTGCCTTTCCACAAAGTGTAAACCCTCCCCATAAGAGGCTGCAGAGAGGTACTTGGCCTGGCATAGGACTTCTGGTATGCCCATTGCAAAAAGCAAACTTTCTGTTGAACTGAGGTGAATACATGTGAGAGAACTTATCTTAGATGTCTGGCAACTAAGCCTGAGGTAAGCAGAATGCTCCAACTCTCCCCAAATGCCCAAGTCTCAATCCCTGGAACCTGTGAATGTTACCTTACGTGACAAAGGGGATTTTGCTGATGCAATTATGTTAAAGGCTTTGAGGTGGGGGATTATCCTGGATGATCTGGTGGACCCAGTGTAATCATGGGTGTCTTCATAAGTAAAAGAAGGAGGCATGAGAGTCAGAATCAGAGAGAGATGAGAAGATGTTGTGCTGCTGGATTAGAGGTTGGAAGAAGGGACCAGGGGCCAAAAAAGCAGGCAGCCTCCAGAAGCTGTATAAGGCAAGGAAACAGATTCCTCCTTAGTTCTGCTGACACCTTGATTTTAACCCATTGTGATCCAATTTAGCCTGACCTCTACAACTGTAAGATCATAAATCTGTACTGTTTGAAGCCACTACGTTCAAGGCAATTTATTCCAGCAGCAATAGAAAATTACTACAGGGCTAGATCCAGCCCATAGATGTGTTCTGTTGGATTTACAGTCTTTTTAAAATCTGGAAATGTCACCTAAGTGTCCCAGTCTTAGTTTCTATTGGGAGACCTCCCCCCTTCTCCCCCCAACAATAGAAGATCAGACAATAGTTCTCCATTTTGCTTGGTGACAGAAATCAGCTGGAGCTGGGGAGAGGCTGCCCCCTTCAGTCCTGGCAGGGCTCTGCACTATCCTCTTGTCTATCCACTTGACCGCTGGCAGCTTACTTTGTAGATAAGGATCAAAAGTTCATGTGCATTCTACATGAAAGAATGACCTTTACCTTGCTAAAATGTATAAGTGAGAAATTTGGGGGCAGGAATGAAAAGGAGTAAGAGGCATGTACACAAATGGAAACTTCCTTCTTATTTACCTTGGACTTCATAACATCGATGAGAACACAACCTAACAATCTACATGCACTCTAAGCTTTAAAACCTTGTATGGTTGCCTGACCAGAGTGGCTCAGTGGTTAAGTCAACCTATGAACCAGGAGGTCTGGGTTCGATTCCCCATCAGGGCACATGCCTGGGTTGTGGGCTCGATCACCAGTAGGGGGCATGCAGGAGGCAGCTAATCAATGATTCTCATTGTTGATGTTTCTATCTCTCTCCCCCTCTACCTTCCTCTCCAAAATCAATAAAAAAATAAAATAAAATAAAACCTTGCGTTTGATGTTTCTATCTCTCTCTCCCTCTACCTTCCTCTCCGAAATCAATACAAAAATAAAAGTAAAATAAAATAAAATAAAACCTTGCGCAATTACCTGCAAACGGTGGTCCCAGCAATGCAGAGATGCCGTTAGCACAGATGATGATGCCATAGGCATTGGCCAGGTGCTCAATCCCCACCAAGTCTTCAGTCACTACGGGCATCAGGGAGAAGTAACCGCTGGAAAAGCCTATCAGAGCGCAGATGACGGCCAGGCTGGCATATGTGTGCATCAGTGGCAGAAGGAAAATACTGAGCACAAGGGTGAAGTTGGCCATCAGGAAGACATTCCAGACGCTGATGCAGGGCAAGTCCGCCACGATGCCCAGGATCACTTTCCCAAAGATATGAACTATTGCTATAATTGACGTCAGAGGGAAAATGTCGTTTTGCTCTGATAAATTATACAAATTGACTATTTCTGGGAGGTGAATGAAAGGGATGACAAAGCTGCTGTATGCAAACAGAGCCCAGAAAATAAAGGCTACAAACACCCTATTAGTAAAGAGTGAGGCTGCCCCAAAATAGCCGGAGTACCATTCCTGGAAGCCCTTCCTGACCCTGAGGGTCAGCTGGCTCACCATCTTCAGCATCCGAAAGGCGCACATGTTCCTCCTGTGCCCGGCCTCCTCGGGGCACGCCTGGTCTGCAAGGTCACCCAGGGTCTCCTCGCGCCCGGGACTGCCCTCCTTTTCGTCTGCCCTGCCCAGCTGTCCACTGGACTTAACTGATTCCGTGGAGTGGGCAGGGGGGACTTGCGGATCTCTCCCTGCTGGGTCCTTTCCCTCCTTCCCAGGAGAGAGGGGCCTCATGAGCGCCCCGCAAACACACAGGTTTAAGGAGACGGCGCCTTGGATGAACATCGCGTTCCGCCACCCATACTCCGCGCACAGGTACTTCAGCAAGACCGTCATGAGGAAGGTGCCAAAGCCGGTCCCCGTGGTGCTGAGGCCCTGGGCAAGGGCGCGCCTTTTCTGAAAGTATCTGCCCACCATGACCACGGCCGGCAGGTAGGCCATCCCGCTCCCAAAGCCTGCACGGTTGAAAAGGGAAGAAAAAGCACACAGCTCAACATAAATGGCCATCTCCAGAATTGGCAGCATTTGAAGATCATCTGCATTGCATTATCCTTGTCTGTATGCTATTTAAAGACACCAACTAACACTTGTTAAAAAATAGCTCAATTGGTAAGTACCAAGAGGGTCATCCCCAAAGTTTCTAGCCCATCAGTTCCCCCAACAGGCTTTGCAATACAAGTTATTTTGATAATAGAATAAGATCAACTCTCACATCAGAATGTAAGCTCTGGAGCAGGGCTGTGAATTTCCTGTCATCCCTGGTACTGTCTCTTACTGCCCAGGACACACATAGTGTGCTTAGTGATTTGCTGAAAGAATGCATGGCTTCTGAGGGCTCCTGTGTCAGGGCTAAATGCACAAAGTACCCAGGAAAGTGTTTACAGGGGATGAAGATCACCTCCAGGCAATATGCAGAAGCCTTAGGAAGGGGCCAATCTGTTCACAAATTAATTGGAAGAATAAAAGGAATTATAATGTGCCCATAAATATACACACTTGAGGTCAAAGCCACCTAACACTTATTTGTATCTCTGATTTTGAATTGTATTGTCTCTTTCTTAGAAAATAGGCACAGTTTGTGATTTGCACTGACAAAATTACAATGCTGGTGGGGGATGTTTGTGTTGGGGCCAGTGGTTTGGGGAACTCTCTACTTTCTCCTCAGTTTCGCTGTGGACCTAAAACTGCTCTACAAAATGAAGTATATTAAAAAATAAACAAAATGAAATTAAAATACTGGCCAAATGAAATGAAAATAGAGGTTATGGGTTTTATGCTCAAGTTCTAGGTACAGACAGGGAAACCATAATCCCCACTTCAATGACCATGGGGCCCCATTTGGACCGCCCAACATTAGGATGGCAGCGTCCTATATAAGAAAAGGCTAATATGCAAATCGAATGAACGGTGGAATGACCAGTCGCTATGATGCACACTGACCACCAGGGGTCAGATACTCAATGCAGGAGCTGCCTCATAGTGGTCAGTGAGCTCCCACAGGGGGAGAACCGCTCAGCCACAAGCCAGTCTGACGGCTGGCGAGAGCAGCAGCGGTGGTGGGAACCTCTCCCATCTCCTTGGCAAAACTAAGGATGTCCCACTGATGGTGCAGGCCCACTCCCCAGTCGGACATTTCCCAAGGGCTCCTGGACTGTGAGAGGGCGCAGGCCGGGCTAAGGGACGCCCGCCTGAATGAATGAATTTTGTGCACTGGGCCTCTAGTATAGTATAAAAGAGACTCTAACCAATATCACATCCAAGGTTGAAGACTCCCCAGTTCAGCATCATTTAAGAGTTTCAGAATTACTTGAATTTGGAAGGAGACCAGAGCAATCATACATGAAAATACAATCAAAATTACCAGTAATTGAGTGCCCATGATAGGCCAGGTTGCTTTACAGGTTTTATCTGATTTAATTTTCACAATAACTCTGAAAGTTAGCTGTGGTTATAAAAGGGGGTGTTGAACCTCATAGAGCAGTAATGGCGAACCTATGACACGCTTGTCAGAGGTGACACGCGAACTCATTTTTTTGGTTGATTTTTCTTTGTTAAATGGCATTTAAATATATAAAATAAATATGAAAAATATAAGTCTTTGTTTTACTATGGTTGTAAATATCAAAAAATTTCTATATATGACACGGCACCAGAGTTAAGTTAGGGTTTTTCAAAATGCTGACATGCCGAGCTCAAAAGGTTCACCATCACTGTCCTAGAGATTAGGTTACTTTCCCAAGACCCCTTAGCTGATAATTGAAGAATCCAGTTGGAATTCAGACCCAACGTCAGAGCCTTTCTCCTGCCCATGCTGCCTCTCACCCTACACTGCTCATCCCCTAGCGGCCAGTAGGTAGCTGCAGAAGGATTTTGATTATTTGTGTGCATTGCTTATAACCTGACCTCTTCTCCCCTTTTGCTAGACTACAAGCTCCATGAGGGCAGGGATGTGTTTGGTTCACTGATGGGCCTAGAGCCTCTCTCAAGAGTGCTCTGTGTCTAGAACAGGGGTGGGCAAACTTTTTGACTCGAGGGCCACAATAGGTTCTTAAACTGGACCGGAGGGCCAGAACAAAAGCATGGATGGAGTGTTTGTGTGAACTAATATAAATTCAAAGTAAACATCATTACATAAAAGGGTACGGTCTTTTTTTTTTTTTAGTTTTATTCACTTCAAATGGGCCGGATCCGTAGTTTGCCCACGGCTGGTCTAGAACAATACCTGGCATTGTTATAACAAAAAAAATGAAATAAAGTTCTATGGGAAGATAAATAGTCACATGTAAAAATAAAAGCTGCCTTTTTCATTGGAGATTAATTTTATACTTCCACAGTTAAGGTACAAAAATCTCAGCTGCAAAATAAGTGTATCAGTGGTCACTATGGAAAAAAATTATTTGTTAAAGAACCAAGAAATTATTTGATATTAAATATTGTGGCACAGAATTATTGTCCTCCTCCATGTTTTGAAAGCAAATCCTGAATATGTCATTTTCATGTGCAAAGATTTTTAGTATAAGTCTCTAAATATTTATTATGATTCAACAATGTAATCTTATCATTATCTATCTGAAAAATGAGCAATTCTTTAATATCATGAAATATCCAGAAGGTTTCCATACTTACATTTGTCTCATAAATGAGTATATTCTTTAAAAACTTAATTGGTTAAGTCAGGACCTAGTAAGACCTATGCATTGCTATTTGTTGATTTGTATTTTAAGCTTCTTCCATAATTAGCACAATTATTACATGAGCTTTTAGGACAGGACTTGGGATGGTTATTCTGGCTCAAGCCATGCATCAGTCAAAGCTCTGCAAATGTCTTGCCCCGTGAAGGACCCTGGAACAATTATTCACCGCACTTAGGTTTAGAGGATGGACTTATAGCCCAAGAGGTGGGTGGAGGAAGGAGACTTAGAAGGGAGAGAACATCCTGTGGTTCCAGGTCTGTGTGGTGGGAGAAAAGGTGTCTTCAGAGCCAGGTGTAAGACAAGGGAGCTCTAGCAAAATTGAAGAAATTTGTCCAGACTCCCTTGGCTAAGTAAAATTGCTCAAACAGACATTAATTTTCTGCTTAATAAGAGAACACTCCCACGCAATTTTAATTGCCTAGGTGTTAAAAATAAAAATGCAGCCAGACTCAGTGGTTATTGGCTCAATCCTGAGTAGGGGGCATGTAGGAGGCAGCCCATCGATGTTCCTCTCTCATCAATGTTTCTATCTCTCTCTCCCTCTCCCTTCCTCTCTCTCTAAAAACAATAAAAACATATATATATTTTTTAAAAAAGATACAAAAAAATCTGTCTGAAATGCTTTTAGGAATGAAGGATACCAACAAAGTTTCTTTCAAACACAAACTGTACAGCGATATAAATATATATCAATCACCTGCCTTTTGCAGTATATTTTTACGTCTAACTTTTTTCTTATAAAGGGGCTAGATTGCCAAGCAGCTTCAACATGCCTCACTAATGACAGCCCAACAGCATTTGGCTCATTTTAATCTAACTGATTTAGTTAATTTTTTCACTTAACTACAGTTATATATATATATAACTGTATAACTGTATATATATATATTTTGTGGGGGAGGTGGGTGAATGTATTTTCAGAGACTCTTTCTTTGGGTTTTTCCTGTATAAAAAATGGGAGCAATAAAGTGTCTCAAGAAATACTTTTCTTTCAAAGCCTTCTAATTTTCTTCCTACTTCTTTGGATCTATAAACATTCTTTGAATAAATAAATGGATGAATGAATGAATGAATGAATAAATAAATAAATAGATAGATATTTGAGGATCAATAAGCAATTAACTGCAAGAAATAAAATTCCATTTAAACAAAGAATGTAACAGAAATCTCTAAATGATGAGAATAAGTCTCAAGTCCTGGTTATTAGAATCAAGTCATAGTCCATATAACCAAACACCACCAGATCAATTTCACAGGGGGGCCCACGTGTCTGCCCAGAGACCCCCGTGTGTCTCAGTCTCAGCAGAAGAGTGTTTATCTCCTTACCTATAATACAAAAATCCCGTTCGAGCTCTATTCATTGGACTGTTATGAGGAAAAGTTTCTAAAAAAAAGTCTGTAGTCAAAAAGAAAGTCAGCTGGATCTGGTTCATTTAAGAACAACTATACCAGAAAGAAACTACTTCTTATCCGTGTGAATTCTGCTACCTGTTGATAAAGGAAATTATGGCTGGGAAGATATTTGTCTGAACGAATATGCAAACCGTGCCGCTCGGCAGCCAATTTTTACCTCTCCACTGGGGACTACCACTCTAACTGTGCTCTAGATTTGCTTCTTAGGTCTCTACATGTAGATGGGTTTTGCTGCTATGTCATTAATTTGAACAGGGCTGAAAGCCAAAATGATTATTCTGTAATTCATGCTTAATTCTGCACTTTTTAAATGAGAATGTTACTAATTTCCTGAATATTTCACCTACATCCGTATTTTTACCCCCCCTTTCCTGTACTTATAAGAGAAAGCATAGCGCTTAGAACCAGGTATGGAAAATTTAATTAAATTCTATTAGTGAGTGCCCTGACTGGTGTTGCTCAATGGGTAGAGTGTCTGCCCGTGACACCAAAGGGTTGTGGGTTCATCTCCTGGGTCCAGTTGGGGTGTTTCTTTCTTCTTCCCTTCCTCCTTTCCTCTCTCTATAAAAAAAATTCTATTAGACCAAGTACAGTTGTTAGGTTGTTCTGGCATACTTAAGGCATATTTAATATATTAAAAAGTATTTCCTGGAGGATAAAATGGGGGAGGGGGGAATGGAGGAGACAGAAAGACAAAATACTTTAATGGGTCTCTTTACTGCACAATAAAATTCATTGCCAAAATGCCCAATCAAAACATTTAACGTCAAATTAAAATAAAATCGATATGCTTACCAGCTGTCACTCCGAAGGTAATAAAGAGATAATGAAGGTTGGCAGCATAGGCACTCAGTACCCAGCCCAGAGAGTTCACGAGTCCTCCGATGATCGCTGTCCCACGGCAGCCACAGGTGTTAATGAACAAGCCGATGAAAGGTCCTGCCGCAGAACATGGACAAGGGAATTGTCTAAAAGCATTTTATTTCTCTGCTTGCTTAGTAAACCCTCATATAAAGGCAAAGAATAAAACTTTTCTAGGTCTGTTAAATAAAACACCCCCACTGCTTTATGTATGTATTTATTCTTTTTTTTTTTTTTTAGCAAAAGAAAATAACCAAATTTAATACATACATATGTATGGGAATCCCGCATATACGAGAGAGTCAGAGACCCCACCTGACATGAGAGGCTCAGACAGAAAGGGGAATCTAGGTATATGACATTCTGAGTAGGGGTGAGGTAATGCACCTCGGGGACTTCAAAGGGTCAAACCCCATGGCTTTATACGAAAAAAGGCTTCTCGCATGCAAAGATGGGTTTTAATAATTTCACTGTGAGCACAAGGTTCTAGGTGTTCAAGGAAGGTAGACCTGAAATAGATACATTGGCTCATTCTCTTAACACAGCAGAAGTCCTAAACTGATGTGGGGGCTCTATTCAGCCTGTCATTGCATTTTGTTTATCCCAAACAACAAGAAACTCTTAGCTGACTGTGTACCCAAATATGTTTTAAAAATGTGTTGAATAATTGGTCACACTTTAAATGAAGAGAATTTAAAAAAAAGTTCAGTGGCCGCACATTATCTTCCCACACAGCTCAAATCAGCTGGAGCCGTGCAGTAGCTGGTCCCTTTAGCTGCATCACACCCTCTCTAGTTTGCCGCAGTCTCCACCTTCCCCTTAGGTTTATATCTGGCCTCCTGCTCTCATTTACATGAACTGTTCGGCTTCTGTGCACATTTCAGTTTTTGACTCCAGACCTAAAGGGAGTACAGGAAGGGGGTTCTCAGAACTCCTAGGCTTCAGGCAAAGAACCTATAGCCTGTTGTCATGAGGACACCAGATGCAAGCCAAGCTGAAAAGGACTCCTCAGACTGGACCCATCAGGCTAGGCATTTATCACACCATGTGGAGATTCAGGAAAACACTCGTTATGCAAGACGTCCCAATGCTCACATTCTGATTGCTTACTTTAATATGATGCTCTAGTTTTTGTCAACCCTCTTTGTTTTCTTCCTGATTTTGTGGTAATTTCGGATGTCACTGAAGCCTAATGCTTGTCTTGTAAGCAATGATTCCTTGTCCATATAGCAATCCAGATTTTAGCAATACAGTACAGTATGAAGCCATACTCAACATTCAGTAAGATGGCACATTTTAAACATCATCTTATTTTTTATCATTATTATCTTACATAGTTTCATAACTGTACTCAGGTGGGACTATGCAGGTTAAAAACTTGTTGAACTCTAAGGAGCTTCCCCTTTTAGCCCACACTGAAAAACGCCCTGTGGAGTTCTAACTATATTCATGTGCATATCTGGGTACACAGTCAGCTAAGAGTTTTTGTTGTTGTTGTTGTTTTGATCTAACGGTTTTGAGAGGGCCTAATTCTAAAAATTATGAAGGTAAAGACTTATTCACTTAAGCCTATCACATTACAGAAAATAATTTAGTAGATAAATCTTTTAGAATAGATTTAATATAGTAAATATATTCTAGATAAATATACTTTTATAGGTATTATACAATAAGCACATTATACAAATGTGTAAACTAAGCATATTGATAAACATCTGGGGGAATTATGGGAACAACTGAAATTCAAAGTTGAAGATATTTCTTTACAAATATTTTTATTTTTCTAAACCCGTGGTCATTTCACTACTCGAATCCAAAATGAAAGGCTAAAAAGAAAAAAATGCATGACTCATGGCTTTGCTGTTAATAGGCCTTTTAGGATCTGAAAGGCCAACAGATCACAGTGCAGTAGCCTGAACATGTTTTCTACATTACAGGAAGGCCCAGAAGCAAGTATTTCTGCCTGCTTATGAAACTTGCATGAAGAAAGCATTTGAAGAAAAAGGGGGAGAAATTCCCAAGTGCAGATATTCCTGTCTACAGGACTATTACATATCAAAAAGCAATATGAATTGCTTTACTGATAGGAACGTTAGTTAATAACGGTGTCTGGCTTTCAGTTCATCAACTCTCGCCCCATTCAAGCTGGGGCTTCAGTCATTTATGATTTGCAGACGGGCAAAGTCAGACCCAGAAATGCCATGAGTGACTCCTCCACAGTTACAAACTATAGGTACGCCAGGCCCAAACGTTCTGACTGTTCTGTTTTCTAACCATTGCTTATTGATGGCCAGCGGCATCTCCAAGCTTGAACTGCTATTTCAACAAGATGAGAAGAACTCCCCACACGGCCCAAGGAGAGGGGGAGAAGATTGAGACACAGTCATTTGGCTATGATCCCCACTTTTGTAGAGGAATTCAGTGTTTTGGAATGAGATTATTCATCATCAGACTCTCTCTTCTCCAGAAGGAAATTGGAATCTCAGCCCATTTCCCACACAGTAAAGTGTTATGTTGCTGCAGAGAGAACACCCTGAGGAAGTCATGATTTCTTGCCCATCCCAGCATCTTGTAGGTTAAAAACAGTTCAGGTGAGGACAGAAACAATCTGAAGTGAGCCTTGGCATACAATCATGGATGAGGTTAGATATGAACTCCTGGTCTCTTGGACTAACCACCCCTCACGGCAATAGGCGTCAGGAGCCTCTAAATCAGTGGCTCTCTGCCTTAGCTGAACATTGGAGTCACTTAGGAGCTTTAAAAAAAGAAAACACTTCTCTCCCCCCAAACCCTGACGCTCGGGCTTCATCCCATGATCCTGATGTAATGGTCCAGGTGCAGCCCTAGCATTACGGTTATTAAAAGTGCCCGGGGGTTCTGATGTGCAGCCAGGACTGACACCCACTGCTCTACATCTGCTTAGCAAGTCAGTGACCTTGTGCAGCCCACAGAGTCCCCTAATGACATGGCTTCCACCAAGAATTATTCTGAGAGCCATCACTAAGTCTGCTGGAAATCCAAATAAGGTGTTAAAAATTGTTAAAAAGTGGAACCTTCTGCAGAAACTGGCAAAATCCATGCTAGCAAAGAATGAAAAACAAGAATGAAATTATTGAATTTCCCATGTGCAACTCACTGCCCAACAGAGAGATGGCTTTCAAGTTTGTAACATAATTCACATTTTTTTAATTTAAAAGAGATAACCCAATTGTGCTTATAGTGATTAGAAAGTAAAAACAATTTGTATTTACCTACTTCAGATATATTTTCAGTTCTCATTCGACATCGTGGCAGGCAGTGTGGTATAGTGGACACCATTTTGGAGTCCAGTGGACCAGGTTTAAACCCGGTCCCACACTTACTGGCTGATCAACCTTAGGTAAGTTACTTAATGTCTCTGAGCATTGCATGTTCTTCCTGTCAGGTGGGGATGATGGGCTGGCCTCCAGTATTGCTGCTGGATCAAATGAGATCATGTACATAATATTGGTGTGGCATGTAGTAAGTGCTAAATAAAGGGGGCTGTTCTTGATGGCTTCTGGCTTGAAAAAATACTCAATGCATCTGCAGCTCCCCTGTACCAGGCAGCTCTAGACAATGAACAGCTATTTAGGGTTATGATAGATAGAATAAAAGACCTTTCGTTGATATAACTATGAGCCTTGCCGTGTTATGGTTTCTGAGCCCCACAGCAAAAGATGTTTTTTAGGTACCTTTTCTGTAGAAAGGTTAGTCTACAATCTAAAGTTCCATTGTCTGGACTTCAGGGATTCTGGGCTCTCAAACAGAATTCTGAATATAGTTATCTCCCAATTAAACTGAAGATAACAATCACATTTCACCATCATTACAAGTTAAGTGTTGTTATTTTGAGGATCAACTTCAAAACTATATTCAGTCATTTCAGGACTAGTTTCCATTGCTTAGGACAGCATTATCGGGTATTTTGGAAAATGCTGTGATATTATATGCCCTGGCTTTTTGCTGAGTCTTCTTTTTTTGTTGTAAACACACACTTCCTAGATGGAATCTATAAGTACTTTGTTCAATCTCTTAAAATTTTATTTTTAAAAAGGTAAAAAACAAACAAACAAAACCACCCAGGATTTTAAGTATTCTAGAAGAACAATTTTCTTTTACTGACTTATTGAGAAGGTATATTTACTACATCCAACACAAAACCAGCACATTCCCTACATCACAGTAAAACTTGCATTTTTTGAATGACAAATAGTCCTAGTTTTAGCCCAACGCCGGGTTGAAGAAGTCAGGTCATCAATGTTATATGCAAACATGATTTCTTAACATTCCTCTCACATACATAATGATGCCCTTATTTAATTTTAAAACTAGGTCAGTATTAATTCTCTTTGATACACACACACACATCCCACCCATATCTTGGGAAATAACAGTTTGTCCTTGTTTTTTCTCATTAGTATTATTACTGTATTAATATCATGTGTATTGCCCAAAATAGCATTAATTGAGAGCCAGCCAAGATCAACAAATCTCTGAGTTGAATTCAAATAATTACTTGCTAATGTAGAAACCACTGAAAAGTCACAGACTCCCATCAAACACACATATGCTTGTCATACACATATTCTGACAAAACCAGAAAAAGATTTGAGGCCATTTATGTTTCTGGTATAAAATATATCACAAATATTTTAAATTAAAAAAAAACTGACATAAAACGATGGTTGCTTCTTTCAAGTGGAGCAAGTGAACATTAGGGTATAGTATAGATTGTTAGAATTAAATGAGATAATGTAAAGGAAAGCACCTGGTATATAGTAAGTACTTCTTGAATATTAGTTGACAGTGAAAGTTGTTTAGTTCCCAAAATGAAACACATTAGCTATAATAACAGATTACATTTATAATAACTTTCTGGTTTAGTATTTCCAATTGGATAAGAATTGGTTTCATAGATTGCTGTACGGGTAGGCTTAACTAGAAAATGCAAGAATATATTACTATTGCTCCCTATTTGCTATATCAGTAACTTTCCTAAAAATAGTTTAATAGATTTTCCAATAGCATATGATCAATTTCAAATTAATTAGAACTCTGAAATAAGATTGTTAGTTGACTTTTATAGTGTTTTCTCTAAAATTTTTATCTTTTATAAATATTAATAAGTGTTAAATGAACAGATATTTGTAATGATATATAATTGTGTTACAACAGTTAAGAAAACAGAGCTTAGGGCAAAAGAGAGTTTTAAAAATAATCAATTTAAAAAATACTCCAAGTGTTTATAATATTCAAATAACAATGTCATACAAAAGGACAAATATTGTATGACTCCACTTATATAAGGTACTTAGAGTAATCAAATTCATAAAGACTGAAAATAGAATGGGGGTGGCCAGGGGCTGGGGGAGGAGGAATAGGGAGTTACTGTTCAATGGATACAGTTTCAGTTTGGGAAGATGAAAAAAGTTCTGGAGATGGAGGGTGGTGATGAATGTACTCAACAGCATTAAACCGTTAATCCTAAAAATGGTTAAAATGGTAAACTTTATATTATGTACATTTTGCTACAATAAATAGTAACATCACTAACATTACTGTTTCAACAATATAAAACATTACTTATGGTGGGGAATTGTCATTTTATAACTATTCAGTTTTACAACAGGTGACAGGCGAACATACCCACAATCAAGGTGATGCCCATGCTGAGGGAGCTGACCCATGCGGTCAGGCCGCGGCTCTGATGGAATTCTTCAAGCCATTCCACATTGAGGACCCCCAGGGCCATCTGGGAACCCATGATGAGGATGTGCACGAAGAAAGAGGAAAGGACCATCATCCAAGCCCATCCGCCATCAATGTTTGGGTGGGATTTAAGTGTCTTCTTATCTTTGGGGACATCTTCAAAATCATACCCAATATCTTCATGACTTGTATACATTTTCCAAGATTTTCTGAAATACATATGACAAATCATTTTATTGAATGTCAAAACAAAAAAAAAATCTTCATCTTCTTTGGACAGCTCTACCTCCTCATCATAACCAAAGTGGCCCCATCATCCTATCAGACCTTCAGATGAATCTTTGTCATCATGCAGATTTGGGAACACTTCTCACTTTTTCTCAGGACCAAGTGCTTTTATGAAAGTTGTTTGATCTTTAAAGTCACTCTATATGTAAGTATTATAATCCCTATTTTAAATATATGAAAATAGAGAAAGGAGGCAACTTTCCCAAAGTCTCATAGGTAATAAGCAGTGTGGTCAGACAGGAAATGAAGGTTTGAACCTAGCTATTTCTGACTCTAAAGCTCATTCCTAAGTCCCTTATTGGGATGGATGAAAAAGATAATAGAGAAGGAAGACACCTGGCCTTAGGCAGCGTTGCAGAGTAGCTTCACCTTGGTGGGGCCCTGGCATACGTTCTGGTTCTCATTTTGTGGACCCAAGTGCTCAATAGAGCCAGAATGGATTAACCTCAGGAGGACTGACTTGTGTGTACCCAACTCAGGAGAGATTTACAAAGTAGAAGCCAATTAACTATCTTACAATGGGAGATACAGCTTTCTAATGTTGGTGATTTGTGCTTTGCCTAGATACATCTTTCAAGATGTTCAAACAAGAGGAAGGAGGCTGGACGGAGCTGGGAGGGGGTGATGCTAAGTCAGGGAGAAATCTGGTGTTTTATTTTTTTAGGATGAGAATTAAGGGGGTGCATAAGAACGGAGGATAAGGAGCAAAAGAAGGAGAGGATGACTAGTCTTGGAGGTGGTGGGACCAGAGGGTTGATCTTGATTAGGGGGAGAAACCTATCCTACTCTGAGACTAGAGAAAGTAGAGGTGGATGGAGATAAGATTGTGAGTAGAGGATAGAGAGTTACACTTACTGGTCTAAATTTTTTGGTGAAGTAGGATGTTTAGGTCATTGGCTGAGATTGAGGAGGATGGTGGTTATGAAAAGGCCTCAATGTTCAGGATAATGGAAGAGATTGTTGCCTACTACATATGGAAATGATTGTTAGGCAGTTCCAAATGGAGCTGAGTCTTGCAGGGCACCATTGCAAGGCCACAGGTAGTGGAGCACCAAGCACAGAACAGCAGGAGCACTCTGCCCCAAAAGCAAGCAATTAGGTGGAGTATCATCCATAGAGAACTTTAAAACAACAATGGGCTCAAAGTTGCTCTGCTTTTTTATGATCAATATGTGCCAGCAGTGCCCTAGCTGGTTTGGCTCAGTGAATAGAGCGTCAGTCTGAAGTGTCCCAGGTTGGATTCCGGTTAAGGGCACATGCCCAGGTTGTGGGCTCGATCCCCAGTAGGGGGCATGTGGGAGGCAGCCGATCAATGATTCTCTGTCATCATTGATGTTTCTATCTCTCTCTCCCTCTCCCTTCCTCTCTGAAATAAATAAAAATATATTTTAAAAAATATGTGCCAGCAATTCTAGACAATGTCGCTAATAAAATACTCCTCTCCAAAAAATCTTTTGCTGGTCAAAGTTCCAAACAGTTATGTTTCAATATTATGCATCTGTAAGCTTCAAATTAGGATGCTTTATTACTCATCCTTTCTTAAACATTGTATTCTACATGGAAATTATTTCATAGAACTGCTGGTTATGCAGTTGAGCCCTGGCACAGGTGTGGCCCAGTTACACACACTTGTTTTGAGAGTAAATTCCTAAGTGCAGAGTTGTTGGAGCTCACCTCGGCTCAATCCGGGTCTGCGGTCCCTGCATTGCCACATGTCACTGCAGGACATTTGAGTGAACTGTAACAGCAGTTACTGTGGAGATGAAGACCAGAACTCGAGTTACTTCACCATTCTGCCGCTCTACTAATATATGCCCACCTGGAGATTTTATTTTTGTTGAAAATTTAAAATAGCAAAACAGAGTTCAAGAGTGAGAGGTTGGTTTGGAAATTAAAATTTAGAGTCAATACATGAAATGGTTTGCTCAATTTGAATAATGTCTTGAAAGCGAAATCTATTCTTTTTTTCACAATCTATACTAATAAAAGCCTATGTGATCGTCACGCCCTCATGCTGTGATGCCCTCATGCTACAACTAACTATCACCAGGAGGCTGCATGTGCAGCAGGCGCAGGCGGGTGGGCGGGGCTGCGTGAGCTGTGAGGTGCAGGGGTGGGCAGGGACTTGACGCTGCGTCCCTGGTGGAGCGGATGGCAGCTGCCACTGCCCAGGGCTGGCTCCAGACTCAGGCAAGCCGCTGCCCAGGGCTGGCCAGAGGCTCAGGCAACAAGGGCCTGGCCGAGGCTCAGGCAGCCTCGCCGCCAGGAGTGGCAGCAGCAGAGGCGATATATGGGGGCATCGCCTTCCCCTGATCACCGGGTCGCCTCCCGCAGAGGGAGGCCAGAGGCAGCAGCAGCGAGTGGGTGATGGTGCCTTAAGACTGCGGCTTAGGCCC